>NW_027072035.1:9160288-9703152 GCF_038088225.1 Cyrtonyx montezumae
TGAAACCTTCATAGCAATATGTGGACATTAAAATGAAGTTCATTTCTGACAAGCCCAAATTTTGCATGGGATTTGAAAGGCAAGTTGAAATAATTTCTGTTTGCAGATGACCATGATAACAACTGAGATTTTGCCTCTGGGTATGAAATCCATTGTTTTCAAATGACTTACTTGCACATTTTGTCATTCAGTAAGAAAGTCCATGAAGAATGTCCAAAGACAAAATAAAACATTAAAAATATTAGAAAAGGGAAAATAATTCTATCAATTTTAGAGGAGCTAATTCTAACATTAAGGTAAGGAAAAACTGGCTGATGCTTGTATGTCTTATCCTTCCTGAATTGTAAGCCAGGAACTAGGACTCTCAGTAAAACAAACTCCCAGTGACCTGATCTGCTCAGACACAAAAGATCTTCTTACACAGTCTGATCTGTGGGACAGAGCTAAGTCCTTAAGTTTGAAGTAAATGTGATTTTGGGCTAAATGCTGCCTCAAAATGTTGTTATCTAGTTGCTAATTTATAGTCAAATGTCCAAATTAGCTGCATATACATTCTACCTTTTAACCTGTTGAGATGATTAATACAAAAATGTCAGGTAATTATATATCAAGTTTAAAAGGCTACTTTTATTTCAGGCATTTAAATGAGGAATTTACACCTGACCAGGCAACAGCAATGTCCTCCATTGAAAAGTAAACATAGTAGAAGCTATGCTAAGTGAGTACTAGAGAGGCCAACAAACACAGTGAAATAGTGACATCTATGTTTCAAAACTGTTTCCAGGTGGTTCACAAGGCACTATGAAGGCTTTCCACAAACTTAATGCCTCTAATGAGTAATATACATCATAGATCTTAGTGCATCCCAGTGGAGAATCAGGACTGACCAGGGCACAAATGCAGAGAGGAACATAAGCTCCATGACGTAAAGTGTAACTGTAGTCATACCACTTAGCCTCTGGATTTGAAGCCTGTCTCTGTACTGTGCAAATGGAAAGTGAAATATTTCAGAATGGGTACTAAAAATAAAAGCCAATATTTTGTGCAAGTATGACATACCCTGCTCACTAAAAACCAGAAATCTTACTACTCCCTCCTCTAGAATTTGGGCACTGTATTTACCCCAAGAAGAAGACATCACTGCACAAAGGTGTGATTGTTCAGCTCAGCTCAGCAGTCAGTGTACATGCCTGCATTGCAGCTGGGTATGTCCTTGAACACAAACAGCATTTATAGAACGGGCATCTGTGTTTGTGCTGTGGTAAGCTGAAGTCAATAGTTCTTGAGGTAAAGCGAAAATTTATGGTGAATAGTGCACTGGAAATTTGCATATACACAGGACAAGAATTGTAAATGTATTTGTGTTTCAGTATAGATGAACACCATGTTATATAATTTATCATTTGTTATTTAAAATTCATATGAATTTGTAATTCATTACTCATAATTGCTCTTAGTCAATGGGACAAATACTGTAGATGAATACTCACATTTTCTTACTGCAGACTGAAAGGATCTTCTAGTCTCTAATTTGCTAATTAAACAGGATGTGCAATCACAGCATGAAAGAAAAGCTCTGATTATCTTAGGCCATGTCAAACCAAGCCATGTTTTTACAGTAAAACTACAATGCTGAGGGTTAAGGTATACACAACTGGTGTAAAATGGTGTTAATGGTATGTTTTGCCTCTACCAGGCAACATTATTTCTCAATTACCACCCAGTCTAACAACTGAATGTTTCATTCTCTGAATTGCACACTGATACTATTTGAAAAGAAAAATCTTCTGGGACTTTATACATCCTGCTTTGGAAGAACGTATTAAAATAGACAGAAGCATGCAAAAAATCAATGTGCACCAGAGTGTTATACGGGTATATGGAGGAAGGAGAGGGTGAAGGAAGGAAGAAAAATGTGTGGATCATACTGATATGCAGTCCTGCAAACTCTTTGCAGCATGCCATGGCAAGTTGTCTGGCCTACAGTTCCCTTATACCAGCCCTCTTTCCGGAGGGCTCAGTGCTTGTAGGGCACAATATGCAAAAAATGCTGCAAAAAGAGACAGCTCACACTGCACCTAACTGCCTTGTTTTGAAGAAACTCCCCAGAATTATCAGTGATTTATTTCAAATTTCCAGGAATCGTCTGATCTACCACACAGGCAGAGAACTGTGTTACATACATGACTGCTTTTTCTGGTCAGAAGTTGGAAAGCAGACCCCACACTTACATCCAGAAAAAAAAACAGCACTGCGCAGTGACAAGAAAAACTAGTCATCTCTGTCTCAGGCAACCTTAGGTATGAGTCAAAATTTTTCTGAATTTGAGAAGGCACGATTTCTTCCCTTATTTGTCAAAATTAGGCAACTCCTAACCACATCAGTACTAGGACTTCCTGGCAGGGATACATCAGGACAGACAAAAGAAGGGCAGCACAGCATAAAAGTCTTATTTATTTATTTACTTACTTACTTATTTTGAGGAGGAGGTCCTCTCATGCCCATGCTTCCCAGTCCCCTGAGTCCCTGTGACCCAGAAGCATACCACCTTACGAGATGGAGTCAGCAATTCTTATGGCAATGAGATGCCTTCACACCTTTCTGGGCAAGAAATGATGGCAGGGCAGCAGCTTTAGAGGGAATTGGGGAACTGTTAACATCTTAAATGTGCACAGAACTGGTGGTGCATGCACACGTTGCTCTGCATGGGCTCCCTTCGAAGACAAAGGAGCTGTGATTAAGGAATCACATTTGCCAACAAAATTTACTGTATTTTTAGTACCCAGATGCACTCTTCTGATTATCTGGACAAGAATAAACAAGTTGTCTGATGAACCTGGGATGTCTTACACTTCTTATTCTTGGCAGAGAAAGCAATGATGGGAAGAAACAAACAGGTAGACCTGGACCTGTCCAGGTGGCTCTGCTAATAGAACAAACCCTGAAAAAGATTGAAGATAATGTAGTTTTTCTCGTAATTGTCCTGTCCATTTCTACGGGATAAAAATAAGAACCTTGCTCCAAAAAATCAGAACAAAGTCATACAAAATCTATAAGCCATAATTCGAGTGCACCCTGTACCAAATGGACTGAACACTCTACTCATGAATATTATGAACTCTAATACTCCGGAGAGTGCCATAACACAACAGATCTTTTGTGACAAGAATAAAACTGATTTTGGAGAACATTCTGGAAAGGTACTACCACTACTACCTAGTGTAGAAAAGCAGAGCTGCTCTATTTACACATTACCCACCTGAGCTTCTCAACAACAGTTCAAAGCCATAACAGTGCTGGCAAACTTGAGTGGTTGGGTGTTTTTTCTTAATCAGTGTTTGAAAAATAAAAACTAGAAGTACCACAAGAGTCAACCAGTGGATCTGTATCACAGTGGGAAAACATAGTTGGTAATTTTTTTTTTCCTTCAGTTAACTGTCCTGTTCATAGTAAAAGAAATCATAGAACATGAAGAAAAACTCTTCACCCTAGGGAAACAAGCTCCAAACACAATCCTCTAGATGGACTTATGATACAGAGTGGCAATGGAAATACCCAAAAGAAAAAAAAAATCACACTCAGCAGAATCTTTCAATGCAGCTCAGTTAAGACCTTTTTGCAGTGAACAGGTGCTGAAAGGAGAAGGAAGGGAAGGAGATGTTGAAGTCCATCAAGAAATCAGAAGTGGTAATACAAAAAGAAAAATTAAAAAAATACTGAGATGCTTCCATACCAATTAATAGTGCAGACTCAGACAGATTTTTTTATGGCATTACCAAATATTCTGCCTCAAGCAAGTGAAATTATTTCCTATTCACATTATTGCATAAGAGGAATAATACATGGAATCTAAAAAGATTCTGAGAGGAGTACCTCTCTGCTGCAGAAAAATGTTGAAACTGGCAATAATGCAGAAAATGATGAAGGCACAAATCCTGGGAACTTGAGCTGCCTCATAAAGCAAGATCATCATCTAAAATTAGAGGTGAGAAATTGAGTACCAAGCACAATCTTTTCCCATTCATACTTAAAATAAACAGTGATTTGTGGTAGTACAGGGAGACACTGTGACAAGAACTTAGCAAGATCTGTCCATTTCTTTAGCTCTCACAAACATCTGGGATGCTGCGGGATGATGATAACACCTTTCCAAAGAGACAGCAACTGTCAGATTTCTGGGTTTAAACAACCTCGGACAGTCTCACTATCCGAGGTACCCTCACCTGTTGCCGGCTTCATAATCTTCCCCTAATACATCTGGTGCCAACAAAAGGCAAGATTGCTGCTAGCTCGCTGCTACACCCCTAGCAACTGATTGCGCCCTGATAACTCAGTCCCCGCCCTACTCCTCCTCATTCTCGGCACTATACTGACCTCTGGTGGATATCAGGAAAAAAAATTGTAAATAAGTCCCCCCAAAATAAGGAAACCGCACTATCGAACTTTGACGGGAACTCAAGAAGGTACACAGAAAGCCTGCTTCCTGGACTTCTTTGTATCACAGAAAGCGTTCCAGATCACTCAAGACAACAGGGTACAGAATATTTTACTGACTGCTCACTGCTCACTAAGCATTTTCGTGATATTTCAGCTCACAATGCTCCCTTGAGGTACATACTTTCCTTATCAGCACGTGTTACGATTTCCTATAACAACAATCCCTAAAATATTTTGTACACAGCAGCCCCATATTCTATATGAGGAAAAGCAAGAGTAGGTCAGTCTGTAATCTTTTGCTACGGTAAACAATGCAGACTAAAGCACATACATTCAAATGCAACTGTTCTTGCACCTGCACACATAATATTTAGTCATTTGTTGTATTCTTTGTACTGCACACTTTAATTGTCCACTAAGCCAAATAACCTCTTTTTAGAAGATCTTTACAGCAAGGTGTTTTGTGGAATGTTGCCACAAATACTGGAACTGACAAAACCCATGGAGCAACAGACTGAGGTTAGGAGAGACTGACAATTAAGTGGGTTAAATGATTAATGCCATTCTCCCTTGCATGCAGTGGTAAATTTATAATACATTCATGTAACTGACATAAAGTGGTCACTTCAGGGTTGGGGCGATAGTCCTCACTTAAGGAATTCAGTTGCTAGCTGTTGAACTACACTTGGAGAATAAAGTAGTGATCAACAACACAGAACAGAGAAAGAAAACCTTAGTTGTGGCAGCTGATGAGGCTTGGCTCTGAGCTGCTAACTGGAGCTGGGTGGTACTAGTCTATCCACACTGAGACACAGATTCCTCACCTCTGGAAGACCTGAGTGCTACACATGAGCTGGCTTTACAGATTTCAAAGAAAGAAAAGAAAGAAATCTGTAGAAAAGTATGCATCACTGATTGAGACACTACCTTTGCTCCCTCCCATGTTTTCCTCATTTGGAAGGATGACGAGTGTTGCATCCAGCACTCACCAACTCCTCTGCCTCTACACACATGATGCTTTTCCCCAGAGTCTTTAAGAACTTCATATTTCTCAACCTTTTTGACAAAACCAGATGAGAACAGCTTAAAAAATACTGCCTACCCAGGAAAATAATTCTGGTGATTATTCCTTCTCTCTAAGTGCAGTGAGGTCCTGGAGCAGGACATCCAGGGAAGTGGTGCTGTCACTGTCCATGTTGGTGCTCAAGAACTGTGTGGATGTGGTACTGAGGGACGTTTTTGTGGGTATGGTGGGGTTATAACCTTTTGGAAGGTGGTAATTTCTACTCAATAGCATATTGTGCTGAACTCCTTCAGGTATGCTCCTGCCACGTGGCCAGTTCTGTAGTGTCAGGTATAGAGTATCCACTGACTTGCTGGTTGAAAGCTTTATTTGCTTATGAACTTTGGAGGATTTGCATGTTGGGGAATTTATGTCTTTCAATTTTGCAGAGAAAAACAGTCATTCTAATACTTTTTTTGCCTTTGTGTTGCCCGTTCTTTGCTCTCTAAAATGAACATGGTGTCAAATCAAACGGGATCTCTTGCTCTGACTGTGAAAGGGGCTGGCTGTTTGCCATCCTCCTCCCTGTTTTGGCAAGGACAGAAAGAAGTCTTCAGCAATTGTATGGCTGAGCAGTTGCATAGCTGATTTTATGCATGAAAGTTTTGCAGAAGGATTTGTTGTTTTAAAAAGGGAAAAAATGGGTGGTGGATGGACACTCCCTACTGCTCTGCTGTCCTGTCTACCAGGCTAACCTCAACAGCTGTGCTGCAAGTATATTGTTCATAACTTCCACACTCTTGATGAGACATCTAGTTGTGGTTTTGTTGGTTTTCTTTTTATTTTTGTCTTTATGCCTTGGCTTGTTCATTTATTGATTGATTGATCGATTGATTGATGGCTGTGGGAGCAGAGCAGCTTTATAAAGTCAATCCCTTTGTTGGACTGCCCCATACTGGTCATCAGTGTCTTCTACTGTTGTGCTGTAGATAGAACAGCGCTCTTTGATACCCTTTTGAAAGTTCAAAGTATACTGTAGCACTAGCAGATGTGGCTCCTACATTGGTATTAGCAGGTTTTATTCATACTGCACTGCTTAACTCTATGAATGCTTCTTGCAGAATGCATTTATGCAGTAGCCATGGGAGATCTTCCTGGCAGTTCACAAGCTCACAGGGATAGGCATGTGGTGAAAGACTCTTGAAGGGTGTTCAAAAAAATGACGTAGTGACACACCCGCTCTCCTGCAATTTTATGAGGTGATAGTAAAATCTTCTGGTGCTGTACCCTGCAGCTTTATCCTACAATGAAGCACATTTTCTATTGAAGTTGAGCAGAATGACTTCAGAGCAGAAATCAGAATTGAAACACTAAGATTGAACTCAGTCTGATGCCTAGGTTCTCATCAACAACAAAAGCAAAGTGAGAAAGCAGGTCAAAATTTTTTGAAGCCAGGAACGTTGGGGACAATACTGGAAATGCAACGGGGGATGATTCACTACTGACATCTTACCTGCATTTCAAGCGATGTAGTATCATAGAATGGTTTGGGTTCAAAGAACATTTAAACTCATCTAGTTCCAATCCCCTGATATAGACAGGGGCACCTCCCCTGGACCAGGTTGCTTGCAGCCCCATCCAGCCAGACCTTGAGTGCTTTGAAGGAGGGGGCATCCACGACCTCTCTGGTCAACCTGTTCCAGTGTCTCACCACCCTCAGAGTAAAGAATTTCTTCCTAGCATCTAGTCTAAATCTACCCTTTTCCAGTTTAAAGCCATTTCCCCTCATCTACTTGCTACCTGCTCTTCTAAAAAAGTCCCTTCCCAGCTTTCCTGTAGTCCCCCTTCAGATACTGGAAGGTTACTGTAAGAGAAGGTCTCCTCAGAGCTTTCTCTTTTCCAGGCTCAAGAGCCCCAGCTGTCTCATCCTGTCCTCATAGGAGAGGTCCTCCAGCCCTCTGATCATTTCTGTGACCCTCCTCTGGACCTGCTCCAACAACTCCATGTCCTTCTTGTGCAGAGGGCTCCAGAATTGGATTCAGTACTCCAGTTGAGGTTTCATGAGAGCAGAGGGGCAGAATTGCCTCCCTCAATCTGATGGTCCCTCTTTTCTTGATGCAATCCGGGATATGGTTTGTCTTGCCTGCAAGTGCACACTGCAGGCTCATGTTGAATCTTTCATCAATGGACACTCCCAAGTCCTTCTCCTAAGGGCTGCTCTCAGGCCTTTCTCCACCCTGCTTTATCTGTGCTTGGAATTGCTCTAACCCAGGTGCAGGATGTTGCACTTGGCCTTGTTGAGCTCCACGAGTCTGGCATTGGTTCACCTCTCAAGCCTATCCAGGTCCCTCTGGATAGCATCCCTGCTGAAGAGCAGATTGTTTGGAGTACAAACACCAATAATATATGTGCTCCTTGCACAATATGCATCAATTAAACCTCATTATGCAGAAACTGCATGCCAGAACACTGAACACAAAGCACTTCTAGCACATGTCTATTTGTTCTTGGTGTTTCTTGTTCTTGGTGTTACACTAAGGCATCCAGCATTCCTAAGTGAGGTAGTGGGGAGAAGGGTGCTGAGATGAAGTGCAGCATAGTGATAGCTCCAGGAAAAAGGTTTGAATGCAAGGAAACTCCATTAAAAGTGGAAAATATAGAAATAAGAGAAACTTAAGAAGGATCAAAATGGTATTTAACATTAGTTCATGATTTTTACTGCCAAGAAGCCAAAGCAAGTGAAGTGAGCTGAATTTTGAAGGAGCTTTGTGATCCAATAGTCGTCCATGGTGAAGGCAGATATTCTTACAGGGATCTCCCAGCAGCTACAAAATTGGCTTATAAAATCTACATTGTTTTGATGAAAATTAATCCAATGACTTTTTTGGAAAAAATAAACAAAAGGTTCAGTATTTTCATTTTGCACATATGTGTTTGCACAGAGGTATGGTCTTAAGTTATGAAAGATTCCTACATTGCTGTTCATTTTTCTGGAGTTGAAAATAATAATGGAACAGAAAATCTCATTGAAAGTATCCAACATTTTACCAGTGCTACTGTGAGAATGAACCACTGCAATCCATTCTGGACTAGAACTCTGTAATTATTGAAGGGCTTTTTGCAAGAAGAGGCAGTTGTTTATACGAGCCTGTCAGACACTAGGGAGAAAAAATGGACATATAAATGGTAAACCAGTATGAATAACTATCTAAGAACATGGCGATTCTTTGTTTTTCAACACGAAATAAGTAAACATTATCTTCTTATTGGCTTATCATTCTTTGAAACTCTCACTGTGTAATGCACAGAAGTAACGTGCCTGGGTTCCTACAACATTTTCTGAAGGTCTCCACCATGTAAAATGCATTTGAGCTGCCACAAAATGGTAGTTGATTATGATCTGGAGTTTTGCTTATGTATTGCAAAGAGCATGTCTGCAAATCTCACTTTTTAAGACACCATTAGCTTCCGACTTTTTTCCAGAGGGCTGAGGGGAAGTTGGTCCTTGTAACTTTGTTCTGGTCTCAGGGACCTGGCAGTTCAGAGGATGTTATTGAACACAGCTGTGCACTGCATGTACCCAATCTCGTTACCTTTTTTTTTTTTCTCTTTTTTTTTTTTCTAGGGAGAATTGAAACTGAAAGCAGTGGCAATGCAAGACAACTCCATAAGAAACAAAAAGCTGTTCAGGACTTTGGAATGCTAAGCCTTAAAATGCTTACAGTAACACAAGCTCTTTCTAACTGTATTAGGACAGTGTTTATGTAGACAAAAAAAAAATTATCTTCCTGTTCTTAGAAGCCTTTTCCAAGCTGTATTAACAGAAGTAACAGCCAAGACTTGTTTCATATCATTTTTGGGTTACCAGTTCACCCTGGTGGATTAAAATATGGGAGTTAATTAGTGTATGGAAGGTAATCGCTGAAACCACAGCCTTGTGTAGCACTCAAAGATTTAGCTGAGGTACGTGTTGTAGTGAGGAAAAGTAGAAATTTAAATTTAGCAAACTTATGTTTAAAAATCCCAGGAAAGGTGTTTTTCCAATGTGAAGAACTGCAAGCTAGTTCTGTAACTAGCTGTGTGGATCAGCTACGTGTTGTAATGCTTCAAGTAAAGTAGAGTGAAATGCACTGCAGGCATAGCAAATCAATTTCCTACTTTTTCTTTTGAGGAAAGTTCATTTGTTAATTGTATCAAAAAAGCAAATGCTGTGTTTCAGTATCTCAAATCGTCTTACTTTGTATTAATATAATCAAGTTATTAATGCAACATGTAAGCTCAAGTGGGAGCCAATTTCTGGTTTCTCACAAGGGAAGGGAGTTTCGACAAGTGATTAATTTTTAGTGGTTCAGGATGTAATTACTGGATGCCCTTGAAAGCTTGAGGTTGCGCTAGGGACTACATTTCCTGAAGATACCATCTGTTCAAGAGTTTTGAGCCTGGGTCTTTGTTTTTGAATTGGCAGACTGGCAAAGATAGTTTTTAAGAATTAAAAAAAACAGAGAAGGAGGGGAGAGGAGGGGAGGGGAGGGGAGGGGAGGGGAGGGGAGGGGAGGGGAGGGGAGGGGAGGGGAGGGGAGGGGAGGGGAGGGGAGGGGAGGGGAGGGATTTCCTTTGAACGAGAAAAATAACGGGCAATCTTATGCATCAGAACATATTAACTGTCCCACAGTGTGGTGAAATGAAGAACAAAAAGGAAAAGAGACGTAGAGAGGAATATGTAAGGGGCACTAAACAATAACAGTAAATAGAATGATGGCAAAAACAAGTAAATGTAAATGCATCAGCAGTCCCTTTCTTAGTTTTCTATGAACAGCTAAGTTGACTTCAATTGTGAAAATAACTGAGGTATCTTAGGTTTTCCTCCATTCCTATTTTACATTAACACTGTCTGACAGGCTGTTAATTTTATTAAAATGAGTTGAAAGGAGAAAAGATTCCCAGGTGACACAGGGGAGGAAGAGAGCAGATATCTGCACTACGTCAGGGTTGCACCAATCCACAATTCTGCATCCTACTCCAGTGCTGTGTGGAAGAACATATTAAAGCTGAGAAACAAAACTCTAGAAAGGTGTGCACAGAAAGAAGTGTCACATTCCAAATTCCTTTAACCTAGTACACTGCATTCATCTTGACTTAACTCTTACTGGGAAAACAAGACAAAATGTGCACATAAGGGGGAGACAGCATCTGCCATACTGATATCTCTACATTTGATTTGGTGGCTAATACAGTCTGTTGATGCTTTCTGGTGATTTCTTAAATAAGGAAGGAATCTGTACCATGGATATGCACTGGAAGTATGAAACTAAAGGCTGACAACTTTTTGCTACCAAGAAAAATACTTAATCTGGAGAAGCTGTATACTTAAGTGCATTTTAATTGGTACTACACCTGTTTTTACCAGATGGTGCTGTCAAATGAAGGCATGTTTATAAGGTTTTCCTCCTTTGTGTAATTTAAGTAAGACACACAGGCAACCATGGAATGCCCTAAAAATTCAAGTTTTATTTGACTTTTTTTAAATAACCTGGACACAATTATCAATACAGCCATCTATCATATTCAGTTTAAAATAAAGTACACAGTTGCTTCATGAATACTTAATGAACATAAAGCGTATGAATCACATCATTGATACGTTTTTGTATGTTGTTTTGAAACTTCTTTCTAGAGAGCTTTGAATTAAACAGGCTTTCCCAAAAGAAAAAAGAAATATTCAGGTCACTATTCATCTGTATGACAATGACTGATTTGGCAACTTTTAATGACTTTTTAAACCAACATCTTCAATACAACGAGCTTTTTTAGAGTGTGACTGAGTTGTAACATTAGGGTCATTGATAAGAAGTGCAGTGTAGAAAACAGCAGGTCAAGGCTACCTCCCAACAGAAGAAATCAGCCAACAAGCAGGGGACCAAACTAGGCTGTGCAAAAATTTTTGCAAGTTTTGTGGTACAGATAGCAAACCCTCTTTATCATATAAAATGTGTTTTTGTTACAAAGAGATATATCAGTATTGTTGGTTTTGCTAGTAAGTAATTTCTGCAACTTGCGTATTCACAGCATTTACAGAAGTCTCAGGTAAATACAGAGGCACAAAGTTAAAAGTGTAGGCTAGGGGTCACTTCAGTAGACTAGAAGCACAAAGAAGCTAAGAATGCCTCAAATTTTTATCAGTTATTTGTCCATTTTATGACAGGTCTGCATGACATCCAGCCTCAGAGTAAACTATGCTTGATTCCTGGTCTTGCGCAAGTACTTCAACTTCCCAACTCCAGATCTGAGAACACAAATGCCTCTAGGCCCAGGAAGCTGGAGAAGGTAGTGACTGTGGACAGGCTATGTGTAGCTCAGAGCTGTAATTAGGAGATATATCCTTGTTTCAGGAATAGCTACTGTAGCTACTGTGCCAAAAAAATGTGCTTTCGGTGACCAGTTTCTTGTAGGCTTTTCACAGAACTTATAACCTCACAAGAAGGTGCCTCTCCTCAAATGACTAAGGAAAAGAAGCTTGAAAGGAAAGGACGTGCATGTTTATGGAATAACTTACTTTTCTGATTCATTAGCTGACATTGATGTCCATGTTCTGGTTTGTTTCACCACTGATACTAAAATGTAATACGTGAGCTAAGTTTACGCTCCCTTGTGCTGAGACAAAACTATAGTAGTACTCCAGATTGATCATTAGATCTTTTAAAATCCTGCTTTCTAAATAATCTCATAGGGAATACAGCTAACTCAAATCCAAGACTGCAATTTTCTCACTTAAATGCAAACAATTTGGCTTGGCTAGAAAACATCTATGAAGTGAGAATTAAAGTATACCAATAGCAAACTAGACACAAGCCTATTTTCTCATGTAGTGGGCTAAATATGCCACAAATCTGGCTGATGGTATCCACCAACAGTGCACAAAAGCCCACAGGAAGATGACAACATACAGAAAACATAAGGTTGGATGTAAACCTTACAAGCAGTTTTCTTCCTGATCAATAATATTCCGAGGTTGGCAAGATACAGGCACTACATACAGATAATGCACAATAACAGCACACATACTCCTAAAGAAGCAAATGTGTTCCACTTGCATGTGCCTGAGTAAGGAATCCAGAAAGACAGCAATGATTTAGACAGCAACAAACTACAAAGTGAGCAATCCTCCTGATTGGAACATTTTTTATTACAAGAGACTTCAACTAGTTCTCATGTGGTTTGCTGTATTTCAGTAGTCTTATCATCTTGCAAAAGATTCTGATGACCTCACCAGAACCTTTACACAGTGTTGGATTTTCTTTTCTCTCTCTTTTTTTGTTTGTTTGTTTTTTGTTGTTGCTGTTGTTTTTTTTTTACTTTTGCTTTTTATAATAGCACTTGTAAGAATGCTTATCAAAGTCATACAAGGGTCACTTTGAAGTGGAACAATGATTGATAAAAACAATTCAAGACAATTTGGGTCCACTTTTTAGCAATTTGAGCAAGGACTTAAGCGAAGCTTATTGTCGTAGAATGACATTTCCATGAAATTCAGAAGGCATCCATGAAAACAGCATTTACACTACAGCTGGGTTTGAGGTGCTTTCCTTCTCTTAAAACTGTTTACTGAAAAAGCAGCATTGTCCAAAGTACTTGTTTAGAGAAAAATGTTGTCAGGTGTATCTGCCTTGCTTGAACAATGTAGCATCACTCAGCCTGAAGACTAATCTGTGTTATAATAAGAACTTACAACATATATGTTGTAAATGCTAGCAGCATCCATCTGACCACCTCAGTTCACTGAAGAATGTAGGAATACTGTGGAAAATAAAACACATTATGCAAGATTTTACTTCTTACTTTTGTTAGGGAAAACATCATGCCTTTTGTAAAGCATAACTTCTGTCCCATACATATACTCCACCTCATAAATGGTATTGCTTTTGTGAAAGGGCTGTAGTCCCTTCATATAGTGTTGCTAGGTGCAAAAGCTAGAATCACTGTGACTCACTAAAGGTAACAGGTTGGCTTTATGAAGGACAAACATAAAAAGATGTTTTGCTAAGCTTTGTAATTAGCAAAGCCAAGCTGCCCCATCTGTGGAAGAATGAGAGGCAGAGGAATGGCTTCTGCATTTTGTATGAAGTGACAGGACATGAGAAGAGCTAGGCATCACTTCAGATCTATATTGTTAGATAATGTGCTCAGCCTGCAGCATCATTACAATTACTTTGCCTACCCTGACAACAGAAGTAGCGACTATCATACCTGAAATACTGCCTTTGTCATTTTTTCATCACAGAAATGGCTCAGAGAGGAGTAACAAAGTTATCATATTAAAAGAGATTAAGGCAGGCTTTGCTAGTCTAGTCATTAAAAAAAAAAAAAAAAAAAGGAAAAAAGAGCTATTTCCTAGCTCTCTTAAATCCTACTCTACCAGTTCTGTTTAATCATTACTTAAGTGCATTGCTAAACAATCTTAATACAATAATAAGTACATATCCCCTATTTTTTCCAGTATGGTTTACCATAAGATGATAGATGCATCTTTATGGTATGGAATGTTCAGTTAAATAGGCCCTCAACACAGGACATAAGGACATTCACCATCCAGAACATTGCTGAGTAAATCTGTATCATCTGTGGAACAATTTGCTACACAGCTTTACTGAATCAAACATTTCTGAGCTAAAAAAAAATGGGATTCTGTTGATAATAGTATTAAAAACACCAGCATCTCTTGTTGTGCTATAAACTGTAAGAGTTAGAGGTCCTTATGTATCAGGGCACAAGTTGATGACCAGATGGAACTGTGAAGATGATTCTTCCCAAATCAAACTGTATTGCACAACTGGCCAAAAATATGACTTACTTTCTTCTCTTGAAGCATCTGGTCGTGGTCATGTTAGTTAACAGTCATTTTTTTGGAAGGAGGCTATTCAGTTACACAGGAGACCATAAAGCATGTTCTTCTGCAGCCATTGTTTTGTTCAGTTTTTGGAATCGAAATTGCTGATCATTCTGTTTTATGAGGATTTTTTGGTCGTCTAACTGGTCAGCTTCTCCTCCATTGGCCACACCCCTAGAATGGTCCAGGTGATAAAGGCACTGCTTGGCCTTCCCAGCAAGCAGGCTGTGTTTCTGAATGTCCTGTAGAAACTGCCACCACTTCAACTTCAGTTCCTTTCCTTGAACATGCACACACATATTCTTGACCTCCAAAGAACATCATCTTCAAGTGCAGCAGTCAAGTCTCTACCTTGAAGCGTGACACCTGTACAGTTTTTATCATTTTAGTAGTGGTTTTAATATCGATGTTACTAGGTGGCTGAGACTTCTCTTCCAGAAGGCTGTCTTTAGATCCATTTCGTCTCTGAAGGGAACAAATTATCTTGTTGAAAGAGTTCAGTAGAATTTAAATACCATATTTTGATAAGAATTTAAATATCATATTTTGATAGCTGTAGCTATGACCGCTGTAGGCAAAGGATAGGGCAGTTTACATATATGTACACCATGGATATGAAAGTCTCTACAGTGGATCAAAAAGAACTTTTTACTCCCTCCTGTGTCCTCCTTCCCCTCCCAGCTTCTGCTTCTCTGTGCTACTTGGATTCATATTCCCTACTCAGGAAATTCCACTACTAATTATTTGGTATTTAGCCAAATATTGCAAGCAGCATTCAGTGGGAATTAATGGCCACTGCTGTGAGAAATACTGGGGCAGAGTGAAAAGAGAGGTGGTTATGGATGTTGACCACTTGTGTATCTTGATTCCTTCCAGGGCAATGCATTTATGCCACGCAGTACTGGATAAAAATGGAGATAACCTGATTTTGATTTTGAACAGGAATGAACCACACAAGTTACTTACTAAAATAAAGAGCATACATTTGCTTAGTCTTAAGTACACCAACTTCCCCCTTCCTCCTGAAGCAAATTCTTACAGAAATACCACAGATAGCTCAACTTTTTCCATTTCCATCTTAAGCAGGAATGCTAAAATCCTTGAAGTTCATTGCTATCAAAGAATGGGACATCTGCTAGCTAGTCTTAAAGTGAAAAAAATCTGATTGCTGTTTTTAAGTTGCTTGATTTTAAAGTGATTCTAACTGCTTGTAGGACAAAATAGGGCAAATGTTACCAGTTAAATTCTGCCCAGTTTCCACACTACATAGAGAATCAGCATGCAATATTAGCATATCAATATTCCAGACTGAAAGACAAGACATGAGGACTGCTGTGGGAAGGAGATATTTATTTATGTTTCCTGTTATTTTGATTTTATATTTGAAATGCTATTGCTTAGGTTTCTAAATGACAATGGTGTGTTGCTAAACAAGTCGCGAAGCTGAGGTCCCTGGGTCTGTTCATCACAGAACAGAGGAGCTGAGGGGAGCCCTGATGGTGGCTGCAGCTCTCACAGGGAGCAGAGGGCAGCGCTGAGCTCTGCTCTGTGTGACAGTGACAGAGCCCGAGGGAACGGCATGGAGCTGTGCTGGGGGAGGGGCAGCTGGGGGTCAGGGAAAGGGTCTGCACAGGAGAGTGGTGGGCATGGAATGAATGGGCTGCCCATGGCAGGGAGTATTTGGACAAACCTCTCAAAGGGTTTGAATTTTGGGTGGTCTGGCTGGAGCTGGGATCTGGACTTAATGATCTTTGTGGGTCCCTTCCCACTGGGGGTATTCCTTGATTAGTTATGGATCACACTCAATTTTATAGAACATGCCATTGCATATACATAACATGTCATTTTCAGCAATGATAGCAAAAAATCAAACCAATACTAATTAATAGTAATAAACAGTCTAGGAGAAAGTAAAGTTTTGCTGTCTGCCTATACAATTTTACCCAGGTATTATTTAAGTAAAAATACTTCTCGTAAGAACATAACTTTGCTGAAAAAACTTCCTCCAGGTAAAACAGCAAGTAATTCTTACAAAAGCAGCATATACCCTTCTAAATATTTAGAAGTTAGTTGGAAATATGTCTAGAATTTTCCCTTGTACATTTGTTCTCCTTTAGATTACTTGTATAACAGAACTGCAAACGCTTTCTGAATATAATTTGCTCTCAGTTTTTAAGTTTAATACAGCTATCTACTTTGAGTAATGGAACCATAGCTTCTGAGAAAAGCTGGTGATTACATTTAAGAAGGTAAGTTTTCTCCTTTTTAGATTTTGGTCAGTTAAAAACTATTCAGCTTTTGAGAAAAAGAAAAAAAAATAACTCAAGCCCAAGCTCTAAGAGAATAATTAAAAAATGACAATGTACTGTCAGTACAACAACATCCTAAGGAAACCTGTACACTTTAATACATTCTGAGAGTTAATCATCCTCCTGTAGAGAGCTGGTTATGTTCTTAAGTATGCATCAAACTTAAATTGAGAAACTGTCCTTAAGCAGCAGAAGCATGTGTTTGCCACAGACATGTGCAACAGCATTTCACACATTTGGAAACATAAACAAAATAGAATGAAAAATGTAAAATCCCTAGTCACTGCTGAAGGAAAAAAAATATCTGTGAGCTTTAATTATCACTGAGAAACAAAGCTCTTATTTAAGCTAGATTCCCTTCTGTATCAAATAAATAAATAAATAGATAAAAAATGGAAAACTGTAAAGGATGTGAAAATACTAACCTGTTGAGTAAATTGGATGCTGGGACCTTTAACATCAGAGGATCGTGTAACAGGAAGCGGAGGCACCAGATCATTTTTTGCACTGGAATCAGGATATTACAAAGCAGATATTATTATACTGAAGTAAACTATAAAGTGTTAAGGTGTACACAAAAATAATACTAAATCTGATCCTGGGAGTAACCTAAGCAAAATGTGGAAGGCCAACACCCAAGTTTAGCCAACCAAAAGCTATCGTACTGACTATCAGTAGTCAGTGTGTGGAGGCATCTCCATGGCACCTTTTATCCCATCCTCATTCCAGGGCCTCTTACCTCCTGGTCTAGAGGAAGGAATTCTACAGTTCATTTGCACATGAGATGAGCACCATCTGAAATCATGAATGTGCCATGTCTTCCAGGATGCCACCTAGCTGAAACGAGCCTCTCAAGCCCCTTGATGAAGAGTGTAAGCATTTTCTCTACACATAATTCATTTAAGAAAGACCAATCTACCTACTGCTGTGTACACTAGAGTTCCTGTGAAGCAACTTACTACAGGTGACATTTTGATCTAATTAAAGATGTGCATATTTGGAAAGCAGCATATGAATTCTCCCTTCAAAAACTTCAAAACTTACCACTAAGGAACGAGGCAGGTTTCTTTTTCATATTTTCCCCTTTCTAAGTAGACCAAGCAAGCCTCTGTTGCCAAAACAGACCAGAAATGCTTTTGTACTTCTTTTGTCACTTAGGTCTGAAGAGCTATTATTTACAGGCTCACTTGAATCCTATGGCAGCAAACAATCACATGTATGCCCCTTCTAATCTAACTGCACGTGAATTCTGAACAATTTCTGAGCCAGATTAAAACAGTATGTTGCTAATAATCCCACTCACGTACTTCACTTCAGACAGAACAGATCTTTCACCATCAGAGCACTGGGACCGCCGATACTGGCGGTAACTTCGAGGTGAATGTGAATGCCTAATGCGTATTGGGTCGCCTTGAGTCCTAGGAGAGACACAAAATTCACAACAGGAGGTTAATACTCCAGAATAAAAATGAAATGCAGCTGTCAACAGAGAGATCCTCCCTTTATTTTATTTTATTTTTTATTTTTTTCTGTATAAAAGGCAGCTTTTTACATTGGATGAATATAAATGGCTGACACTTTTCTTTTGAGTGTGTACCTGGAATTCAATGCTTTACAAGTGCAATGGTCACAGACTGGCAAGTTGGTTTTTGAGAATGAAAGTATTTAATACAGAATGCATTAATATATGCAGCCATAACATCGTCCTTTTCTTTTCAGTGGTGCTGAGGAAGCAAATTATAATGCAAAGTGTGTTTCCATTTCTGTCACAGGCAGCTGCCTGCATTAGGATATGGCATCCCAAATGGGCAATTATCACAGCAAAATAGATGTCTGCTCTTAAGGAAAGGGCTATGCCATGGCAGCTGCCCACGGTAAGCAAGGGGGCTGAACAAGTTAAAACACTGCTTTACAGAGCTAGAATGAAAATGTAAGGGGAAGCATAAATTCAAGAAATAAACTGACATGGTTATTTACACTCAGTTCTCCCAAATTCTGTAATGCATAGCACATAGAATAGACTTATGTATATTTTGATGTACGTACTGAACATACAGATATACAGCAGGTTCTTCAGTGTGTGACACACAGAGAGAGATTAAGATACTTTTTTTCATATTTGGGAAGGAGAAAATGCTAGGTTTTAAAAACATGAAGTGTTCTCATCCAACCCATCCTCAGTAAACGTCTGGGGTAGACATAACTATAGGGCTTAAGTATAAACCCAATCCTACTTCAGTATAACAAAGTTCACATTAAAAAACAAAAAGTAAGCTTTTACATTCACAAAGAAAAATCCTGATATAAACTCACTCTATTTTTGTATATGGTATTTCTTTCAATTGCTCCTCAGACAGGCCAGATGGATCCACCAGTTCTTTCCTACAAAGCATTAGGCAAAGTAAAAAGTGTAACAGCAGCTCCCAACTTCAAACCCACTCTTTTTATTAGTAGTAGTATATTAGACTGGAAAGACTTATTGAAACAAGCTCTTGTCAGCCCTGAGACTATCCTGACACCAAAACAGGAAACCTATTAAGAACTATGTCTAACTTAACCGTCATTGCTTCAACTGCATGTCAAATCCTGTTCCACTGCGCTCTCACCTTCATGCAGTCTGATGTTTCATTTTCACAGTATCGAATACTGTGTACAGTGAACATCAGATGTGCTTTGGAATGGTTAATCTTTCCAAGTGATAGTTTTAGGTGTAACAGAATAGGGGGCTTCATCCCAAAAGTATCGCTATTACAGACTAGGACATTTTGTAAGACCCGGCTCTAACATACTGTATTTTTCTTTATAATTCACCTATATACAATAGACATCTGAATTTAGTGCATTCAGTGGTCCACAGTATCTTCTATAAGTCATTTACACCTGCATAATTTATCATGGCACTGAACCAAATCCAAAAGTAATGACCCACAGCCACAGGAGAAGGGATATGATTGTAACCATTTGAGGGGCAGAGCAGCAGTGATGCTATGAGGACCATACTTACTGAATATGTTTCCAGAGTTCTTCTTTAGCTTGTACATCTGGGCTTCTCCTACAAATACCAACAAAGACAGCAAATTGTGAAAACCACCATCCAACACGTTGCTGTTTAATAATGTTAAGAGCACAGCCTGGACAAAAATCATTGCAAGCATAGTCCCCCTGTGACTTCTACTTACAGTATTTGTTAACTCAGAAAATACATTAAATTTCATTGCTTTGATCTAACTGAAAAGTTATTTCCTCTAAACTACAAGTCCTGTTTTGCTAGCTAAGAATATGTTCAAAATACCAATGATGGAAGGGCTCCTCTTTGCAAGCCAAAGCATTATCCAGCCACTGCTACCCAGTTACCCAGCTGAAGACAGCCTGTTTTAGAATTACCTTTATAAAGGAGAAACCCTGTGGCCCAAGGAGCTCTGTGTTCAGTCACCTCAGTGCTCAATGGTAAAGGACCCACTGCTCTACTGAGGTCACAGCTCAGCCTTTGCTTTCTGGTCATTTCCAATTAAGGTTTCTCCTCAGTTTTTTTAGCACTGTCATGACTGGGACAAAAAACAATGAAAAACAAAATACCACCATCTAAAAGACACTAACTCTCTCCCACACAACCACACATCCCACACCAGCTCCGTATGTTAGCATGTATTGAATTCGTGGAGAACTTACTTAGCTAAAATCATAATTTCTGCAATGCACATATGGAAATGTAGTAAAGCAAGATTGTGTGGCAAGCCTCATGTTTTCCAGTGAAATACAGAAAACACTGCATCCAAACTGGGTCCCCTTTCTTTTCTTCTGCTTATTCTACATCATTGCAGGAGTAGTGTGAAATCTTCACTGTTGCTGAATCTCAAATGGTATAACAGATTAATTACACATTGGCAGGGATTGCATTTGCATGGAGTAATCAGATAACCCTTTCACTGGGTCTATATAATCTCCATGTAGACAGCTAGATTGTTCTGCACCATCTGAGATGCAACGGGTGTCACTTCTAGATGGACTCAACATGCATAAATGCTCCCACTGAAGTCACAGTTTCTCACTGATTTGGTCTTACATCATCTAATGATAAAGCTCTTCTCTTTTTTTTTTTCTTCAAACAAAAGAGGCCATCACAGTCATAGATGCTTTTGGAATTAAATAATCCAGATGTCCATGAAGATTGAGGAAGACATCAGCCTTTTAGCATCTGTTAAATTGGCTCCCCACTGCCCCTTGACAGCTATGTCAGCATCAATTCCAAAACTGTTTTTTGTCACTGTTCCACTACTTTTTTTCTACCTCACTATTAATATGCTTGGATAATTCCCAGACTTTAGTTAATGTTATACAGTTGTTATGAAGGCAGTTTACTTAGGGATGGCAATTTCATTTTTTAAATTTTACAGGTGTAGAAGTACTAGAAGATATCAGCTTTGCAAAAACAGATAGAGACAAGAGAATCTTGTGGTTCCCTCACAGGAGTAACATGAACTGATCCATAATGTTTTGGGGCTGCAAAGGGCAGCTATTTCCACGAAACACCCTTGCCTGCCCATACTGCTCACCTCCTCCTGATGTTAACAGCTACAGCCACCAAGAGTAGCTTGCAGTGTGATTTTTATTAGTGTTCAGATTTTGCTTCTCTGTGTGCTTGTGTTTATTGTAGTGTATTTCATTTTCTTATGTTTTCACTTCTGCCACCTCAACTCACTTTTTGCACCTATTTTGCCTTTTCTCCTTACACTGGCCCATGTTTTAATTCCCTGATGTAGAAGCTTGTTATCCAGTGGCTTTTAACAGCCTTTTCCAGCCCTCAGTCCCAAACTGATTCCTCCTCCTCATCTGCAAACCCTTGTTCACAGAGCAGCAGCTGCAAGTTTTGTATTCACCTAGGGGCTAGGAAGACAGGCATCCTCCTCAGAGACTGAATAATCTGGCAGTGGGGAATGCAAAGGCTCTGTGAAAAATACCAGCTTCTCCAGGGCAGCTTGGTCACCCCTACGAGCCCTAGTTTGCCTGAGGAAGCAGAGCCTCAGGGTCACCTCATGCCCCAGGCTCTCTCAAAGCAAAGCAATGTGCACACCACTAACCCATCTGATCAGCTCATTGCTTTCAGGCATTCATGGAAATACAGTTGTTCAAGATGTGACTCTAAGTTTCACAGTCCCACCAATCATTACGTGGCCTCCCCTGCAGTAAGAAAGACTAAACTGTGAGGCAGTATGGGTAGAGAATGGTTAAACAAGAAGTCATCTTCACTTCCCCATTTTTTAGGAACTGTATCTGCAGCCTCCCTGCCAGCTCTGGGTGTTTAATCTCCACTATCTCTCCCTCCTCCTCTTCCTTCCCCCCCCTCCCCCACTATAAAAATAAGGAAGCTACTGTTGCAAAATTCCTGTACAGTCAAATATGCCATGAGGAAAAAAAAATCACAAAGGAAAGAGGCTGAACACAGTAATTTCTCAAGCAAATATTTCCAGGAATTCTCATCTTAACATTATTTATTTTCCACCTGCTTAAGAAGTGTTACATTACTGTGATTACTTTCCAGCATTTGTTCAGCTTAACTCCCAACAAAAGAATATTCAGAAATATGATACACACAGAGTATCTGAATAGAAGCATTTTTCTATGAAAGGTCTGTTCCTGCCTCCTTGAAAGGCAGTAGGAATGCTATCACTCTGAAATGAAGAAAAGCCTGTAGAAAGAGATGTCTTGCTCAAGTGTAATGCAGGTATTGCAAATCCTGCACTGAAAAGTTGTGTTTGCACAGCTCTTAACAGCCTTTGATCCTCAAAGTCAGATCACAACACCTCTCTCACTTTGTTTACAACTTTTTTCTTGTTAATTGTTTTAGAAATCATAGTTTGGACACACAATGTATGTTCAGATTGTCTTACTGCAGTATCTGAATTGAGCTTTGAATTGACAATGGTTTACAAACAATTTGTTTGCTGATCAGATTCACTGATGTGCAAGAAATCTAATAGGAATTCCCTAACAGTGAGTCTTCAGAGCTCTTTGTTTCTGTTTGCTTTTTACAAGCTTTAACAACCCTACAAGTTAATAAAATCTACAACATATTCTGTATCTGCATCTGCATGCTTATTAATATTTCAGTGTGACTCACAAATTGTAAATTTAAATAGCCATGGAATTTTAATGGCCATTCTTCTTAATTAAAAATGCCCTTTGGCTACACAGATGTTTCACATGAACTCCTGAAAATAAACCCTGTAGAACTAGAATTGGGAGCTCTCTTTGTCTTTGATTCCTTTAAAAGATAGAAAGGTCAAATTCTTGTTAAATATTTTTATTCCTGAGACTGAGGAGACACCAAATCCTGCCACCAACAATGACTAACACCACTCATTATCAAACAAATGAAATACAGCATGCCAGACACAATAAAAATGTTCCAGTCATTACTTCTCACTTTAAGGATGAACCTCTAGTTAAGATGACTGAAATAATGAACTTAATGTGAAAGGCTCAGCTGTGTTACTAAAATGATGATTTTCTTCAGACATTAAATGTGCAGACTGAGGTGACCATATGGCCAGAAATAAAAATAGCCATACCCTGTACTCTAGGGAATCATTTTCCTTGCCTCTGATCTGCATTCAGTCCTGTAAGCAAACAGCTGAGCCAAACTAAATAAAATTAATGTTCTTATATCCTAACACAGCTTGGGTTAACCCACCCACATAAAGGCCTTTTACTAAACTTTCTGAAAAACATTTATAAAGAATTCATATTTTACTTTTTCCATTCATGCTCCCATACATTACATATCTACACCATATGTGGAAGTCTGAGTTAGTTTTCTTTTTTTTCTCTGCTTCTTTTAACTGAAGAATGAGACAAAGGGAGGAACATAATCATCATCAGAAGGAATGAAGGGTCATTCAAAACCTTCAGGATTCTTCCTTTTTTTGCATCATCTGTGATCTTCTCTTCTTTTGTATGACATCACTTTTTGCTATTATTAATTTAGAGATGTGTAAAGCAGAATGTCACTGTGCTGGAAATAATGCCCCTATCTTACTCTCAGTTGGTCACAAGAGGGAGCCTGTAATGTCCTTGTAATGAAATCCACTGGGCATATGAAAAAAAAGTGAGCTCACTATAAATTTAATCTAACATCTGTTTCTCAGTCTATACTACTTTTTGTATAATGTGAAAAAAGTTAATCAAAATTTATCAACTGTATTTTGAGACATCTATATAGGCAGAATTAGTAATTTATCATTGTGTAATTACACCCAAAAAAGTCTGACTCCTGTGAAGCTGAAAGTGAACAAGTTTGCACAAACTCAGTTAAAGTAGAAATTCCAACATTTGAAAATTTAATACTAAGTACTATTTCTCATTAAACAAATAAAAAAAACAATAATTGTGAACTATGAAAATGGAGATAACAGATTCAGCACCATGTGTAACTGCAAACAGAACTCAATGGACTGCGAATACCAGAAACCTCAGTGCAGATTAAGTTTCAACAGGTAAGAATGAAATAATTAAGGCATTATACAGGTTCTGATGGTCCATTCTTAACATGAAAGGTAAATTTAAAAAAAGACATTAAAGGGAATTATCTGCATAACTGAGTCAAAGAGATCACATATTATGCATCAGCGTTGGAGCTAACAGTTTAACCAGGTTTAACCAGGCAGCGAGGATGAGGACATAGTTACAAAGATTGCTCTCCACTGCTTTTTTCTCAGTACTACACAGCTGCTCTCCCACATACCAATGGTAATTGGACATGGAGACATCAGCAGCTAGTCCCACCTGGAACAATGCTGCAGATGTATTGATGTAAGGTGTGTACACAGATCTCACAAATTCCTCTATCTACCACACAATATCTGAATATTTTCACAGACACACTGCCCAGATGTGAACCACTGTCCTTGTTACAGAATTATAGACCTCACTGAAGGTAACAGTCCAGGTGTGTTACAAAGCTCTTTTTGTGTTACTCATTGTCTGAAATTCAAATTACTAGAGTAAGTGAATCTGCTTAAGAAAGAACATACGACGTGAATATTGCTTTTCCTCAGCCGCTGAGAGGAAAAACCACACTGGAGATATTCCTTTTTCATTTTAACATATCACAGAACCCTTAATTTTCATGTCAAAGTTGGCAACAGATACATACGATCGAGATCTGTGCCTGGATCGCCGGTAGTTTGGATCTGCCTGGTTTTTCTCCTTTTGTCGCCGTAGCACAGCTTCCCACTGAGGGGCCGAATCAACCATGTCATTTTCTTGCCGTAATCTGCAGAGAAAGTACAAGGAACTTAGTCTCAGGTTTCCAATACGGAAGGCTCAGAAGCAGCAAGAGTGTATTTTTGTCTCCACAGAAATCCCATCTCCTGCAATGCAATTTTTTTTATGTTTTGTCTTCCCAAATTTTGATTCATATTCCCAAAATACATAAAATACAACAACCTGTATAAAAAGTAGACTCACTGATTTGTTACCCAGAAATAGCTCAAGCCGAAAGATGTCAATCCATGACATTAAAAACAGACCTACAACTCAACCTGTCTTCCCATCCCAAGCCAAACATCTGGAATGTTTTTACTATCCCACTTAGGTGTTGAAGTCCTCCTCATCCACAATAAGTCCAACATTATGGCACAAGGCTCTGGAACTACTATGTCTTATTCAACTCATTTGTCACCCAAGGCCTAGCAACCCTTCCCAGTGAGCATCTCTGATCCCTGGAACAGGCATAATGTTCAAACAGAAAGGAAAGGGAAAATGCCAACACAAAGGAGACAAAGATAATCTACTCATCTCTATGACAGAGAGAGGCAAAAAACTGGGGAGGGAGGAGGGCTTTAAACTCTAGCCCTGCCCAGTGTGGATGAGTGTGAAGAACTATATGAAAGAGTCCTGTTCAGAGGTGCAGACAAACTCGTTACTCAAACAGCAGTGGAACTAACAAGGTAGAAAGGAACACAAAATCCTAAATTCTGTGAATTATTTCATGCATTAAAGTATCCAAATTCTTTGGAACTAAGATGTTCTAGTACCAGGTGATTTTCATATTTTCTTTTTTCTTCCACAGTAACGAAACCCATTACTGCAGTGTATTAACAAATGTCAATATCCTGTAAATTCACCATGTCTGATAGCGGGTTGATGTAACTCTATCATGGAGAAACTAGTCAAGACAACTGGCGCAACAATGCTTGGCCATTAAGAGGTCAACAGATGCTTAAGTGTTTCAGGGTTGCAGACGTCACTGCTGTAGATGTGTTTAGTTACAGCTGTAAACTTAAAATTCAACCATGATTTATATATAAACAACTCTGGAAAACGTCACTCCAAGAGCAGGACAGTATGACTGGCATACTGAAACTAGGGAGGCTTAACAAAAAAGTAAATGTTGAGATTAGCAACGAGCAAAAAAAAAACCATCACAGATAAGTGTTTTACTTGGTGGAGACACATCTGACTGAAAAATGTAGGATGCGCTGTTGTTGCTCTTCAGTAAATATGTACCTTTCTTGTTAAATTACTCTATCCACACCAGGGGAGTTGGAGCACAATGATTATTTAAGGTTCCTCTTCAACCTCAGCTATTCTATGATTCTAATTTTTAATCGTACTGGGCTGAACTGACTAAGCAGGTTTCTGCTTTTGCTTTAATAAAATCTACACTCACATAATGAGTGTTGAGATAGATCCCCAAGTTCTGCAAAGCATCATAACTCTACCAAATGGCACTAAGCATCTGGAGTAGACCACAACGTCAAGTACTGATTTCTAAGTAGGTTTTTTTAAACCTGTAATCTGGTGGTAGGGATTAGCATCTATCTAAGGCTTTTGTAGAAGAACTCACACAGTAACAAGTAATGAATTGTGATTTTCATCCTGAATAATCCAGTTTGTGAAGACAGCACTAATCCCATATGGCATAAACAGTATGAACTGCCCCACACATATGGCGATCACTTAAACCTGAACAAAAAGAAGACGTGGCTGTCAGAGCACTGCCACTGTACTGGGTGCTGGATGTGCCTCCTCGCCATCTACTTTAAATCTACTCTCTTGTAATTTTAAACATTTCCTCGCATCTTATGTACACACTCCCTGAAGAATAGTTTCTTCCCATCTTTTCTGAAGATCCCTTTTAAGTATTGTAAGGCCATAGACAAGTGTCCTCAGAACCTTCTCTTCTCCTGGCTGAACAAGCCCAGCTCTCTCGTCCTTTCTTAATAGGACATTCCCTGGCCAGCATACGTTTGTACTTGGGACTACCCCAACCCATGTGCAGGATCTTGTACTTGGTCCTGTTGATCTTAATGACATTTGCACAGAACTTCTTCTCTAGCCTGTCCCTCTGGATGGCATCACTTCCCTTTAATGCGTTGACAACACTATACAGCTTGGTGTTGCAGGAAAAGCTGCTAAGGGTGCACTCAATCTCACTGCCCATGTCACTTCACTAGCAAAGATGATAGTGCTGGTCCCAGTACTAACCCCAACTTGTCACTGGTCTCTATCTGGTCATCAGGCCATTGACTGCAACTCTTGGAATGGACCAGCTTACATTCTTAGTTAGTGGAATGAAATCTTGTTGGAGACCACTAACTCACACTGCTAATGCTGGGATCCTGTTTGGCATCTTCATTGTTGACATGGATAATGGTTGAGAGTGTTCCCTCAGCAAGTTTGCAGATGATATAAAACTGTGAGAATTCACTAATATGCCAGCGTCATGCTGCCACCCAGAGAGACTCAGACTGGTGAAATGAGCTCACAGCAACCACATGAAGTTTAGCAAAAAGAACTTCAAATCCTGTACCTGGGAAGGAATAATCCAAGGCATCAGTACATGCTATTGTGTACTAAAAAGTGCTATTGTGCTCCTTGTACTTGCTACAGTTTCCATGGAAATAAATAGGAGGTATTACTTTCAGAGTGATCAATATTCATCATAGGACCTTCCCCCTTACTATGAATATTTGCTTAGGAGAAAATGATTATATAATAGGGTAAAATGCCAAAGACTTACAGAGTAAGTAAAAGATTTTATTCCCAATCTTCTTCTACTTTTCTATCTTCAGTAGGTCTCACCTGCATCTCTGTTTTTCTATGATAATTTATTTTTATCTGACAAAAAGTTGACATTAGTTTCAGCACAACAGTAAAATTTAGTGCACTTGTGTCAGGAACTCAATCATTACACTGGGAAATAAATTAATATTAATCCATGCAACAGATAAACTTGAGTAAAAGCACCTGGAAGCCTCACTGTATTGTCACAGTTAACCCTGTTGGAGCTGGATCACCTCTGCTAAGAGGAAAGTTATTCACTTCCTGTGCCCTTTTAGCTTATTAGATTCCTGCTGTGTCCACTAACAGAATGCAAGAACTCATTACGACTGGTGCTTTTCCTGCTTTTGTTCACAAGGAACAAGAATGTGACCTTCAGTAAATAGTGACTGCCTACTTTAGCACTGAAAATTATTTTTGACCTTGTCCAATTTCAAGTGACCACCTAAGAGCACAGATGCTGCAACATTAACAGTTTTAGTGTATCTTACATTTCTGAGAATGTAAAAAAAAACCCCACAAAAATTCTTGTCCTTCCATAAAAATTATTTCCTTTTTAACTGTAAGCACTTTTCCACAAACTGAGAAGGGTTGCTAAAGGCCCATTTATTTCTTCAGAAAATGATAAGCACTACTTAATTCTTCTCACAATTCAATCTGTATATTGCAGGAATCTTTCTAAAAACATTCTTGTGGCCAGTCTCTAATTTCCTTGTCTTGTTTGTAGAACTCCCAGAACAAGAAGTTTCACAGGAGAAAAAGGCAGGCAAGATTGTACTAAGAGAATGGAATACAGAATGCTGTTCACCTACTTATCACCGAAAATACAGAGCTCACCCAGAAAACAAAACTTCTGTACACACTACTTCACTGTTAGCTGAGTTATCTCAGAAGATGCTGCTGATTTAAGCAATTGCCAAAGAAACCTCATGGCTTAGCTATGCTTTCTACAAGACCATGAGAATGTTAAGGACTGTGTAGAATCACTTTAAATCTTGGAAGTTATGCTTAAAATACACATTTCTTAGCACAATCCTTATAACTCTAAGAGCTTCAAAATATCTGAAAATAATTTATCACTAATAATTCTGCAGATGAATCAAGGAACATGACAGCTTGTGGAGACTGCTTTAAAAAACATATTTTAATCAATGCCTCTTTTGTTCAGCAACAGTTTTCTCATGCTGCTTATGCAATAAGAAGCTCTATGTACTTTGCTAAAATATGTTTTATAAACAGCTCTCAGATGCTGCTACAAGTGCAAAATTAAAAAGATCCAAAACTTACTAGCATCATTTGATGTTAATTGTTATTCTATGAGAAGCTGGCATTGTAAACATTTTGGGTTTAGGCCCACAGTTCACATTTTGGAAAGTTAAAACATTTACATAACTAAATGCATGCCTTTAAAAACAACAGCAAGTTTCAGATCCATTCAAAAATATTCTTTCTGCTTGTCTCAATGGCATATTTTTTGCTAAAAATAAACATCTGAAAATTTTGAAGTGTTGAAGTATATGCTATGAATATCATATCCACCATTATCTACTTATTTGTATCAAGACTACATATCTTCTATAAACATGTTCAGCATTTGATTTTGCAGTTCATTAGTGAGATCTTCCCAAGCTGTAAGAGAGAGCACATATTTGTTACATACACCAAAGGCATATATGCTATTTGTCAATTCTCTCTTTTAATTCAAGATACTTATCCTGCTTCAGGAGGACTGCATACATATAAAACACCAGTTCTTATTAGGGCTATCTCAAGAAAATCCATTCTCTAGTTGTTTGTGCTTCATGTTTTGCACTCTATAAACAATAAAAAGGTCACCTGTTTCTCTTCTTTCGATGCTCTCTGTTGGAATTTTCGGATTCACTGCCACTGCTGGTGTTACAACGAGAACGTGATCTGGAGAAGGGAAAAGCAATATTTCAGGATCACTATAACCCCTAATGCCTTGCAAGAAATGATGGTGTTCTCAACAAGGAATAAACAATGCTGAAAAGACATTATTAGGAAAATCAGAGTTACAAGAGTCTAGAAGGCTTGTCTACACCTGAGAGCCATAATCTCTTTTGCTTATTAAATGACTGGAAATAACTGCTTCAAAGGTAGTACCCAAAATTCAGTGTCAAGTGACTGCTGTTTTCCTTTTGTATCCTTGCACTGCATTTTTGTGTTTAATTACTTAAGCTCTCAGCATTCTTTGTGTGTATATCACAGTGACATACTTCTTCAAAATGTTCTGCCTTTAAACTACATGCACTCTATCTCTTACTCCTTACTAATGGACTCCCAACAGAAACTTTACACAGTAATTCTGATTTTGCAGGCAAACCAGAATGCTCACTAGATCTGTCTTCTTCTGTTCACCTGTAACTTTTAATGTGAGCTTCAAATAAGCACAAATCATTTTTCAAGTGTTGGGCTGTATGGATGAAACATCTCCAGTGCTGTGCTTCTGCTGATCTTTACAGACACAGAGTGGTAGGTGTGTTTATCAGTACAGCTTAGAGACAGCCCCAGGCACAGCTACAAAGATGGTGCATCATGTGTGGAAAAGGAAAGAAAGCAGTATTTTGTTTGCCAACTCTGACTGTTGAACTTCAAATGGTAAGGTGACATTGATGGCTCTGATCATTTATTATTGAGAAAGACTAGCGGAGCAGGCTGATACAAAAGTGGACAGGTAACACTGAAAGTTGAACTTCAAGAAGAAAATAAGTATCTGACTGCCTACAGGCAAGCTCCTCTCAGTACAGAGAAGGCCTCTACTACCAGAAACCTTTAAATCCCTGATTGCCATTGATTATCATCTTGGAGCAGACAGACCAACTGTCAGAGCTTTCTTGTCACAGAAATTAAGATTCTGTTACCCTACTGCTGGGCTAAGTCCTAAAATACCTGGTTTGAACTACTGTTTAACAAAAGTTTTCTTCTTAAGTCTCCAAGCATAAAATAGGAGGTCAAGTGGGTGACTTCTGATGCTGCTGACATTCTTGTGCCTCCTGGCTATTCTTCATTCTCTTCTGAGCCACTCTGTTAAAAGAGCTGACTTGTTACGTTGCCCTTCAAGTAAGATGAAAGATGAAGACAGCTGATCTGGTGTAGCAGGTAAGAGGTGTTTTGTGATGAGGTTGAAGGCTATGGACAAGCACCCGCTCACGTTATGTTTGAACAGTTCAGAGAGAAAAGCCCAAATAGGATGGGAAAAGATGAAAGATACTTCCTAGGGAGCAGAAAAGCAACAGCATTCACCTCTCTTAGGGATCCTAACTGCTCAGTGACACACTGCTCTGCTCTCCAAATAAGAAACTAGGTACTGTCCATGTCCTTCCATCACACGTAATCAATCTCAAGAATCTGCCCATGGTCCTGGTAAATTATGATTGGTTTCATCAGATTGTTGCATCATTGAATGACTCAAGAGTCTATGGAATTGAGAACTCACTTAGGAGGCTGACCTCCCTTCTCTCCTAAATGTTAACCTGAATAACTTTTATTATAATAACTGAATAAATTCCAGAAATATATCAGACTAATAGCACACCAAAGACTAGGAAAATCACTTCACACCAACTTGTCTGCAGGGAATAGTCTCAGGAAAGTGAAATATCCTCAGAGGAGAAGCAAATTACAGAGAAATTGTATGCTTCTACAGACAAATGTTACTCTGAAGGAAGAAAAGATTAAAAGACAGCATCCAAAATGGTACCAGCTCAAGGATGCTCAGGGGAGTTCAGGGAGCAATACATGCACCACAACTGTAGAAGACCTTACATCCCTAAAAGTATACCTCCCTCTTCCCCCTTTCCCATACCTCATAGCCACTAACACTCTCAACACAGCAGAACAACACCTATTTAAAAACTAAACAAAACAAAACAACAACAAAAAAAACAAACAAACCACAAACAACCTTCCTGATCAACACAGCAACACTGTTCTTTCACAATTCAAGTATTTCCTTGCTATGATTTAAGCAATTTATCCTAGAAAGTACCAATGCAGCAAACCTGCAAGATAAAACATCCTATTTGTTCAATTTCAAGATAAGTCTATTTGCTCAAATTTAAGATAAGCTTTTTTTCCTAGCTTTTCAGGAATGAAAATCTGATCTACCTTTTGTGCTCTGCACATCAAGTTACCTTGTGTTCATTGTCAGAAAAGCACCTACAGAGAGACAGCAGGGCTGCTGAACTGTTAGATGAGAGGCAACTTACTTGTGCTTGCTGCCAGAATGTTACCTTTCACTGCATATTAAACATCAGTTTTTACTGAACTGAATAAGATATTAAAAGCAAATTAGATAATAAATGTGTTTTTGTAAGCCAAGTGCAGGAACACAAAAGCTAACCCCAACCTCTAACAATTACAAATCAACTTTTGCCATTTACCTCATGTTTTCTTGCTCAAGCAAGAAGCACATCCAACAAAAAAGAAGAAACAGTCTGTTAGGCAAAAGAGGCAGAACATACACAGCCCTGTAGGGACTTTGGGGTAGGATTTGGTATTTCAGAGGAACAACTGACAGAGAAGGCTCATATGCTGATGCAGTCCTTTTCTGATTAAAATGTAAGCAGAGTCACCAAACTGAAGAAGCAGAGAAAGTCTACAGCTACATACAGAAATAAATTGGCAATGTACAGCCTTCAAGCAGAGATTCCGCCTAAGCACTTGCATTTCCTACCTGGAATACCTAACTACATCATCTATTTTCTGTTCTTGACATTCACCATGGGTGTATCACTGACAGATTGAAATGGTTACATCCTTCAAAAAAAATAATGTTATCTTAGGCACAAAGTACATGAGCTCTTTCTCTGACTTCCTGTGATTGTTCCTGAGATGTTTGTATCTCTGCCAGAGGTCCTTTCTCATGCTGGTGTGCTGAATCAGATCCTGGGAGTGCCTTCACTCCTTCATAAGCTTCAAGAGAGTCAGACATCAAAATATACTCCACTGTGTTCATTTACCAACAGCCAAAGCAGGAACACAGGAACAAGGAGGAGCACAGCACAGTGTCACAGCAGAGAACTCCAGATGCAAAAATATGTAAAAAGTTGAAGAACACACCAGCATTTTATTTGAATCCAGACAAGACTGCACAGGAAAAGGAAGCAAAGCTTAACAAGAAAATAAAGATGTTTAAGACACTCTCAGAAGTCCACAAGTAGTTAAACTCAGAAGTTTAGGCAGAACAGATGTGCCTCCACATCTACATTTTGAAGATAATCTCAAATGACGATACACTTGATATCAAAATAGGTGAACGAAAGTGGACTGGGAGTCTAGACAACTCAAAACACAATATTCAGATGCAAAATTAAAAAGCTTAGACTTCTGGAATTGACTTTCAAGCTGCAGATAAGCCTTTAGTAAACTTCCACAAAATATAATGTGGTTACAAGTAACAATGTGCAGGGTAGGTTGTAAGAATCATTGATGTGATAAGACTATACTACAGAACTTTGGAAAGAGAAACTTAAATGGATGAAACACACTAAACCTTTTAAACATTCATGAGGATGGGGGAGAATGAAGGAAGGGAAGAGAGACAGAATTAAAATATTGTCAGTACCTTCACCATCACTTCATGACTGATATGGTGTATATATTTACCTTCTCCTGTGCTTTAAATCTGAATCTTCACCACTGTTTTGGGTTTTCCTATGACATTAAGGAAGTGTTAATGAAATATCATGGAGTCACTTAACACAAATACACAAAAGTTTACATCTTTAGTATTTAGAATGGAGAAAAAAAGGCATGTGCTTGTTTTATACTTTTCAGGACAACTACAATAAGTTGCAAAGGCGTGATCACATTCAAGTTCTCACTGCAAAACCCTGACTTGCACTGTTGAGCACAGTAAGTTGGCCATTAGTGCTTCCTGATGTTTTCAGTACAGCAAATCCTGATGTTTTCCTCTCAATTCCAGTTAAGACTGCATATTCAACACAGCTACTGTTACTAAACAGTTGAAAAAGGAAAGTACATGAATTACACCAAGACTCAGGAAGAAATAATTAGGTTAGAATCTACCCACTATTGTCAGCCTTTACAGTCTCACATTTGAGATAAGGCTTTTTAAAAACATTTTATTGGCGTGGTGGCCGAAGAGAAAACTTGTTATTGGCATGACCACCTGTCTAGTTAGCAGATGAGTCAAATATAATTCCCAAATGATAAACTTGCATCTCAAAACAATCTCCTACTGCACAGTACGTTAACATTATTCTTTTCTTTCTGCAAGATGGTTTTGCACTGCTTTTGCATTCCCTTGTTTTAACAAAGCCCAATAATATCTTCTGACAGCAAAGTTACAAATGAATCAGAAAATCCACCTCAGTAAACACACTGCTATCAACACTTATAAGAGCTAAATTCAACACAGAAAAATCAACATAATTCTGTCAACTTAAGGAGAGCTACACTGACTTACTTTATTTAATTCATGCATGAGCTCACTGAACATACATAATGGTTGAGTTTCTTCACTGCTTTTCTAGACAGCAGTGGGCAGGTAAGAAGTTTGGAGCTGCTCAGAAACCTGACAAATACAAAACCTCCACATCTATTGAGAAGATTTCCTCATAGATAAGGCTGTGTCTTCAAAGAGCCCTTTGCAAACTTTGGCTTTGAAAGCCAAACAGAGAATTGCATCAGAGGTGTCAGAAGGAAATACAGCTTCAGGGTGAGGTCTCATAAAGTAGTCCTGGAAGACTGTGAATATCACACAGTAGCTATGTGTGTCTGTATTTCACAGCAGACCACAGCACCCATGTACCTTAGCTGGCTTAGGTGCCAGCTTAGGTGATGAAAGCAGCCTCTCAGCAGGGCAAATCACCCCAGGTAACATGTAGCCTGTAAGAACTTCAGTATGTGAGCTGTCAATGATTCACATATTGGACATAGTCCAGGACACAGAGCAAAGTATCTCCATCCATTTAATTTCAGTTTTCTAAGTTACTTAACTGAAACTAGGCTACTGTTTTGTAATGGAAGTTCATTGTCAAGCAAGCAAGATCCATCAATCCCCTTCTTTACAATGAGAAATCAAAAATAGCTGCAGCAACTGAAAGGATCTTTCAAAAGCAAATAATATAATTCTTTTGTATTTTCAAAATTATTTTCCTCATACCCAGCACAAACAAGCAAGCAAAAACTCTGACCAGTTTCTTTTCAAAATCTGATCCCATGTTCCAAATTCACTTTTATTTTGCACTAACAACTGACACTCACAGGACACTCCAGGAGACTTTACTGAACATAGAGCATTCAGGACCATAAGCTTTCTGCTGTAAGAAGCTAACCTGTGGTAGGCCTCAGGGCTCTTACCTCCTCCGGACTGGCTGCCCGCACTCATTCTCACTGCCACCTGATGGGTTCCGTCGCCGAGAATAAGGAAACTTTGGTGATTTATTGCGGTCACTGGGGGAATTATAGAGCCCACTGGGGTTAAAAAGGAAAAGCAAACAACTGACTTCTCAACTTTCACAATAGTTAAGTCAGATAACTCAGATTAACTCTACAAAAACAATGAGAAGGTTCATGCATTCCTACACTCAAACATTAACATGTTCCGTTATACATATATGCAAGGGTGTGCACATATGTGCATTTGCACATGCTATGTAAATACCAACACTACTGATTTCCACGAGCAAATACTATACACTGAATACAGGATAGAGACCACCTAGACTGGTAAAATGACAGTTCTAAGCTTACAAAATGTAGAACCAAGTATATATCAGTTTATGTACTTCTATAATTTCTGTGCTTCAGGAAGATTTATACAACTCACAGTGAGGTATTCATGTGCATCTGTATTTTTCAGGTTTTCCATGGATTTAAATACAAATGTAGTGCCCATATCCCAACATACATTCTCAGCACAGCTTAAAATCTGGATCACTGAATAGCTCTAGACATCTGTTGTTAATCTACACAATCCTGTGAAAACGCCGAGGAGGCATCCCAAGCTAGGAGTTAAGGCTGCTACAGTGTTAAAAGTTGACTACCTTGTCTGTTCTCAAATGCCTGTACCAATTGTACTGTTGTGCCTTCCTACAGAAACGTAACTCTTCCAACAGGGTAGGAGAGCCTGCAATGGAATAGATGCAACTCCAAAGGTGGTCCACTGACATGTTCCACACCTTCCTGAGTCAACTAGGTTAAACTCAACAACGTATTTATGTCTGATGATACTCAGTCCTTTTCACAACAGCTAACTGATAAACATCATGTTCTCAGCCAATTCTTCCAGTCCTAAAATCCTCCTTCTTCAGACTGCTGATTACAGTGATTATTTGCACAGCTAAAAGTCTGCCACTGCTCTTTCCAGTAAGAACTAATTTCAAAGTGGAAAATTACTGCTAGAAGTTGTGAAAAGCTTTGTGCAATATACAGTCTGTTTTGGTATCTAAAACTGAACAGTTTTTTACAATAGACGTCCTTTCAAAACTCAATCCCACTATTCTTTGGCTCCTAGGAGTCAAAACTCCTTCTATACTGAGAACAGCTTTAACCATGAAGCTACACTGTGACAAGCTGACATCAGTTCTTCTTTAAGTATCACAGACAAATATGTATCCTAGCAATTGAATATTTGAAACACTGCCTTGTTCTTACACATAAAGCTCTTTATGTTTAGAATAGAATCACAGGATAAATGTACCCCAAATGTCATCATGTATAAATATGAATACTCATGTAATAGCAGGACCTTACTGCATTATGCTAAGATGCTATCTGGTTCACTGGCCTGTTTGCAAGGTGGCCATAAACAACTACTTCAAAGTTCAAGCAATCAAGTAAGAAGTCTAATACATATGACAGTTCCCTAGTGCTCACTATTCCCTGCTCAGGAGGGCCAACTGAGCCAGGTGTTACATCTCTGTTTTCAGAAACCCTGAACTGACTTCACTTCCATGCACCAGCCCAGTTTCTCCCAGCAATCCATTAACCCCTGGCATCTCTTGGAAAGGAGCACCACAGGTCTCCTTCTCACAGAGAGTCAGTCCTCTCTTCCTTTTTCAGTACTCTTTTAAAAAGACTCTGACCAGCTTCATTTGAAGATCCCAAGATATTACACTAGGGAAATAAAATACAGGTCTCTAGCCCTTCCCTCTATACTATTCATTATTCTATAGCATGCTCCCTGACTGAAGAATACTGCTCTCTATCATTGTTCCTACCACAGGTTTCCTGTATAGTCATCCATATCTTTGATTATCCTCACTGTCCCCTTCAAGACTTATGCTCCTCAGAATTCCACTAACAGTTCATGCAACAAACGTGATCCACAAATTTATCTAATCTGAGAATGCTGTTCTCTTGCATTCTCCACTATTTGTTTCCTAATAACTGCTAATTACCTTTCTGACAGTTACTAAGATGATGTTTTCATGTAGTTATCCACCAAAAACCCACAGAACTTTATTTTAGTTGGAAAACTCAGATTATTTTTAAATCCGACGTATTTTTGACTCAATGTCATTCACCATTTAATGGATTGTACCTCAGACTTCTACAGTCTTCCTTCCATTCCTCACATACAGCTTCCATTCTCACTGTAAAATTCTGTGCTATTACCAAGGTTTCTCATTCCCTCTTTCCTCTCTGTAGGAAGGTCATCAACAAACATGTTCAACAAATGAGGTCCATGAATAGAACTCTGTGAAAAGATGCTGGGGACACCCATCCACTGACCAATACCTCCTAACCATACACTTACACTGTCAGAGTTCTAACTGATCATTTATCTATGCCAGGATCAACCTTTTTATTTGCAATACAAAATCTCAGTGACTCTGCTAATACATTAACACATTACATCAAAACCCCTCACCTTATTGCCTGGGCACAATATTTAGCATAGCACAATATTAAAGATACCACGCCCTGCCTTACCTCTGCAGGCCATTTTCCTCCCATGGTGCACTTGTTTTACTTCTTTGGGTTTCTGGACTGTTCTCATTTTTCATCTTTTTAAAGCTAAATAAAAGAAAAGATATATCTCTTAAATCCATGGTGCACAGACTGCATTGTTTTCATCTCTTAGAAATTAATTAAGATTAAGGAATACAGCCACTGTGGAGACCTAATGCGGCACACAGCTATTTGCCCGCAATGTAAAGAAGGCCAACAGCTGATTCATTACAGAATCCCTGCTAGAAAGAGAGACTGAATGAAAAAAGTAGGAAAGACCTGAAAGAAGGCTCCACAATCACCTAATTATGGTTGCAGAGAGTCAGAAAAAAGTCAGTCTTGCCTCAAAATAAATGAGAATAGATGCCTAGGTGAAAAGTCTAACAGTAACACACTTTTTCTCAGTAACTGCTTATGCTGCCTTTTTGCTACATGCTAATCAGAGAACTGACAAAATGAAAGTGCTGCTTTCACTGACTGCTACAAGGTGAAGCACCAGCACAACTAAGGCACTGACCCAGTTTATAAGGTAGATTTCGGTCTCTGCAATCAGTGCTTTTGAAGGTTAAGGAGAAAACTAGCAATGTGCTCTTGCTCTTTGTTTCTTCCTTACTTTCTCACACTGTCAGCTCCTTAATGACACTGGATAGCCTGGTCACTACCACTCCAAGTGTTGGAAAGTAGCTTCCAGGTGGAGCATGCTCTTACATGCATCTTCTCTCCCATGATTTCCTGCATTGTTATCCCTAGAGTTCAATTTCAGGCTGAACAAGCAGTTCACCTGTGTATCCTCCTGATACAAAACTAAGCCATATTAGCGTCCACTAAGCTCTTCAAGAAGTATTACTGACAGCAACCCACTACAAGCATTAATTCCACAGATCTTTCCAAAGCGCAACTTGAGCAGCAAAAAAGGCTTCACAGGTGCTTACACAGAGGGACATAAGCCAGAGCATTCTGCATGGAGCAGGTGGTGACAGACTCCACTGCAGGAAAGAATCATGGCTACTTAACTCAGTAATCCACTCTTAACCTCAGTCTTTGGTTACTACAGGTCACTGAGTTAATCATTTAATTCTCACATAGTGAACAAAATGCAAAGCTGCAGTAAATCAGCAGGAAAAGAAACTGAATTGCACTTCATCAGGTAAATCATTTTCTTAGTAATGCACTCATTAATCAAAAATTCTTATTTGCACAGGATCTATCCCCAGGCTGAAAAACAAGTGCTTGCAACAGAGTAAGCTAGTAATTTGGGTAAACAAACTTCTGTACTGCATTACAGAGAGCAATTTCTTTGCACAGCGTATGTTGATGAACAGTTCTCAGACTGAAGTTGGTTTTAAAGATACTCAAATTATATTTTCAAATCTTAAATAGAAGTAATGCTGAGAGGTGAGCTCACTGCATTAGACTGCTAACTCATTACACATTCAGAACAGATGCACACACTTTAAAACTAGAGCTAAAGCACAGCAGCTCTGCAGATATTGGTATTATCTCCAGGAACACAGCTACAAAAGGGACTGTTCACTCTAAGTTTTAGAAAAGACCAGCATCTGATTTTCATGGGAGGTAATTGTTGTTGGGTTGTGTTTTCATTTTTATGACTTACCTTGAATTTATATCATTTACACAGAAGGGATGACTATTTAACTCAGCAGTGAATACAGCATTAAACTATGAGAACTCAGCTGCTGAAAAACACCTTGTAAGCACGACTGAGAAGTAATGAAAGAATTACATAGGATGGAGTAAACTACCAAACTGTAAATCTAAAACAGAGGATGTGTGCTGCATGCCAGCTACACTGCACTCTATGGACCTGAAAGGTGTTTTACTCATGCAGGCAGAGACACAGAGAAAAGAGATCTATTTCTAAACAGAAAGCATGCAAGAAAAGCAACTTTCAACTTTTTGTTTTGTTATTTAGAAGTGACTGACACTATTTAAAATCACAAGTCATATGGAACTGTGCCTGAGAATTGTTTTTGAACTGCCAAGTTATGAAACTAAACCCAGACTTCTGGAGCCTCCACACTGAAAGTCCCCATTCCACAACCTGCCTATCTTTTTGTTGTTGTTGTTATGTTCACTGGGAACATAAGCTGCAGTTAAGGACCTCTCCTACCCAATACTTTCATCTCTGCGATACAAGACAAGGGTATGTCCTCCTTTGGACCAGTCTCTCTCCTAGCAAATCCTGTAGAATGGCCTTAGCTTCAACTGGATGGAAAGTGAAAATCATAAGCATTAACTTGGGATTAGTACTATTTTCTAAGGGCGAGAATACTGGAACCCAATTCCCTTAAACTATGGAGGCAATTAAATTCAGCTCTTCTTCTCTGTTGGGACAACCGTTTAAAATATCAGGCAATAGGAAACACTATCAAGTATTTACAGTACATGTTCTGCACCTCTGTTCAGAGGTCAGTGCAGATACCTAGCATGTGAAGACTCCAGATTTAATAGAGAGAGTAAGGTCAGAATTCCTCATCTCAAAAAGAGCTGTTGGGGTTACTGGGCATGTAAAGACAGATATCTAATCAGCTAAGCAAAAAAAGTCGGGTGCTGAGTTTCTGACACATTGTTTTGTCAGATCATCTGTTTTTGACTTGTGCACCTAAATTTCACCTAAAAATAAAGATGAGGATATAATCACTCTTTGAATCTGAGCCTCGCACCCTTTTTCAAATATGTTTTACGAACAGATGTGTGCTTCAGCACTGACACAGTAAGCACAGCAGACCATACAAGCCAAGAGGAGCTCTGGCAGTTCACTACTACAAACAAACGTGCTCTTGGATTTACTGGTGTAATGGGTGATCAAGAGCAGGATTAATAGCACTGCTGGAAGAAAGGCCATGCCCAGCAACTCTCTGTACAGGCACCCAAGAAGTGCTTGTTCTGCCTGTGGAATGAGAGAGCATGGAAGAGACAGACAGGTCTTCATATCTGTCCTGAACAGTGCCACTCGTGTCATAATCTGGTTTATTAGGTTTTAAACAGAGAATGTCAACCCACTAACATGCCCTGATTTGTGGGTTTCCAAATTTTGCATCACCATCTTCTGTTCTGGTTCAGGAAAAGATCAGGGCTTGCTGACATAAATGGGCAGCACTATTACCTGTGTCAGCAAAGATCAGAGAGTCCTAGATTTCAAGGCAGGAAAAGCTATGATTAATGATTACTAAATGAGTTGCTCTGATTACTAAATGAGTTGGTCTATCCATTGCAATACACAAACTCTTAAAAGCTGGAAAGGAACTACTGGTCTACCCACCTTTTCACCGGGGAAGGTGCAATGATTTTTGTAGTTCCTTCATTATCCCCATTTGCTGTAATCTGGTTTATGCTGCTAGATCCTGAAAAAGAAAATAAAAAACAGGATACCTCTTCAGCAGATCTGTTCACATCTATCGAGTCTAATTGCCTACTGAACCCAATGCAGAATGTGAGACAAAATAATACAGAAGACATTTAGTGAATCCTGTTCTTGCAAGGGAATATACAAATAAAACTTCTGTGTCTTAATTCTCATTTCTTATTATAGCACAAGATACAGCAGTTCAACATGGTGGACATTGATTACTCTTCCATGTGAGGCAGAGGAATTAGCAGCTATTGCTCCAGCAGGGACACTACGCCAATGCATAGGGAAATTCCAGAAGGGAATTTCTTGCTCCACTCGCCTGTGAGAAGAGAGGTGTGAGAAGAATATAAGCAAACTATATATGGTTTGCACTATGGTAAAGTTTGGCATTCTCCTGTGTAGTTACTGTGGCCTCTAAAATAATCACTAGATTAGATGGTAAAGCAAGGTGAATACGTTTGTTCCAAGGAACCCTTTCAAACTGATATAACAGTTGTTGTCTGATGTATCAGTGTTGTGTGCAGTGCTAGGTCATAAGAGCAAACATAAAAAAAGGCAAACAAAAAGTTCTGAAAACTAATAATGTAAATACGAAAGAGAATAAATAACTTTATTCTTTATGCAGTAATAATATATGAATACTACATCATATATATAGTATTGTATGATTGATAATGATATTATATACATAATGCAGTAATAGTAACAGCTAAGTCTCACCTTGAAGGAGTAAGATATAATTGGCCAATATCTGAAGGTAATCTGCCTAGTTTCTAGTTTTGTGCCCAATGCTGAATACAGAACCAAAGAATATAGAATGATCCTGCTTTTTCCAAACTGTTGGCACAAGAGACCCCACCAGTGCCCTGAAGAAGTGGGATGAAGGTACACTTTCCCTAGTTTCTGAGTATCCATGTAACAGGCTTCAAAGAAACAGACTGGTGCATTCGTAATTTAGAAGCACTGAGGGCCAAGGGAATCTGGATATTTTATACTAGGTTAAAGCCAAAGCACCATAACACAGTGCTGTATAGACACATACACTTCAGAACTGCTCTGTTTAGCTTGGTATGTAGCAACTGTACATCACACAACTGTGCTAGAGAACCAAAAACAAACAAAAAAATGTATTAACCGCCAATAAGAGTTAGTTTCTGTTAGCAATATAATTTTATTTTCCATGCTGTGGCATTAACATTAATCTGTAAATTTTCTTTAGTTCATGTGTTCCCCTTCTGATTGGCAATTTCAGTCATTTATCTCAAAACTGGAGCAGATGTTAAGAGAAACAGCAAAGCAACATGATTAACAATGTACATCAGCTCCAGACAGGACAACAGGGATGTTCTTTGAAGACACAGAAACAGATGAGTCATGCCTGTAAAGCATCTAACAAACACCGTGTCTTTCATGTGCAAAACAGCATCATAGTGTTGTCAATACAGTGTTGCAAATTCAGAACTTCTTTGTTTGGCTAAAACTAAAATCTGTCACAGATTAAGCAGCAGCTCCATTTTGCATTATTAGCTTTTTCCTCGGTACATTCCAATTTCACATACCACCCCTTTTAACACAAAGTCTCTGCATATCCCTCTACTTCAGCACAGAGGTTTAAGTATATCCCAAGTGCTGCAGAATAACCAGCAGCAGCAGCTCAGCACCACACAGCCATATGCTCACTGTTCTCCTTCCACTGGGATGGGGAAGACAATGGGTAAACAAACAAAGTAGAACTCAAGGGCTGAGATAAAAACTATTTACTTAAAAAAAAAATAGAAAAAAAAAGGAGAAGAGAAATAATAGTATTGACTGTATATACATATATGTATATGTATGTACACGCACATCTTCAAAACAAGTGATGCACAATGTAATTGCTCACCACCTGCTGACCAATGCTCAGCAACTGCCCTCTTGGCCAGTTCTATAGCTTTTCCACATGAGTACAGTACAGGGTATCCCCTTGGCAAGTTGAGGTCAGCTGTCCTGGTTCTGTCCTCTCCCACCTCTTTGCAACCTCCAGTACTGACAGAGTAGTACTAGAAGCTGAAACAACTTTGGCTCTGCAACAACAACTAAGATAGCCAGGTCTGCAGATCTGAAGCACTGTACATCTGCCCATACAATTATTTTGTTTTCAAGAATGATGCAATATCTATTGCCATTGTGATCTGCTTGGTAAAAAGACTGAATTTACTGAATTAAATATCAGTAGATTAAGAAAACCAAAACTTTCAAAAAAGGATGAGGATGAGAAAATGATCAGGGAAAAGAAGTCCCTAAACTACATTAAGGGCACAAAAGACTGCTGCAAAAATTCTTCTTGAAACCTAGATACATATAGCTTGTCTTTTCTATGCTATCAAATACATGAAATAAAAAAGCCCACTATGATAACTTCACCCACAGAAGTACTAAAATGAGCAAAGTTGCTGTTGTTCCAAACAACAGATGTAAATTCATTAACTCTGATATTGAGCTACAATCAAGGTAGCTTCCCATTAAGCCCCCTGGAGTGTTCACAACCGGATAGAGTGACGCAAACTCAACTTCCAAACCACATCAAAGCCACAAAGCCACCCACAAAAGAAGACCCATGACCAAATTGCTCCAGAACAGATTTTTTGACATGGCTGGCAATAATGATGCACACAGGCAACAGTGGTGCCCGAAGGTGGGGTCATGCAATGCAGTCAGTCCATCCTACTGTAGAAAGTCTGACAGCTCTGCAGCAACCTGGGCTCCCCATGTCCACACTGGTATTGCTGAACCAACATCATCAACAGATCAGTTTTTGGGCCACAGAGTGCTAGCTCAACTTTATCAAATCAGGAGCTCCTTCTCACTGCTGACTATCATGGCTACTGCTGTACTTTTAATAAGTACTTAGTTGAGTGAAAAACAGAAAAGACAACATAACAGTGGTGATCACACAGAACCAGAATCTAGACAGAAATACATATTAATTCCCCTCTGTCAAGAAAAGATCTCATAGAAACAGCATGTGATTGACTCTACTGTTGCCTGCATTTAGGAGCTTTTGTTTGTTTGCTTGTTTGTTTGTTTTGAGGGGGAAAAAATCCACCAAAAAAACATGTTACCAGTACAATTATACTGTACAAATAACCACCTTAAATGAGAGGAAAGCTTTCTGTCACTCAGAAAAATAACTGTCCTTAAGTATGTTCCATCTCATTTATCTTCTATTACCTTATACAGTACTACTGTTCTACTAACATACATTTCTGTATGTTAGTTTGCTTAATATAAAAGAATAAACACCATAAAAGTCATCCAAATGCTAGCCATGTTACAATACCTTCTCTATATTACTGTTTCTTACACTTTTTCTTTCAAGACTTCACAAAAATATCTTAGGTAACCAGAAATCTTCAGCTTGTAGGTTTTCTTGGTTGTTTCCCTTTTACAAGGTAAGCATTCACTGAACAGAAATTTCCCAAAAATATGAACACTGTGATTCACATTACAACAGTGATGATGCTCATTTCGGCATTCAAACTTAAACAGACTTTTAAAACACTAAAGTCCAAAATCTCAGGAGCCTGACAAGCTAATTAAGTCTCACCTGTTTCTCACTACCTGAAGCAATCTCACTGATATAATCTGTCAGTAGTGTTTGTATTTAATCTATGAATGAGGGCTGACAATAATGTGATCAAAAGAAAAACATGCAGTAAGAGCTCATGATTTGCACTGCATCTTACTCATAAAAATGAATGGACTTAAAAAGTCTACAGTCAAATAGCTTACTCTGTGATAATGTTTAACCAACTAATTTACAAACCCTATTTGTGCTGACATTGCCATCTGCATAAAATGTAGCAGTAGTCACCATCCATCCTTTCATGAAGCCTGTGATTTAATAACCTTTAAAGTTTAAAACTCAAAGTAAGAAATATATAGATACAATTGACCCAAGGTCCCTTTTCTAAGATTCAGCTTTCAAACTCAACCCCACAGTTTTCTGGGAAAGAGTACCCCAGTTCAACATTTCTATCAGCTATGACTGAGGTCATGACAGCTTAGGAAGGTTAGCCAGGGAATGGACTGTGTTCGCCTGGGATTTGAGGAATACAGGGACTAGGGACTGCAACTTAAAGACTGTTAGAATTCAGGCAAAACAGTAATTTTAATACTTATTCCTGACTCTCCATCAGGCTTTTATATCAGAACATCAGGGTTTACTTTGCATTGATTTACACAACCACGCAGTATGAAAGGCAGTGGGTAGTCAAGCCTTCAGCTAGCAAAGAACATTACAAACTCTGAACAATGTGTGTATTGCTGGTGAATAAACCAGGATGCATGGCAACAGTTCTGTTCACACCAGTGTTTGTTCAGAGAATGTTCCTGGGGAACTTCTCAAGTGCAGTATTTAGTCAAAAGAATAAGAGACACTTGCACTGGGCAGCCTGTAGCAGATACTGCAAAAGCTGAATATTAACAGTCCTGCATAACAGTAAAGAGGAACAATGAGCAATCCTGTTCCACTACTTATGATTGGTGACTGGAACAAAATGTGACTCTCACCTGAAACAGGGTGAATAAGAGAACTAAATAAGCTACACATACCTCAGGCTTAAGGCTTCGCAAAATAAGACAAAGCAAAAAATATTCTCCACCCAGACATGAACTTGAACAAAAACCTAAACATACACAGAGTGGTTAACAAACAAACAAACAAACAAACAAACCAAAACACTAACACAAAAGTATTAATTGCACAATCCGTGAAGTTTTCTGTTGGGAAATGGCTGCAGGAGCAGGGAGATCATGGTGATATGTACGAGCATAGTTTGCACAGCAGCACAGACTATATACTCATGGAAAAGTATAAGATGTTGATAGGAGGTCACGATGTCCCTGGACCAAGTGACAAACAACTCAAGGCGGACATGAACTGCTTCAGCTGAGCAATCCAAGCTGCCAAGACCTCTATGGGAAACTTCTGTGATTCTGTTGTTCAGCCTGCCTTCAGCGAAGAGGGCTTCACAGGACTGCTGATAATTGTAACTATAGTGTCATGGTTTTATGATTTTTGGTACTGGTATTCCACATCATAACATCATGTAGTGCATTTAGAGTTAAAGAGTTAATGCTCCAGCTCCGTGGATCATCGATAGTTCCAGGTATGCCTGTCTCAGAAGAGAAGAAGAACTCCATTCCCCAGAGGACTTTGCGATGCTTTGCGTTCTTACGTGTTTACGCTCAGAGGGAAAGATAAAAACTGTCTGCGGTCACGGGACTCTCTCTTCCCTTCGGGACCGAGCTCGGCAGTGGGTGTTTGTTGCAGCCGTCCGCCTTCAGCGTTAGCGTAAGGCCTTCGGTTTATCGGACACTCTCTCTCTTGCTCATTTTATTTGATTCATTTGCCTCAATTCCAATTATATTATATTATATTGTGTTATTTTCCTTTCTGATATCTTATTTAGTAAATTAGCCTTCCTCCTCAGATCGCTGCCGTTGTTTTGTTCCTGGGCCCATCTCCCTTCTCCTTTTTCCCTTTTCCCCCTTCCCCTTCCCCGGGGTGTGGGCCCGTGGGTCCCCTGCCTCAATTGTCACGGTACCGGGTCGAACTGTCCTGCAAACCGTTGACAATTTTGGCGCCCAACGTGGGGCACGACTAGCTGCCTTAGCCGGGCAGAGACATACTTTTAGAGTGAATCTCTGTCTTTTGTTCGGAAGCTTATCTGTACTGTAGGTCCTGTACGGCAAAACACGACCTTGAAGTCCAGGCGCACTGCCAGTTCTCCTGGAATATTTGTAAACTTTTCGGGTGCTGCCAGCTTGTTTGAGTAAAAGAAAAAAAATGTTTTTACTGTTTCTGTTAAAACTGCCCTTACAGGGATTGTATTTCATTGCTTTTTCCCTTTTAATGCTCAAAACGTACTGGAACTTGGTTAAGCTTGCCAGTCTGATCTATGGAGCCTGGTCCCTATATGACAAACTAAAAGCAGTGATGGTGGCATCTACCAGATACCTGGGCACCCCGGCTGATGTAACAAACGATACCATGTTAACAAACCAAACAATATTTGAATGGGTGTCCGGTTTCTCCTCTCAGTTCCTTATGAATTTTCAAGATTACAGCTTAGGAACTATGTCAGCATTTGGGATATTAGTCCTCCTGAATGTACTCTCTGTAATAGGATTTTACATTGCATGGAGGAAGCTTTTCCCAGAAACAGAGAATGCTGAATGGCAGGGAAAGTGGAGAGTTTTAGGAAAGAAATTAGAAGCATGGGGACCCCCGGTGCCATGGGATTTTACTCCTGAGCACTTACAGGATTCTGAGGAGCTAGGCCTGTATCTGAGTAATGGGTGTTGCAGCTCAGAAAGATCTGAGGTGGAACAGCTTATCTGGGGCTTGGCTTATGCTTACCGAGGCATATATACTGTTCTGGAGAGAGAGAGTGTCCAAACTGAGGCTCAGACCAAAGAGGAAAACCTCCCAGGCACATCTGACCATCCAGAGAAAGCACCGGTATCAAAGTCAGTTGCCCTGGTGGAAGGCCAGAAATGGAAACGTGTGTCCTCACGCCTAGAACGCAAAGAAGAGGTGGCGAAAGAAGAGGAAGATCCAGGCGAGGGGGGGTCCTCAACACCACCACCACCAAGAAAGGCAACAAAGAAAAGTGAGAGGCATGGACATAGTGATGATGAGGATGATGAGAGAGTCAAAATTACCACGTTTCGTCGACCCATGAAAATGTCTGAGATCCAAGGCTCAAGAAAGGAGTTTATTCAACGTCCGGATGAGAGTATTGTCACTTGGTTGCTTCGGTGTTGGGACAACGGAGCCAACAGCGTGTCCCTCGACAGTAATGAAGCTCGCCAACTAGGAAACATTGCCCATGACCCAGCTGTCGACAGAGGGATCAGCCGGTATATGGATGGAATCGCCAGCCTCTGGCAACGAATGTTAGTAGCTGTGAGGGAAAGATATCCCTACAAGAGTGACCTGGCACCTAAAGTGAAAAGATGGAAAACTATTGAGGAAGGCATCCAGTATTTGAGAGAAACAGCTGTGGCGGAAATGCTGTATGATCCCACGTTTGATCCTGAAGATCGGGACCATGATCCAGAGAAAGTAAGGAGTACACCCGAAATATGTCAGAAGCTTTCAAAAACAGCACCAGAAAGGTATGCCGGTACACTAGTGACAATGTTCAACAGATATGAGGACCAAGACAGAAAACCCCCAGTTTTTGAACTGATTCTTACACTTCAAAACTTTGAACAAAAATTTCCGCCATCACACACTTCCATTTCAGCCATATCAAGGTTAGAAGGACAGATGGAAGACGTGTTAGAGAAAGTATCCCGACTGATTGATAGGGTTGAAAAGATTGCAGCTTTCAGAAGCAAACGCCGTCCTGCTCGAGCAAATGACAGCACTAGCTTCATGTCACGCGCGGCTCTGTGGAGTTACGTGAAAATGGAGAAGATATGAAGGAATGGCATCAAAAACCCACCCCTGCACTGCGAGCACGGGTGAGAGAATTACAACACAGACCAACGACCAGTGAAGTTGTTCCTGTCACTACAGGTAACCAATAGAGGAGCCCTGCCCTCAGCCAGAGGAGGGAGAGGTATAACAGAGTGTATTGGACTGTGTGGATTCGGTGGCCTGGCACATCAGAACCACAAAAATATGAAGCACTGGTGGATACTGGTGCACAGTGTACTCTAATGCCTTCAAGTTATAAAGGGACAGAACTGATCTATATCTCTGGAGTGACTGGGGGCTCTCAGGAATTGTCTGTGTTGGAGGCAGAAATAAGCCTCACTGGTAATGACTGGCAGAAGCATCCTATAGTGACCGGACAGGGGGCTCCATGCATACTCGGTATTGACTATCTCAGAAGGGGGCACTTTAAGGATCCCAAGGGGTACCGATGGGCTTTTGGAATAGCTGCCGTGGACACAGACAACATTAAGCAGCTATCTGTTTTACCTAGCCTGTCAGAAGATCCGTCTGTTGTGGGGTTGCTACAAGTGGAGGAGCAACAGGTACCAATTGCTATAAAAACAGTCCACAGACGGCAGTACCGCACCAACAGGGATTCCTTGCTCCCCATTCATAATTTGATCCGTCAGCTAGAGAGACAGGGAGTGATCAGCAAAACTCACTCACCGTTTAACAGCCCCATATGGCCGGTGCGTAAAGCCAGTGGAGAATGGAGGCTGACGGTAGATTACCGTGGCCTGAATGAAGTCACACCCCCACTGAGTGCTGCTGTGCCAGACATGTTACAACTCCAGTACGAACTGGAGTCAAAAGCAGCCAAGTGGTATGCCACCATTGACATTGCCAATGCCTTCTTCTCAATTCCTCTGGCCATAGAATGCAGGCCACAGTTTGCCTTCACCTGGAGGGGCGTCCAGTACACCTGGAACCGTTTGCCCCAGGGGTGGAAGCACAGTCCAACCATCTGCCATGGGTTGATCCAAACTGCATTGGAGCAGGGTGGTGCTCCTGAGCATCTGCAATACATTGATGACATTGTTGTATGGGGCAATACAGCAGAGGAAGTCTTTGAGAAAGGAGAGCAGATTATCCAAATTCTCCTACGAGCTGGCTTTGCTATCAAGCAAAGTGAAAGGGCCTGCACAGGAAATTCAGTTCCTAGGTATAAAGTGGCAAGATGGACGTCGTCACATCCCAACAGATGTGACTGACAAAATTACTGCCATGTCTCCACCCACCAGTAAGACAGAAACCCAAGCTTTTCTGGGTGTAGTGGGCTTTTGGAGAATGCATGTTCCAAACTACAGTCTCAGTGTGAGCCCTCTCTATAGGGTGACGCGGAAGAAGAATGATTTTGTGTGGGACCCTGAGCAGCAGCAGGCTTTTAAACAAATTAAGCAGGAGATAGCCCGTGCCGTGGCCCTGGGGCCAGTGCGGACGGGACAGGATGTAAAGAACATCCTCTACACTGCTGCTGGAAAGGAAGGTCCCACTTGGAGTTTGTGGCAAAGAGCTCCTGGAGAGACCCGAGGCCGACCCCTTGGATTCTGGAGTCGGGCGTACAGGGGGTCTGAGGAGCGCTACACTCCAACTGAGAAGGAGATCTTAGCCGCGTACGAGGGGGTTCGAGCTGCTTCCGAAGTAATCGGTACTGAAACGCAGCTCCTCCTGGCACCTCGACTGCCAGTGCTGAGCTGGATGTTCAAAGGAACAGCTCCCTCTACCCATCATGCTACTGATGCCACTTGGAGTAAGTGGACTGCACTGATTACACAGCGAGCTCGGATGGGGAACCTCAACCGTCCAGGAATCCTGGAGGTGATCATGGACTGGCCTGAAGGTAAAAAGTTTGGAACAACGCCAGCTGAGGAGGTATCACGTGCTAAAGAAGCCCCACCATATAATGAACTACCAGACAATGAAAAGAGATATGCCCTGTTCACAGATGGATCCTGTCGCATTGTGGGTAAGCACCGCAGATGGAAATCTGCTGTGTGGAGCCCCACACGACGAGTTGCAGAGGCCACTGAAGGAGAAGGAGAATCAAGTCAATTTGCAGAGGTAAAGGCTGTCCAGCTGGCCTTAGATATTGCTGAACGAGAGAGGTGGCCAGTGCTTTATCTTTACACTGACTCATGGGTGGTGGCAAATGCTTTATGGGGGTGGTTACAGCAGTGGGAACAAAATGGTTGGCAACGGAGAGGTAAACCTATTTGGGCTGCTGAACTGTGGAGAGACATTGCTGCCCGAATAAAGAATATGGTTGTAAAGGTGCGCCATGTAGATGCTCATGTTCCTAAGAGCCGGGCAACTGAAGAGCAGCAAAATAACCATCAGGTAGATCGAGCTGCCAAAGTTAAGGTGGCGCAAGTAGACTTGGACTGGCAACACAAAAGTGAATTATTTCTAGCTCGGTGGGCCCATGAGACCTCGGGGCATCAAGGAAGAGATGCAACATATAAGTGGGCTAGAGACCGAGGGGTGGACTTAACTATGGATGTTATTGCACAGGTTATCCATGACTGTGACACATGCGCCACAATTAAACAAGCCAAGAGGATGAAACCTCTTTGGGAGGAAGGGCGATGGCAAAAGTATAAATATGGGGAGGCGTGGCAGGTTGATTATATCACCTTACCACGATCTCGCTGTGGTAAGCGTTATGTGCTCACCATGGTAGAGGCAACTACTGGGTGGCTTGAAACATACGCAGTACCCCATGCTACTGCCCGAAACACCATCTTAGGGCTCGAGAAACAAGTCCTATGGCGACATGGCACTCCAGAGAGAATTGAGTCAGATAATGGAACTCATTTCAAAAATTCTCTTGTAAATACTTGGGCCAAAGATCATGGCATCGAGTGGATTTATCATATCCCCTATCATGCACCAGCTTCTGGTAAAATTGAAAGGTACAATGGGTTGTTAAAAACAATGTTGAAAGCAATGGGTGGTGGAACATTTAAGCACTGGGAGAAGAATTTGTCAGAAGCCACCTGGTTGGTCAACACCAGAGGATCCATCAATCGCGATGGTCCTGTCCAATCCAGCTCTCTACCTACTGTAGAAGGAGATAAAGTTCCTGTAGTACATGTGAAGAACATGTTGGGAAAAGCGGTTTGGGTTCTTCCAGCTTCTGGAGAGGGCAAACCTCTCCGTGGAACTGTTTTTGCTCAGGGACCTGGGTCTACCTGCTGGGTGATGCAGAAGAATGGGGATGTTCAATGTGTACCACAAGGGAATTTGATGTGGGGAGAGCGCCCTCAGTAATTCTATTACTATGTATATATGTATATATGTATGTTGTATGTGTTTGTATTTAATGCTTGTTAATCATTGTTTCTCTATGTATATATATATATATTAAGCATGATGTAATGATGTTGAATAAGGGGTGGAATGTCATGGTTTTATGATTTTTGGTACTGGTATTCCACATCATAACATCATGTAGTGCATTTAGAGTTAAAGAGTTAATGCTCCAGCTCCGTGGATCATCGATAGTTCCAGGTATGCCTGTCTCAGAAGAGAAGAAGAACTCCATTCCCCAGAGGACTTTGCGATGCTTTGCGTTCTTACGTGTTTACGCTCAGAGGGAAAGATAAAAACTGTCTGCGGTCACGGGACTCTCTCTTCTCTTCGGGACCGAGCTCGGCAGTGGGTGTTTGTTGCAGCCGTCCGCCTTCAGTGTTAGCGTAAGGCCTTCGGTTTATCGGACACTCTCTCTCTTGCTCATTTTATTTGATTCATTTGCCTCAATTCCAATTATATTATATTATATTGTGTTATTTTCCTTTCTGATATCTTATTTAGTAAATTAGCCTTCCTCCTCAGATCGCTGCCGTTGTTTTGTTCCTGGGCCCATCTCCCTTCTCCTTTTTCCCTTATCCCCCTTCCCCTTCCCCAGGGTGTGGGCCTGTGGGTCCCCTGCCTCAATTGTCACGGTACCGGGTCGAACTGTCCTGCAAACCGGTGACACTATAGGTATTTTCAGAATAAGCTGTCCTTGGTAGTCTATTCTGTTTAACTAGCAAGAATGCATACTATGCAACTGCTAGTTATACCAGAACATGTATACAAAAACGAGGAACAGCACAAAATATTTTAACAAGATGTCAGAGGTTAGAGGTTTTAGCACTTCACACACATACCTGCAACCTCTGCAGCAGAGGCAGTGCAGACTGCACATGCTACAGTTTGGAGCTACTGGTTCACCTAATTGTCCAAACATACAGCTGTGGCCAGGCTCATTCCTGGCACCAACAGATTTAAAACAAAACAGAACAGAACAGTTGATTGAACAGTCTGCAGACAGAGAAGCATTTGTTTCATCCATTTAATGTTGCAATGCTAAGAAAAGGGAAAAAAAAAACAAAACCTAAACTAAAGAAACAGGTGAGGAAAGATGCTGAACTCTGAGAAGACAAGAAGTAAGTTTAGAGTTTGTGGGAGAGCAGGAAAAAAAGGAACTCTGCTGTTCATTATAAAAACATAAATTAGAAGCTACCTTCCGTTGCATGCCAATTGAAATGGTATTCGGCAGAAAACATTGATCTAATATAAAATATACGAACCAAAATCACCTTGTTTAGAATGTTGAACAAGGCATATTTGATCATATTGAAAAAGGATCAGCCAACAATGGCAACCACTGCTATGAGCTCATTATGTAAAGGAGAATTTATCTTAAGAAGTAACATCATATTATTCTCTAAGACAATTATGTCAGGCAGCATTTTAATTCGCAGGATTGTTTAGATTGCATTTTCTTGATAAAAACTATTCTGTTAAATATGTGTTAGTTCAGTTGGTTTTGTTTTTGTTTTTAACAAATGTTGCTTAAGAGTTATCAAATGGACCCAATTCATTGAATGAAATGGACTGAATATTGCTATATCCAACAACCAGTTTAGGGGAAAAAAGAGTGTATTTAACCCAATGATATACAACAGATTTTCACATGGGGATGTCACATTAATTTTTCTTCAGTATCTGAAAATTAATTTAAATGGACAAGAAGTAGCAGTTTGATTATCAGTGTGAATACTCAAATACAAAATGAAAAAAAGAGCCTGAAAAAAATAGTAATTTATGGAGAAGAATGCATTTTGTAATCACAAAGTTCTTTTTCCTTAGGCCATATATTGGATCAGAAATTAATCAAGTTAATTGAATTATAAGAGGTTCTGAGGTAACACACCTTCATGACTGCACATTTGGAACATGTGGCTAATCAATTAGGCTAAATTAAAAGCAAAACAACCAGAATGAGGGCTGGTAATTACACAAATACTTACAAATAAGACGGGGAAGGAAATTTTTTTTTAAAAAAAGAAGCTTTCTATTTTATCTTTAGACCAAGTACTTAAATTCCCCCCCAAAAAAAAAACAAAAAGGCCAGGGAACTCTGCATCATTTTAATTTTACATGAGTAGAACAGATCGCAGGGAGGTGTCATGACAGGAGGTTTCTGCCTGACAGTTCCAGCCAAAGAAATAGAAACAATCACAACGTGCTCATCCTTACAGTGATGCATACTGACATTCACTTCCTGCACTGAAGCAAACGTTGGTTTTAACTAAGGACTGAGTTTCAGCTGACAAGTTTACCTCTGAATACCCACACAATTTTCTGCACAACTGAACAGGGGGACTAATGAGATGGGAAATACCATTCATCTTGAAACACCTCCCAAAGAACAGGACAGTCCAGCAGAACCAAAGTCTAAATCAATTGGTTTGAGGGTAAACATCAAAGCAAGTCACAGACAAACTACAGAATATCCTCAGTTGGAAGGGACCCACCAAAGATAATCAAGCCCAACTCTCAGCTCCACACAGGACTACCTGAAAGATAAACCACATATCTAGAAACTCACTGACAAAAATATGTCATGATCTGAAAGCAAAGCAGTTGTATTTTTGCACTTTAAAAACCAAACAAACCCTAATCACCCTATGTATGCTGGATTTATATGTCTGTATGCTCCAACAGCAAGAGCTGCAATTACACAACACTTCAAGACACACCACAGAACACACAAGCTTTGTTTCTGAGTCAAATGAAGACATCCAGATTAAACAAAGAACATTACCAGAACCACAAACCTGCACTTTTTAAAATCTGCCACTCTCAGAAGTTTATAATGCTGCACTAATCCACAATAAAGCTTACTTATATTTTAAAGCTCAGGCAAGTTTTTCTCAAAACTCTAAAACATCTCACTTATGTATTTAACTCCAGGCACAAGTGTGCATGTGTTAAATGCAGCCGCAACAAGGCTAAGTATAGGCACATAATCACATACAGAACTGGCACCTGGAATTACAAAGGATATTTTCCCGTTACTAGACTTCAGTTCACATTAATTATTTTGTGTATGGCTCCTGAGATTAGCACTTCATTTTACATGCTTCTTCTAATGCCTTAAAAAGTTTCCATCTTCCTCTGGTGTTTTCAACATGTAGTTATGAATTTCCAGCTCGCAAATCTGAAACACGTTAAAACTTCATAAAGGATAGCATTAACTTCTATTCTGCTTAAAAATACATCAAAATACAAGGATATTGCTCTAGCTTTATTGAACTGGGAAAAGGATGTGAAAGAAAGGGAGCCTTGGTCAACTGGTGGAACAATGGGATCCCAACTACAGAGAGAGGGAGTACTCCTGAAAAACACGTTCTCACTGCCTGTTTTCAAACTTCCCTCTAAATCAGATATACAAATACTTGTTTTAATTGTCTGATCCACAAATCTTTTTTACTTTTATCCACCATTTTTTTAATGACTTACAGTTATATACAAACACTGGCCTAAAGGACAGCAGAACCCATCTTGAGAAATCCTCAAGGGCACTGAACCAATTTTGAATTACCTCTTGAAAGAGAAATGAGCCACACACCAGGGATTAAATCTTTCCTCAGGCGAAGCACAGAAGAACTTACCTGTCTGTTGTGTCCTTTTTGGGTATGTCTTACTACGACTTCTTTCAATACTCTGGTCAGGCCGTGGGAGCTGAATGGAAGGATCTCTGGTCATTTGAAAAGACACCCTGCCACTTGAAAACACAACAAAATCATTTGGATCAACACCTGAGGAAACTAAGAAACAGAGGATCTCTACATTGAAAAATGCATAAGGCTTGGACAGCACATTTTTATAGCTATTTCTTTCTCATTCTTAACCATACAGTCCTGTAGAGAAAAGTAAATAATTGAATATAATTTGATTAGATCCTGAGTTCTCCATTTCAGTTATTATCTCTGTTCAGTTTCAGTCAGTAAGGAGCTACTGGCACTGCCACAGTGAAAAGACAATGAAAAGAGCACGGACAGCCCAGTGCAAAGCAAAGCAATAACAGAGTGCTCTCACTAGCACAGGCTGACAGGCTGCAAGACAAGAACAAGACATGATTCTCACTTAACAGCAAGGCTTTTCCATAACCACTATTTTAAAAGTAAATACATTATTCTACACTAATTCTAATGTCACTCTCTCCCCACATGAGTACACAGAATAAGGTGCTCATAACAAAAATCTGTAACAGGCTCCCTACTTCTCCCCAGAATACTACCTTTGCTTCTGGAAACTTAAAATACAAAGGAAGTAACAGTATTAACTCTCAGTTGCTGTAACATCTGCAGTTCTGTGATTCAGAAGTCACCAAGTATCACACCAACAAGCACTAAGCAATTAAAAACATGTAACAGTGATACATTTTCTGATCTATGTGAATACACTCCACTACAATAACTGAATTTTCACCTGAAGCCCCACAGGGGCAGTAAGCACTTAAGAACTATGATTTTCTCAACATCTGTAGAAGGATTAAGAAGGACAAGAAATATTTCTAACATTACATCAAAATAATGACTTTTTTTTTAATATATATTTGATTTCAATTTTTTTCCTCTCCGTAAAACACTTCCTTTCAGCTTTTCAGTTCTGGAACCTCACCAGTCTCACAAATTCCATAAAAAAGGGTCTTAACAAAGTGTCTCCAGATAAGATCTTCCACTCACACTAACAGCTTCACATACTCATCAAAATGCCTGATCTTAAGGAAAGGAAACTGGTTGGTTTTGTTTGTTTTTTTGTTGTCGTTGTTTTGGGTTTTTTTCGTTTGTTTGTTTTGTTTTTTAGAAAGCTAGAAGTAAAAATAATATGTTCTCACACATACACTGTAGAGTGATGGAATTATGGCTTCTGCTTTGAGCTAATGATGCATGCAGGCACAAAATACTGTCACTGCTTTTGGGGCTAAAGTAGATATAAAAGAGAGACAATCAAAGCAAAGGGAACATTCTCATAGCAGATAAAAGTAGTAATGCTGCCACTCTGAATTCCAAGAGGAGAGTAAGCTTGTCAAACACTAACTGATCAGCACTATAGTTTTTTAAAAAGAGAAAGAAGGAAGACCCATGGAACTATAAGACAGTCAGTCTCTCCTCCATGCCCAGCAAGGTCATGAAGCAGAGATGATTGGTGACAGCTAACACGGCTTCACTAAGTGCAAATTGCATCTGAAAAATCTGGGGGTACCCCTCAGGGGTACTGAGACTGGTATTACATAAAACCTTTGTCAGTGACATCGACAGTATGACTGAGTGCATCCTCAGAAAGTTTGCCAACACCAAGCTGCATAGTGTGGCTGACATACTACAGTAAAGGGATGCCAGAGTGAACCCGACAGGCTTGAGAGGTGAGCCTGGTGTAACCCTCATCAAGTTCAAGAAGGCCAAGTGCAAGGTCCTGTACATGGATTAGGGTAGTTCCAAGCACAAAAGCAGGCTGGGTGGGGAATGGGCTGAGAATAGCCCCGAGCAGGACTTAGAGGTACTGATGGACCTGAATGTGAGCCAGCAGCATGCACTTGCTGTCCAGAACACCAACCAGATAGGCTGGGCCACACTAAAAGGACCAAGGCTAAGAAGGCTAAGGCAGGTGATTGTCTCTGTCTGTTCTGCCCTCATGAGGTCACACCTGGAGCACTGTGTCTAGGTCTATTGGAGTGAGTCCAGAGGAGCACCAAAAAGATTAGTAGAGGCCTGGTACACCCCTCCTACAAAGACAGGCTGAGGGAGTTGGGCTTGTTCAGCTTGGAAAAGAGAAGGCTCCAGGGAGACCTCATCACAGCCCACTGCACTGCTTCCCAAGCCTCTGCGTGCTGCAATGGTCCAACAGGGGAAACTCCTTGTAAGCACAGACAGGAATTCTCCTATTCAGTTTCATATATGAGGTTTTGCAGGTCAAGATCAAACCACAAAACCCAAAGGCAGTACAATTCCTGTACAACTAGCAAGTTGAGAAGCTGGGTCAATGCCAGGTAACATGATGATCCAGATTACTTAGGTTATGCCAAAATATGTTGGAGAGGATGGAACAGAACCACAACAGTGATCCTGGCTGGAGACAGTCCAGACTCAGACACATGAACTCAGGCTCATCACTGGCACAATCATTCTCCCCATCAGTAACATCTTCCCTACATGCCATATCCTTAATCCAAGGTTAACATGATGATGACTGTGTTCTTACTGAAGGAGGAAGAGTGTAATAGAGCTACTATTGCACGCTGCTGTTAGTAGCTACCACAGCTACTAACTCCAGTCAGGGAGCTGCTAGAGACACTGTTGGTGACAGTTTTCTTGTTTTTAGAAGAATCCTCCCAAAAGGAAGTGACAAAGGCGTTGAAGGTCTTTTCTAACTTTGGCGATTCTATGATTCATGAAAGCAGGGGTTTCCAATTGCCAAATCCAGTGTTTTATCATACAAAGACAGTTATTTCAACAGGCTTAAAATTGTGAAGTCTCATTAAAACTCAAGAAAAACTACTGGCATCCTGACATATTGCAATTTATTCTATATTCTGCTAGTCCTCTGGGACCCTACAGCTAGAGCATCCTTAACCCATACTCCTTGCCACATCTTCCACATATATAGTGTACCATCATATTAGCTATCCTTTATATCACACTGACTGCTTGGTTAACTCTGACTGAAATTGAGAGTAAGTGTTCCCTATATATCCGTAGTGTGAAGTTTACTGCCTCTGTCAAGGCTCGTAGTCTTGAAAGCTCACCCAATTTTTCCAGTTAGAAAAGACGGGTCCTCCTCCTTTGAGATCTACCCTCATTTATATTCTAAAATCAACAACACTCAATCAGCACTACTGCTGCAACATTAAATATTGCCATCCAGATCAAGATCATTTGCAGGAGCTCAGCTGCAGGAACTTTAAAGAAGGATCTCACAGCTACACATTTTCTACACCTCTTTATATCATACTTTGGTTAATTACCAGAAGAAAGGCAGCAGCCAATGTGCTTCTCCATGTCAGTATTTCTCAGATGTCATATTAAAACCTTTAGGGCATGAACATAATTTCATAGCTTATAATAATACTCTGACTTAATGCACTGACAGGGTTCCTCTCACTTTCTCTGTGGACTCCAACAGGCCCTAGTAATCTGTGCAATAAGAAGAAACTTTCACATTTGTCCCTGGACTGGCCCAGTCTGGTAAAACAGTGCTGACTCTTGCTTTGCAAACAGAACTGCCCCAAGGCCTTGCCTGGGTGGAGCTTTTCTTTCACTGGAAGAGAAGAACAAAGGAAATGAAGGAGGAATTAAATGAACTTAGATTTAAACAACAAAATAAATTCACCTGTACCGATGTTTATATCCAATGGATCCAAACTTGCTGAATTTTCTTGACAGAGAGCTTGATTCATTTTCTGGTATTCTATATAGTTCAAAAATAAAAGAGAGTGAGTTAAACAAATAGGTCTCAACTCCCCAAGAGAAGGAAATAGAAATTTCAGATTCCAGAAAAGTAATCTTCTGTCAGTCCTTCTTCACCTGCATCTCCTAATGGATTCTTGTGAGATTGATAGCTCCACAATGCCACATGTTTATGCTCTCCTCTTTTGATTAACTCTTTATTTCAGGACAAACTGTAAACTGCTGGCACTAGCAGCCTTTTGCTTAACATTTCATAGGAGAAATCAAAAACCGTAACACAGTAATGAGTCTGCAGCAAGAATTCTGAGCTTACTCATTCTCGGCACTGCTAAAACCAATCCCAACCACCTCATCATATGATTCCTAGCCACAGGTCCTTGCACTTTCCTGCTAGTATTTTGCAAAATATAAGTGTTTTAAGACCCACAATATCAGAAAAAATTCATACACTTCAGTAAATGAACAAAATATTGTAAAACTGCAGTTAGCTTGCCCACAAAAAATTAAATAAACTGTGCTCTCTCAAGAGCGCTACTCAGAAATGCATGAAAACAGAAAACCTCAAAGTCAACAATGTTATAGAGAATTTAATGGTGAAACATGTAAATGTATATAGCAGCTCAAACCCTGCCATATATATGTGGATACTTCAGTTAGCATTTGCTTAATGGAATCCAAGATACTGCTTCAAAAAAACATTCCACAACACAAGAAAACACTGAATTTCTGAAAGATTTTTTAAACAATTTTTAATATCATTTTAAGAAAAGGGAAGGCACCAGCTTTTAAGAGCATTCTACAAACAAGACAAAAATGTCTTGCCAGAAAGCAACCTGGAGGTTCTCATTCCTCTTCTTTTAGCAGGAACAACACAATGTCAGCATCACTTACCTAAAAAACATATGATGTTCTACACAGCACTTCCACAGATGTTTGCATGTGATCTTGTCACGTGACTCAAAAAGGAAGGAAGTTTCACTGCACTGAAGACAAAACAAAAGACATCAATGTTGTTATGAAGGATTCTGCCAGTGAAACAAATCTTAATTTACTGAACACAGGAACTGACTATCTCATATTAATGGATTTAAGAAAAGCAAGGCCTGTAATTCTTTGCAATTGTTCTTTTGAATTAGATAATTCATTCTGGTTTTTCATCAGCTGAAAATAATTACTTAAAAAATGCATTCCTTAGATACAGAAAAATAGAACAGCAAGGTGATAATCAAAACACTTCTATTCCTTGATGCAGGCTCACAGATATCAGCTCTTCTACCGGAAGAGCAAAAAGGTTTTTCATACAGTTTGTTTCTGACTGCTTCTGAAACTGCACCTCATGTCAATGAAGATATTATCTTCACAATGCCCTGTTTAGTAATATAAAAAAGAACAGGAAAAAACTTAGGAGAGTATTTATGACAAATGTGAATTTCTATCAAGTAACAACATACAGAGAACATGCATAAGACGTGCAAATAAAGAAGAGTTTACGTGAACCTGGATATCAAAAAGATGAGAAGCAGGAGAGATAGAACAAAAAGTCTGAATTCAGAGTAATTAAAAATAGCTGGAAAAATGTCAAAGGTTAAAATCCTCAAATTCACCTGCAGAAGCAACAGTGAAGAAAGACAATAAACAGAGATTTTCAAAGCTTAAAATCTACTCCCTGGTAATCTGGCAGTCAGCGCAGTAGACATGAGGAAACCATAAACCACAGGGAGAGATGAAAGCAAAGGCAGACACATACAAACTATAAAACAGTTCCAGTAGATAAGAAGAAGCAACAGACATATCACAGAGCTTGTTTCCAACAACTGAAACATTCAACAACATTCTCATAAAATACATTTCCATATATCTGTTGCTCAGTAAAATTCAGTCAACCATTTTTTTTTTCTGTTGTATCCAAAATAAATGAGTCCTCAGCACAATCTGGTAACACAGCCAAGTCCTAAAACCTTTCCATCACAAAGAGGCTATGAATCATACCACACTGGGCAGACGGTTTTAGGAAATGGATGCCTTAGTTCCAGTTGTACTTCTGCAGTGCCATGCACATGCAGGTTAAGAGTTCTGGCAGGTTTCTCACATACCTCTTTTAATTAGGTACCGTGACCTGCCAGGAACTTGCAATCTGTGAACTAACTCAGTATGCTCTCTAAAATTCAACACTTCATTTCTAAGAAAAATCAGTTAACATTTTTACTAAAAACACAAATCACAAATGACCTACTTAAGCAGCCTTTCCCCACCTTGAAACAAAAAAGAGTAAAAATAAAAGATCTCTGCACCTGCTGTTAGAATAATTGAAATTTTATTCCCTGAGTAAAGTAGAAATTGGAGACATATATATATATATATAAGCTTATTTCCTCCCATGGATAATTTTAGCTATATTACTTCACTGTAAAAATATAATGGCTGCTTAGGACAGTTCCATGAAATACCCGAGGAATGAAAATCACATTCTAATCTTCCATTAAAACACATTTTCCTCTCTGGCACATCACAGCAAAAAAGACATGCTGCCACTGAGAATACTGAAAACTAGGATTTATCTGATATTGATATGCATGGCATAAGATGATTAAGTATTCAATTATTCCCATAGATGTATTCACATAGTTGCTTGAAAACAATTTCATGCTTGACCTTAGAAAGGATCTTAACCTCTCTGAAGATTCACAATGGCTTTAAGTTGGAGAAAAAAAAATAGGTTTATAATTTATAAAAAGTAAAACTAAATACCTAAATTTCTGAAGTTTCTAAATTGATTATAATTCATGTAACTGCGCAGAAAGCAAACAAACAAAAAAACACCCCCTAAAGAAGACTGCCAATAGGAAAATTCTATTTATGATAAAATTTCCAAGAATGACAACACTGCTCATGCCTCTCCGGTAATCAGAAATTGTAGTTTATTCCCTGAAAGATCATAGTGTATATAGCAACATTATAATAAAGAATGTAATGAAGGTATGTCAAAGGATAGTTTTCATTCACTTCTTTGACATATAGCAGAAACACAGTATTATTTAATTTAGATTACTTTTTCTGGATCAGACTATCACCTGGCATGATTTCATATAAACCCACACAACCATAGCAGTCAGTACACTTATAAAGAACAATATTAGATCAGGTCTCTGGTGTTAGAAGTCTTATGCAATGTAACAATTCATTTCACTTCTGTTAGGAAAGAACTTGATTACTCACCTTAAATATGTAGCATCTTGTTCTTTTTTCATTCCTTCCACTCCTAATTTTTAATTTAGGCTAAGAATCCTCTGCTACACTTGAATTTATTTAATTATATGGTCTCAAAGGAGAGAGTTTATTGGTTTTGGAAAGACAGAAGTAGAGAGAAGCCAGAGTTCTTCTGTTTTTTAAGTGACTTTTAAAATTACAGTATTTATGCAACACTCCACTATTAGCCTGAATGCCACCGAAACTGAGGGAAATATTCCTACCATGGAAAAAGTGCTATTTGTCTATTTTTTCTTCTAAGTAACAGTTTCAGGATTTTCCCATATGTAGAACAATATGTAACAAAACAAAATCAGTTACCAATTTAAGAGAGATGATACAGCTACGTCATCATATGATTGTAAGATCTGATCATAAAGCATTAGTGATTATATGCTTTACAGGCCTTATGTTACAGGAAGAAAACTCACCTTAGCTGGTAAGTTAAAAATCTGGATAATGAACTACGTGCTGAAACAGCTATTACTTAGCATGTAGCAGCCAAGTGTTGAAGAATCAAAGGAAGCCCAGCCCAATAAACTGTCAACAAATTCAGTCATGGAATTCATATTAGGGAAAACTGGGAAGGGGACAACAAGCTTTACAATAACACACTGAGGTTTATTAAGTTCGAAGGAAAAACACACACCTGAAAACTAAATACTGCCTCATAATGGATCCATGTAATAAGCTGAATAGCACAGTTCTTTTATACTAAATATAAATAAATAAAGCCTAGAACATTTACCACAAGGTTTCTCACCTACATGGAGAAGGCAATTCATAGCAGTTTATCATATTTCAATTTGTCTTATTTGCAGTCCTTCTAACTCCACTGTAACACTGCACACAACATATCTGGGATTAGGACCTTCTCCAATTACTTTTTAAGATAGTTTGAAATATTGCAAGAGTGCTGTGATTTCTCTCACAATTTTTAAGTCCATATACAAAAAAAAAAAAAAAAAAAAAAGTACTAAAGGCAGTAATAACTTCCAGGGTTATTTTTTCTCCCCTGTAGGTAGAGCACAGACCACCATACCTGATGACACCATGAATTTCTGTTTCCACTAAATGGCAACATTTTTATCAACTTCAATTACCATCATTTCTTTATGGGCTCAGAGCTTCCAGAGTGGGGCTGCTTCACCTTCTGGGAAAGATGCTTGTGCTCACTGAGCACAGAAAAGCACTTATTTTTGTACTGTGACTTCTGGCCATGCCTATGATTTGCAGCAGCAAGGGAGGGAGCATGTCTCAAAGGCACAGCTGTTGCTGCTCTGTGTAGCTGCTGAGGTGCTCGGCCACCTTCTCCTGGTCCTGAGAAAGGCTCTGAAACTTCATAAGGACCAAGATCAAGCACTCCTCTCCTTTTACAGCGGTCTGAAAGCTGCATCCTGCAGCTTCAAAGCAGGTCTGAGCTCATGCTACCATAGCCTCACCACCTTTTCTACCCTTAAAAGCACAGACAGACAGACTAGCACAGAGGCTATACATAATTTGACTTATACAGGCTTATAAATGGGTGGGTACTTCAATTTGCATCCACAGCCCCACATCACTATCACCCAGGATTCATCTGGAGGGCATCTGAGGTCTTCATGAGGCAGCTGGCAGTTAGTGTGGTGCCCAACAAATAACTGCACACTCACTGATTGCACATGGCACTACCTGACTTTTGATAGCTTGCCACAAAACATTCCATGCATCAAAAACACACTGAAAACACATGCACAGGTCAGGCCATAGCTGTTGTGACTTCTGACAGGATGAACACTAGCCACCACCACCACAAAAAATTATAACCCTCAGCAGGAGCTTGTCCACATGCACAGCCCTTCCTCAGTGGCTGAGTAGCAGTACAGCATGAAGAGAGATCTTGTTACCCTATCAAACAAAATGTCCATGCATCTACATGTACTGCATGAGCATCCACATGTCACAGAAATATTAAGGGTAGCTCTGAAGCTACAGCTTCAAGATATTATTAATCACCAGCTCAGGCACATACCTGGATACTATCAATTGTTAACTGCAATGGGAAATTTTCTGACTTTTATGTATTTACATAGCACATACCAATCATAGCTTACGTAACGGACAACATATCAGCAGTTACACAAGGTCAATCTCTAAGAACTTCATACAAGTCGGGAATCAAAATAATGATACGCCAGTCTGCATGAAGCATTTCAAGATCAAAATAAAAGCACCTCATTATCATAGTATAACAGTTGAAAAAATATTAAAGAGGAACTTAAGAAAACAGCACTTCGACCAACACCTTAGTGGCAATGAATTTAGGCTTATTCAGGAATTTTGATGGTATTTCTCCTTCAAAAAGGTACACTATTGAATACTTTGCTACTAAGATGAGCCATTCTCATGATTTTTTTTTTTTTTGAGATGATTCAATAAGCAGTTAAAAAAAGGAAATTAAAAGAAAAATAGAAACAACTAAAACAACAATCAATCAATAAACAATCATCAAAAAACAGCAGCTCGATATTGCCCTTGCTATAGAGCAACTGTGCTTGCTCACCTCTGTCCTACATAACAACTCTGGTGTGAGTGAGTGCAAATGCAAGCAATAAAAAAGTCATCTGTAATTCTTAAACCATAGTGAAGACCAAAATTCTGTTTTTATCTTCAGTAGAAGGACATCAGAACAGGAAGAACATCTCTTCAGATGTCTAGAGAACATTCTCTGCTAAATCCTCTTAAGAAACAGTAAGAGGAATAAATCAAACAAAACACTCCTGCCTAGAGCTTTTAACTCAAGGTGGAATATTGTGTGTGACAGGTATGGACCACCTTAAAACTATTTTTCAGATTTTAACAAATATGAAAAGGAGGCTAAATATATATATTTTTAGATACAACCAAAGTCTTCCAAAATAATTTAAAAAATCTTATATTTAGACAACTTTTGGACATCAGATTGGGGAACATTATATGCCTTGGAGCTACCCTTAAATTCATCAAGTATGCATCAGTGGTTGGTACTGCTCCTGAAAAGTGTCTTTACCTACTGAACTTGATGAATTCTACTGAGGCCCTTCATCTGACTGAGTGCAGAAGATAAGCCTTGCAAATCTATTCAGGGGACTATTCTGACTCAAAATAAACCATATTTCAAAACACGTTTGAACAAAAATTTCAGACTTCCATTAGACTCCTCTCTTAAAATAAGAAATAATGAAAGCAAGACTTTCACACACTCAACGATCACCATCATTACATCTGTGCTCCCAGACTACAAAATCTGTTAACCCTTTTTCTTCTCTATTTCATTCACTTAGATGAGAGAAAACTGGGAAGAAAGTGGTGTTTCTCACATGGAGAAAGCACAGAAAATGATCATGAGCCCATTCAACTGGCAGCAGAGCACATCCTTTGTGACCAGGCCTTGTTTGGTGCAGGAGGGCCTCCCGCAGTCCTGCATTCCTGAATCATTTCTAGCAAGTTTGGTCAACAGATGTCTATGCTACCAGAAAGTGTGCACAGGTATCAGGTGCATCTCCCCATTTTTTTAAAGAAACTTGCATGAAAATAGCCCTTTACTGCCTTCAAAAGTTCTCCACAGCTGTATGCTGTTTAGGGAACCCTCCTGTGCAACCTACACAGAGAATACATTCTCAACTTCATCCCAATACTTCAGGGCTTCACAAGAAGCCCGCAGCTCAGAATTCACAGCACATGTCCAGTCAGGAGACAATGAAGTAATGATACAGTGATTAATATTTCTGAAAAATAGCTTCTGTGAGCTGGTCCAGGTCTCACATTTCACATCTACCACTTCCTGAGGGGGGGTTGTGGTGAGGAGGGGGTGGGCCTCTTCTCCCTGATAAGTAATGACAGGACGAGAGGGAATGGCCACAAGTTGCGCCAGGGAAGATTTAGATTAGACCTCAGGAAGCATTTCTTTTCTGAAAGAGTGGTCAGGCACTGGAATGGCCTGCCTAGGGAGGTGGTTGAGGCACCATCCCTAGCGCTGTTCAAGAAGCGTTTAGATGAGGTGCTAAAGGACTTAATTTAGTAGTTGGGTAGAGATAGTGATAGGAGGATGGTTGGACTAGATGATCTTATAGGTCCTTTCCAACCTTATGAACTTATGAACTTATGAACTTATGAACTTATGTCAGAACAAGCCACTGATGGGCAAATACCAAGAGCAGTATTTTGTTTATGAAGGGATAGCAGCAATACCCTTAAGGAGAAAAAAACATAACACAAGCAAAGCAATGAAGCAATAACAGATAAAACCAAAATCCCAATAGTCATGCTTTCACACAGTAGCAACAGGTACACAGGAAAAAATGCACAGAAATAACAAGTTAAACAGATAGGAAATACCCCCACAGAAGAAGTCTGAAAAACTGCAAAAGCCTACACTACAAAGCAGGAAAAGAGAAGCTTGTTTATTATAATACAGTACCTTGTGCTTATTGAATCAAATTTATGAGAAGTTTAACAATGTAAACAATAAATTTGGCAGCAGCAGCCATAAACAATTTATCCTGACATAGGCACCCTACAGTGCATGTTTGAGGTAGCCTACAGACACAGAGCTGCACATTTAGAATTACATTTCTAAACCTGTCATGGAGATTAGGTGTCCACTTCCACCCATATATCAGGAGGTACCCATTCCAAGTCTTCTGACAGGTTTGAAAAAATCTCAGACAAATTTATATGAAGGAAGATATCAAAGAAGTTCCTGTAAGTAACCCCATTCACTAAAAGCACAGAAAGCTTCTACTTGATGAACATGTGTATCCTTGAATGGTGCTTGCCAGTGTGAGCCTAAGTAGCCAGTATGTGGAAACACGAAAGGCAATCCAGCCTTCACAGTTTTCACTACAGTATGGAAAATGTGATCCAAGAAAGCACTCAATAAACTCAGAAATGATCTGTTCTTCTTATTACGTGACACTAACTCCTTTGCTAAATGCCATAAAGCTCCAGCTAAGACATGGGAAATTCTCCATTATTTCATCTCTGGTGTGCTTTCCAACAAATTTTAGCAGATGGCATGCTTCCACCTATTTCATATGGACAGTGTTCCTAATAACTGCCATTGCCTTTGCAATTTTTCACTGATATTAGGGCTGTCTTTCTTTTTCTTGTAACTGTGCTGTCCCATACTAGCTAATAACTTCTCCCTCTGAACATTCTTCTCTTCAAATTTTCTTAAGACTCATATTCATTTTCAGACTGCACTTCATATATATATTCAGATTGAATGTATGTATCCAAAACATTTATGTACATCCAAGTAACTGAACTGCCTGGAAATGAGTTGCACATTCCAGACTTGGTACACCATATCCATTACAAGGAAAGTATTAATTCCTTGTGCTGCGAAGCAATATCCCGGGACAGAGGATGGAGCAAAAATGGCATGTTTAGACTCCTGTAATATTGTATCAATGGCTTTAATCCAGAGACTAAGGCTACCTATCCCAATTAATAACTTTTTCAAAGTACCAGCAAGAGAATGTTTACAGAAAGGGAGAGGAAGGTTCTTCTGCGCCATTTTGGCATTTCCTTTACTAGCTAAGGCATGAAGAATTGAAGAAACACTTCAAACAAGTTTTAGCTGCAATGATGGGGCACACCCCTGTACTTACTGCTCTCTCAAACGATTTCCTAAAAGTACCTGTTGAGACTTGAAATTACCAAATGCAGTTGAAGTGTTTGTCTTAAAATCACAACAGTAAGTGCTTGCCAGCCTTACATTTTTAAGCACCTTTCCCAAATCTCCCGGTTTTCTTTTGTGCAGCATGTTGAACTTCTGCAATTCCACACATTTCAAACCAAAAATTAAAAAAAACCTACACATCTGTACCATCAAACACAACTGCAGCACCATTTCACTGCAATCCACCCAAAGTCAACGCCTGTTTGTACATGAATAGGTAATTCATCCTTCAAGAGAAACGCCGAGAAAACTTTTCCCAACCTTCTTCCAGTCCTTAAACAACTCCAATTTCAGTAAACACATCAGCAGAAATAGACTACCCATGGCTCACCACACCAAATAAAAACAAGCCACTTCTGAGTAACAAAAGCAAAACTTGCCAGTACATCTGCACGAGTACAAGAAATGCTGTCTGTAACAGAACTAGCACAAGCGGTCAGCAGAACGTGCACATTTCCCAGCTTTTACTGAAGGCAACAAATGGCCTCATGAAGAAAATCATGGATGAGCCTAACAACCACTATATAGATAAGAGAACGTATGTAGATAATAAGAAAAGCAAAATACCGCCAGCAGGCAAATACTTCTTACAAAATAACTGTTGTCTATAAATTTTCACTCCTGATATTTCAAGGAAGCCTACAAAGTATTTCCTCCCCCCAAAAAACAACCCACAACCTCATCCCTACACCATCAACACTCTCTCCTGCCTAGTTCCCCACTCCCCATGCTGCATAGGTGATAATATTATTCTCCTATTTCCACTGAGAATCTAAAAATCTCTTCTCTTTCTACCACCTTACCTCCGCTGGAACCAGCAAATTCTTTTTCTCTCAAATAGTCTAATTGAACAATCATGTTAAATTCTAACAAATGTGTATCAAGCTGTATTATATGGCTGCTTCTCTTCCCCAGCTACAAAATCAGTTTTGACTAAAATTTTCCTGTGTTTTCCTTGATTCAGCTTCCAATTGATACTACCTTTCCCTGTTGAATTTGCCTTGTTTAAAAGCACTGTGTATCAACACAAACAAGGCACTGAATAATCAGTCTAATATCCAGAGCACAGTAGAAAATCATTATGGTTTGTTTTAATTTCTACTCCGCTGAAGTTCTCACCGTTGGACCGCAGAAATAGGGCAGAAAATCTTTTCTCCTTTCTTCCTTTCTTTAATAAAACTGCGAGCATCATGAGGAACATACTACAGTTAAGGATAATTTTCTGGCAGTGAATACCAATAAAATTAACTAAGTTTCCTGAAAAAAACCTAAATAAAATTAAATAAACTTTGATGGATACAAAAACAAACAAACATAAAAATTAACTGTGAATTAACTGGAAATCAGTTTTCTCTCTCCTTTTTTTTTTTTTTCTTACATGTTTCAATAAAAACTTACATCTTTTCCCCGGACTCTAAGTTCAAACTGTGTTTCTTTGAAGTGAATTTTTGTAATTCTAGGCCTGCAATATTGGGAAAAAAAAGGAATTTAATGCAACTTTAATATGATAAATAATAAAATACAAAGATGTATCTATTATATATATATATATGTATATTTAAATAAAGATTAAAAATGTTTATAGGTTGGATTACTTTTTCAGATCTGCACCAAATATTAAAAGAAAGTTAACAGTATTTAACAGTAACTACATTAATGTGAAACATTCTTTTCAATATTTGAATTATTAAAGAATGAAAAACTTATGTAATACAAACAAGGATACAATACTTTTTTAAATATATTAATACAGCTAAGCTTTCAAACATATGTCTCAAACCACACATTTCTGTATAATATTGTTGTTTCTGTTTTGAAACAGATTGCAGTTAAAATCACCTACCAGAAATATTTTCCTACTTGCTTTTTATTCTTGTAGACTACAACTCCTATGGGTGTTAATCCTAAAAAATATTCAGATTTGTTTTCACCCTATAAAATAAAAACATATGTCACTCAGTTATTTACATTTGCACTTGGCATCACTCTAGCAGTGAAGTCTAGGAGGAAGCCAGCTTGACCAACTAACTTGAGCATGCTGCAAATAGGAACATAGCACTTTATCTACTGATGGAAACTCAAGAATGAAAACTTCTATGTGCAGATACAAAGAGGCAAGAAAGAATGGTAGAAATGGAAAGAAGTTTCCATATCTTATGGTGAAAAACAAAAAAAAATTTTTTTAATTATTTTTGGCTGTTGGGCAAACCTTAGAGCATGAGATTAGAAGAAAGCCAACTCCAAAAACTTGTCTGCTCGAGAGGACAAGGAGAGTCCTGTAAGCTCTCAGCTAGAGGGCACAAATCACAAAAACTAACAGTAGAAACTGGTCTCTTTTGTGTGTGAAAAACCTCATACATAAATCCAAGAGACTTGTTTCTGACACCTGGAGAACTACATACAAAGGGTATGTTTACTTTTAACATGACTAGCCAAGGAGAAGATGGCTCTTCATGTCACAGCCACAGACGTGAAGAAGAGCTTTCACTGCTAATGCAATATAAGTAAAAAGAATGATATTCATGGGTTAGACCTGGGTACATATGATGCACCCATCACTAACCAGGCAGGAATCCCTTTGCACAGCATAAGCAAACTAAGGAGAAAAAAAATAATAATAACACTCCAACTCCACTAATTTAACAAGGTTTTGCAGGATCATGTCAAAGCTTGTTTCAGTAACTCCTCCAGCTTTCTGTGGGTGGGAGGGGCAGAAAGCTGGATATAAATATGATTAAGCCATGAGGTACATTAGAAACACTTAATATTGTGGGCTACACAATTTTCAACAGGAAATACACACCTAATCTTCTGGTATTATCTCGATTTCTTTATTTTCTTTCAAGTAATCTTACACCATTCTGACATCTGGCTCAGTGAACTATCTACTTTGCAACTTCCCATCTGAAGCTCTGATTTTCATTTATTCAAAAAAGCCTGCCAGAAGCTCAATTATTCTAACAAGATAGGATGACATTTCCACCAGAAGCACATAGCCTCCAGGTGATGACTTGGATCCAATCTTAACAAACGTCTTAAAAATGAAGCAGAGGCATGTGCTGAGAGAGTATAGGCAATGTGCACTGCTGCATGGTACAGCGCAGGAAAGGCAGGAAACATGTTCCTCATCTTTAGTAAAACCTCCAGAATTCAAAGCATCAAAACAGGTGAGACATGCTACTGATGCCCAACACTAGCTCTTGCAATAGTATTCAAAAGTTATCAGCATTCACTTATTTACACAAACATAACGTGCAAATTCTTTTATGAAAGACAGAAGTTATAACACTCTCTTAACTCTTCTGACACTTGCCCTGAATATTTTTTATTTATACAAATTCTTGTTTCAGGGTACTGTCCTTTGTAGGCATGATACAATCATAACCTTTCATCTGAAAACCACTAGGCTTCTGTACATATTAACGACTTAATCTATTCAGTCTGTAAATAAGCTTTCCTTTGCATTCCTTTGGTACACTATTATCTTGTATGCTATTCTGTGGTGACTAAGCAGCATAAATTCACTCCCCCACAATGCTACAATAGATTTTCTTGCATTGCCAGCAAGATTATAATAGTTAAACAATACTTACATAAACAGGATGGAGATCCACTCCATACATTTCCAGGGATTTGGCCACCTCCAAGTAATTTGCTTCTGCCTCAGCAGGAACTTGACCCCTGTAAACAAAATTATGCATAACATCATTGCATTTCCATTCACCATAATAAAATAAATCATATTAACAAACACAATTTGCTGGACAGACATGCAACCCTTCCTACCATTTGTTTGCACCGTCACTTTCCTTGTAGCACTTTACTTCTGCTGCCTTCAAGTAGGACTTCAAGTAGGCACAAACCCATTCTAAACAAACTGCTTTAAGAGCCATATACATACTATCACACATAAAACATGTACTTATTGCAGTGTCTAATCTTTCCCTGCTGACGCAAATTCAAATTTAAACATTAAATGCTTAGCTGTGAATAAGCAAAATAACTCCTTTTCAAATAACTACCTGGATGGTAATAACGCAGGAATGGAGTGACTGATTAGAGAACTAATTCTCCTCAGCAGCACTACAGAAGCTACGATGGATGACTGAAAACAAGGGGTGTAACTTCAGGTAAAATATTATTCTGTTCATAAAATAACTTGCCTACAGGAAGTCACACCAACTGGCAATACACAGTGTAGAGTCTTATCATTGAAAAACTATCGTCAGCTGAATGCTGGTAAGAAACAGTAGGGGAAAACTGGGGAGGCAAGATTGGATACAAACTATGGAGGATTTATTTTTAAAAAGTACAAGACTAAATACATTTAATACCTTAAAAGCAGGCATATATAACTTACACTGAAAATACATCAACTCAAAAAGATGCAACATCTGCTTCATGCCATGACTGCTCTCGAGGAACTATTCCACTGCCTTTGCAATATTTCAAATTCAGAGTGAGAAGTAGATATCAAAATTTTGATACAAGGCCTGGAAAAATCCTGCCACATACATGTTCATACCTCTTATGTCCTCGTTCTCTTCACCTAGCAGATATTTTTAAGACTTCTCCTACTTTACTTTAGACCTCACAATGTGAAAACAAAAGAACAACATGAAATGCTTGAAATGGCAGTGCTAACTTAAAAGTAATAGGTATAAAAATGGGTTTTGGACTTTTCAAGAAACAATGCTGATAACACATCAGTGTTCTAGATGTTGCTGAGCAGTGCTGCACTGAGTTGAAGACATTTCAGCTTCTCATGCTGCCCTGCCAGCAAGGGGTCTGGGGTGCAGAAGGAACTGGGAGGGGACAGAACCAGGAAAGCTAACCTAGAGTGAACAAAGGGATGTCCCATACTGTATGGCATCATGCAGAGACATAAAACTGCAAGAAACTGGCCAGGGGGCAGCAATTGCTTGTGGGCTGGCATCAGCCAGCAGGCGGTGAACAATTGTGTAATGCATCACTTGATTTGCGGCGCAATTTTACTTTTTGTTTGATGGTTGGTTTTTAGGTCCTTTCTCATTAAACTGTCTTTATCTCAACCCACAAGTTTGTTCTTCCAATCCAGCTGGGGGTAGAAGGGACAATGATGAGAGGCTGTGTGGTGCTTAGCTGCCAACACTGGTTAAAACCACAACAACCTGAGATTTGTAGCAGAAATCCCTTCCTTCCAGAGCTGGATCCCTCAGAAGAGCTATGGCTTATTTCTGTATTCAGGGTACACAGAACTCTGTCTATTCAACACAGTCCAATCTGGCATGTTTTTTTATCCACTTCTGTAAAAATGCACTTGATTTTCTGCATCTTTTTGGTAGCTCTCAAAAATGGAAGCAAAATATTCACTGAAGTACTATTGTCTTACTGAGTTCCCTGGCAGGTTATCAGCACTGAGTGATGTGAATTAACCTACTGATGAATTAATGCTAGAATCCAACAGCAATTTAAATACCGCTGCTAGTGTTTCCTTGCTGATCACAGACAATAAAATGCTGATGTACTTTTCCCACTATTCTCATCTGTCTCTGAAAATACCAAAAGGCTCAAATGTCAAGCAACTGTGTGCACGTATATAAAAACTTTCAACATTATATATAATTTATTAGAAAGTGCATCTGCAAAAAATATTTAAGGAAATGAAGACATGAGCTGAAGTTTCTAAAGAACAGATATATCCTCCCAAATGAAGATGGGAAAGACAGAACGTGAAGGGGAGTTGGAACAGTCTGACTGAAATAATTCCCATCATAGCAGAGGGGAATTGTTTAATTTTTGCAAACACAAATTTTTTTATTTTTTTGAAATTTTTTTTAGTTTTTTAATTTTTTGAAAACACAAGTGTTCCTCAGCACCACACATCTTGCCAACAAATTTCAAATCTAAAACACTCTTCGCAGTTAATGATGGAAGAGGCAACTTAACAATCCTGCAGGTGATACAAACCACTCCTCCCAGTAGACAGAGCACCTGAGCAGCACACGCAGCCCAAAACAGTATAGACAGGTGAATGGCTGGACTGGATAATCTTGTAGGTCTTTTCCAACCTTGGTGATTCTATGATTCTATGAAAGCTGACTCTCAAAGCTATCATAGCCATTTTAGCCATTCTTTGGTCCACTGACAATATTTGCTCAAAATACACCAAAGGCTCACTTGCCAAGCATGAGTCCCAGACCTGTTGCAGTCTGGAGCAGGCTATGTCAGAGGGCAAATGCTCTTTTTCATTCCTCTCCTTCTGCACCATAAGTACCTGCTCCCTCATGTGCATTCCTCAAAACTCCTGTTTGCTCTTCCACATGTGCATGACAATATAAGCTCACCTTCCTTCCCTGTTTCACTTTGTGACTGTCATACATATGGTACAATTATCACAGCAAGCAGGCTGCACAGACTTGATGCAGTCAGGAAAAGAAAAATATCACAAAACACATCCCAGAGTTCCTCCATCCTTTTTGATTAAGAAACTTGTTCCAGAAACTTCCGCCTGATTAAAGCCTTGAAAATACATTGATGCTGTGTAGAACATGAGCAGTAACGAATATAAAAAGTTTCTCTGAGCATAACTATCTGGAGCAAGGTGAGAGCAGTGACACAACTGTCTTGCAAAAGCATTGCTTCCATGCAGGGCTCCAGAGAGGATAAAGAAGCTCTTTTTAGACTTCTTCACCAGCCCATCCATACCTTGTCTCTGGTAGGCAAGACAGCTGGGGACATGTTCTCAGCCCATTCAGTCTTCAAAATTCACAACCAAAGTGCTCTCATCAGCACACAAAAGTCAACACTGGCAGTGCTGCTGACAACAGCAGGCTGACTGTTTTCTAATGCTTTTAAATCCTTGACACCTAATCGCAGCCAGGCAGCAAAAAAGTATTGGAGCTGCGGACCAGAAAATACATAAAACACTCTTTTTAAGGCAGATGTCACTCTACAAACAGAGTTTTCCTGGATTCTGAGGTTATTTTCAAGGTTACCGACTTCTGAAACAAATACCTGATTTATTATGCTCAAGAGTAGAGAAACTTAAGAGAGAAGTGATCTGGTCCGTACTTAGGATTTCAGCTCAACTTTCAATTCTCAAACACAACCTTTGTGATGCTGAACCAAACTAACTCTCTGTGCCTCAGTTTGCATTCTCCAGATTAGGAAAAAAAACCCAACAACACTTTTTTACTTCTGAAGAAGATCTGTATTAAGGTTCTCTGTAATGCATCAATTACTAAAAAGCACACAGGTAACCATTCAGAAATAATCACTGAACGAGAGGCTTTCTTCCTTTAAAGAGAAAGCTCATGTCAGTGTGGCAACTGGCGCAGACTCTGATTACAAGAGGCTTTTTCTAAGAGAGTAGCCGTGTCTCTGTGTTAATAGCTATTATCATCAAATAATGCACAATTAACACTAACATGCAAAAATTACAGGCAAGAAATTAATTAACTTTTATCCACATTGTGGCTTTATTACAGTAAGAAAATCAAGAAATCTAGATCTACATACAAGATGGCTAGTTCTGATTATCTTTACATGACTTTGACAACGGTTATGATGAACATACTCATAAAATGTTTCTTACTGCTCTCATGTTAATAAATGGTTGTATCACAATTGCACCTAACTTGGACTTGTTAGAACTAGCCTCTTTAGAGTTACCAGGAGCATGAATTTCTAGATAAGCAAGTAAATGTTTATTTTGGCTTCATGTACAATTGAACTTCTTTCGTATATTTTATTTTCAAAACCAGTTTTTCTTTTCAATGTTTGAAGGCACCGTGGTCAAACAGTGGCAGGTTGGGAAGTCAGAGCACTGACTTAAAGTGTTTTCACACAGTGATTGCTGGCTCTGGTTCTGTCACTCTACACCAAGAACATTTCAGCCTTAAAACAAGTTCACTGAAAGCAATTCATACACAAAAGGCTATTTCAGAAAATGAGTAAGCAAGACAGAAAGCGACTCTGAATTCTCTTTTGATGGGGTATTAAAAATATTTTCAAATATTTTTTGTACATTTAGTGACAGTGTAGAATTAAGCCTTCTCCTTAAGAATATCAGCCACAAAAGCTACTGGTATGTAGGCTGTATTTGCACAGGGTAATGTTCCTGAATTTTTTTTGCGACCAAGGTGACTATCATTCTAATACCCGGATGACAGAGAAATTAAGCTTTGCAAACTCTATTATTTAAACAAATTCCTCCTTTCCAATATTTTCCAAGGTTGACCTGGGTTTGCACTAATCTCTCAAGTCTGCTGTTATACCCATTTTGGATTTCTTCAGTCCTCCTTCGTCGTGTATAGAAACCACAATATTCTACTCCCACAATCTCTTCAATAACTGCTCTTGCCAACTATCATAGTTCAAGTATATTTCTGTCTTCTCAGATCCTCCTTATATGAAAGAAATGTTTTAAGGTACATTTTTGATGTCTGCAAACTTCTGCAGTGCATGGTTCAGACTCTGAAGGCCATCAGATCACCTTCATTTCCAGAGCATTACAGTTTCCTGTAAAGTTTTTAATTTGCTTTCTTTCTGTCACAAAAAACAGCATTTCAAATACCCTGTAATTCAGTGCTGCATGGTGGCTGTTTCTAGGCGCTGGTTTTTTTCTTATGAATCACAACTTCCTTATTGTGGAGTTAATTACAATGACAACTTCCTATACGTTTTACATAAAATATCTTGTTAATAATAAAATGAAAGGACTCTACACTTGTAAAAACAAAACTGACTTTTTAATTTATGCAGATGTTGCAATTGAGTTTATCACTCAAACTGTGGGCATACAAACTGCTTCCCTGGTACCTCTTGCCATGTGAGCTGCCACCACAAAGATTCACACAGGTTGCTACAGGCACTGCTTCATTAACCTAGCTAAGGATCTGGCAAGAAAATAGAGGTTCCATTGTACTAAGTACTTTATGTTACTGCATTAGTTGTTGGGCTTTTTTTGTTTGTTTGTTTTTTTTTCTAACAGTTCATTATTTGAATACACAGAGCGGTAATAAGAAAAGAAATGCTATTATATCCATTTTTTACAGACTGCAGACTGAGGCAAATGCATTGTAAACAAGCTGCCCAAAATTGCACAGGAAAACTCCATTGAACAGGGAGCTAAACTCAAACATGTCAAAAGATTTTTATTCATTATTTTGAACTACAAAGAGGAAATTGGACTACTATAATAAGTCCTCATTTAGAAAAACCATCACCAAGGCTGGGCTGATTTCCAGTCAGTTTTTCATTTGGTTTCTAAAAGAAAACTCCATCTACATAGAACTTTTTCTGTCCCTGAGGGTTACAACTCGATGCCCTGTGCTCTCTTCTAGAGCTGCAGGCCTCCCCTCTGCATTACCAGGTGCTTCCTATCCCACCTACCAAGCATCTCTGAATTCATCTCTATGCACAAAAGCTCCCAACAATATTGAATTCTTACATCAGAGTTCTGTGTATCTGTTCTATGGCATCTTCCAGCTCTTCCTTCTGGTCTGGAACAAAGCGGTACTCTGAGACGTAACCTGCTGTGTGCTTATATGGGTCATAGTCTCCCAGCTCAGCTGCAATACAAAAGATGAGAAAAAAGGTAACAAAAATTCAGGGTTTCACGTTAACTAAAAAAAATACATCATTTAGTCCCCATATTTATGCCAATCCATCTCTTTCCAAGTGACTGTAAGTTGACTATGCCATCAGTTAAAAATTCCGAAGCGTGTATCTTTTTAGGAGAAAAGTAGACGATAATTTTCAATTTACAGTATAGAACTGTCCATACTAGATCACTGTTCTAGTATGTATAACAGGTAGAGAAGAAGAGTCTAGTTTTTCAAGTATCTATTCCCTCTGGATATGCTGTAACATTACAGACAGAAGTGATCTATACTTCTGGGACTCAAATACAAATGTCAGTGTGGGTGTGGGTAAGGAGGTGTCTGTGAGTAGACTCTTCTAAGGGTCAGCATGATTTCTCATGAGGACACACCAGACTTCACACTTCAATAAAATATCAATATATTCCTTGAGCATGAAGTCCATTTCTAAAATAAAAATTTTAACTTTCCTAAATGAAAAAAATACAATGAATGGGCAATGATTTCTTTTGAAAAGCCTTAAATTCACATACATTGCTCAGATTTATTTATGCAACATCATGCAATTATAAAATAAATATTCTGATCTTAAATGTTGTCTGCAAAACTCTGTTAAAGTTACCATTTCATAATAGCAGCATGAATTGACTAATCTGAAAACATTTCCTACTGGCTTCTATACAGTCACTACTGAAGTCAAAAAGGAGGCTAGAAGAGCTCTAAAGAAAAATACATCTTGGAACTCATGTTTTTTTGTTTTTTTTTTTTAATAGCTTATAATTCAAGAAATTTATATGCTCAGTAGAAATATTGAGTGTTTCTCAAAATATCTCCTTAAAACAATACAGAACAAAAGCCTGAATAAAAGAGCAAACGCTTCAGCATTACACATAGCAAAAAAAAAAATCAGAATAAAAACCGTATCTTGTATACCCTGAAAGTTTTGCCATAGGTGCTGATTTTTGCACTGTAATAATAAGCAGTCTTTGGCCACAAAAGAAGGCAAATGATCTATGTGCAAGGGAAATTATCTGGCATACAGCTGCCTGCAGTTGCCCAGCAGAACTTACACTGAATTACATATGCTCCCAGCTGTGCTGCAGTGTTGACTGGACAAGGCAAGCGGCCCTGTAAGATGTCTTGCTTGACCTGCAAAAAAAACTGATACCTAAAACAAAGAAAGAACATGAAACTATTATATCAATATTGGGCAGGACGCACCAAGTAATGCTTCATAATCTTCCTATTTACTGACAATGCAACACTCAGCATAACTACACATACTTCTGTTTGAATCCCTTTTCTTCTTTTTCCTTTTAAACCACAACTATGATTAATCTAGTGAAAGAAGCTAGATAGGGAAGAACTATTCCTGATTTTATTAGAGAAGTTCAAAAGTAGGGAAGAGGGCTAAGAATCAGAAAAAACGTGTAAGACCTGATCAGCAAATAAACACAAGGAAGAAATGCTGACCCAATGGTTTCACCTCCAAATACCAGAGTATCAAGTCTAGAGTAGAAGCAGATCTCATTGAGTCCATTCCCTCATGAAGAAATGAGAGGGCACACAATCAGTTTATATCCTTCTAACATTAAACGTATTTCTGATCTATACTTATTTTTCAGTTACCACTTCTGCAGCTCTACAGTACAGAACAGATGACGTTATCAATATATTCTATATAAGTATCTATAGTTCTGTGTTTCACCATGTTGTGTCAGAGTGAAACTAAGCACAAATTTAAGAAAAAAAATAAAGAAATAGCAGCCAGAGCCAATAACTGTTAATTGCTTGTCAGACAAAGTGAATTCCTACCCAATTCCTATTGAAGCTACTAAGCTTCTCACAGAAACAAACCTGTTCCTAAACTTGAGTCAAGTTTGTCATGTGTGCATAATCATGCCTAAACACCAGTTCTTTCTAGCAAACTCATCCAGTGAATGTTAATAGGAATCACCTCTGCATTAGCTTTTGACTACAAGCCAGAATTAGATTTTGCTGGGAAGTAATTATAAATTTGTCAGTTTTTTATTATTTGCAAATAGTAATCATGTAATGCCACAGATCATTAACATCCAATAACTACAGACTCCACTTTCCTATCATTAAAACAACAAACATGCACTCCAAAGAAACACGGTTATAATATCACTGGAATTACACACTTAGGGAGAAAATTACTTTCAAATAATAATAATAATAAAATAAAAAATAAAATAGCCTTTAATCCCTCCTAAGTAAAGAGTGTGCTTGCAGAACTTGTATATTTTTTTCTGAATAGGCATTCCCTCTTTCCAATATTTAGAAGATTATTTAGATAAATGCTCTGAAATTTTTATGTGTATTTTTCAGTATATTTTGATTGAGAGCACAAACACAGTGCACTACTTGCTTAAATCCCCCCTATATACCTTCTCAGGTGCAAATTTTACATGACCAAACACTGCACAGACATGACTGGAAGCTTGTGAGTTACACCAAAACATTTCTTGACTAGCTTTGCAGATCCAATTAGCAATGCAAATCATTGACTAATATTATTACAAGGAAAACAAAAACAGATTTCAAAAATTTATCCTGTCAGTTTACAATCAGAAAGCCAGATGCGTCTCAAGTAGCAACTGCAACAGATTCTGTGTCCCCAGGGCCACCTTTTTTCCCCTGCAAGAAGGGTCGACAGTGCTTCGTAAAAGCAGAGAAAAATTACATCAAACTTTCATGGTAGAGGGGATTCACACTGCAGTAACTCATCCTGTTTGAGCTATGAAGTCTCAGTATATGTTATTTTTACCAAGTTAGTCCTGTTATATTGGAGAATTCTGTTCCTATAGTAGCATTTTGGGAAAAAAAAAATCTCATCCTGATAAAAGCAAATTATTCAGCCCATGCTGCAATGACTGCCACCTTTGATTAAGGAAAAATAAAGTCCATGTATTCTAATGAATTCTTCTGTGTCACACACCAAGGATATTAAAGGAAATATTAATCCAAGTCAGCACACTAATTTTGTCCACCTACCTAAATAATTTTTGAACCTGAAACTAATTTTCTATCTGTCATAAAAAAGACAAACAGAACATCCTGTATGAGAATACAGGCAAATGTGTGTCTGAGTGCATACTTCGTAGAGGCTAACCTTAGCTAAAAGAATCAAAAACACACAGTTCTTCAATTTCCTTTCCGTATTTTTAAAAAGACTAAGAGACATCCCTTGAAAAGGAGTTCTGGAATTTACAATACGACCAATAAAGAAGAAAATTCCCTGCATTTGTATTCAGATACCCAACTAAACTCTGAACTTCACTACAGCACAATACACATACAGATGTGTCAATGTTTTATTTAAATGAAAAAAAAAAGAAAAAAAAGCACACAAAGTCCCTCTGTTTTCTGATGGACCAAAGTACACCTTTTTAACCTGGTCTTTCAAACAGCTGTCCATACTGATCACTGTGAGGCTAGTCATAACTATCTTTCTATACATATTCAAGGAAAGATGTCCTAGTGTTTAAGCAAAAAACAGTCTTGCCAGACTACAACATGAATCTAAACAGATTGCTACCCTAGAAAACAAGGAAACTATATTTTTATCTGAATACTCTACCTTGTTATTTCTTCCTTTAGTTTACATGGGTCCTCTGCATAGAATTTAATGCCAAAATACAGAGTGTACGGTGGTCCAGCTGTAAGAAAAATAAATGGGTGTAAAAATTAATTGTTATGAACTTTCAGTTATTGTGAATTGCTATTAGTTGATGAAAAAACGGCTATTAATAAGTCTATCTTTCTACTTCACAAAAAGGCCACCAAAAACCTTAGCTACCTTCACACAAATACGCTAATTACAAGAGAGTAAAATAACAGTTAGGTATTTTTTTTTTTTTTTTTTGCAGTCTACTGTTTGTTTATCCTCATATTGTCTACCTACTTGGAGCTTGTGATAATTTTGATAAATTAAATTTAGCTTTATTTGCTAACTCTCTATTTCTCCAGGATTTTTTACTGCTCAAACTTGATATTTAAGATACTTTTTTGTCTATGAAAATAGTTCAAAAAATGTTAATTCTGCATGAATTGTGATCCCCTGACTTACCAAATATTACTATGTATCATGTCCATACTTGGGAACATCACATGGAGGCACCTCAATTATGTCCTACTTTAGAGGGAATACATTTGGAAAACATTTTCTAATTCACATTTTGAAAATATTACTCTTCAGAAAGACAGTTAACTAAGTACTGAGATTCTTACAGACACAATTATGCTCTACTCCTACATTTTTTTTTTAAATAGAAGCCCTCCGATTTCTTTTTAAAATAAAAGTTAACTCCAGGTGCCTCACATGATACTATGATGTAGAATACCAATTACAAAAATCTTAAAACCATGACAGTCTTATTATATTAATTAATTACAATATAATTCCCAGATCTTAAACCTGTGTTTACTAAATTGTGGCAGCAGGGGTAGACACTATATTATCAGCAAGAGGCAGCATTTTTATTTTCACCAAAAAAAAGAAGGAATCTGATTTGGTTTTATTAAGGTATGGTTGGCAGAGGTATAGAGCTACTATAAAATTAACTACACAAATGACAAATGGTATCATTTATTAAATTCTACAGTAAAATTTCATCACAGAGATTTTTTTAATAATAACTTGCATTTTCAATCTGTGTGTGAAATTTTGATGTAACTATAAACTGCAGCAATAAAGTAGCTCAAGAACTACCAATCTGTTGAGACCAGAATACAACTGTTGCACAGGATGTGTTTTGCGTGGACTATTTCTTCTGTTACTTCACCTTCAGATAATTTATTTAAGTTCAGATTAAATACGTACTGTTCATCAATTCTTTATGCTCAGCAAGCGTCTTTGCAGAATCCAACCAGTACTGTGAAACAGATAATTATGAAAATTAGCCACTTTGCACATAAAATTAATACAGAATTATTGCAATACTACACATTTATTCAAATATTTATATTTTTCCCTAGAAAATCAGTGCAAGATGATTTATTTTCTCACCAGGATATAAAAACTCAGACAAGATTATAAAAACATGAAAGTTTACAGAAGCTTAGAGAATGCATGTCTGACACACTTCAGACTCTCAATGACAAATGTGTACCAGTAGAGCCACCTCTGATAAAAGAAACATATTTGTCAGTACAAGTCTAATGCGGTACATCTTTTTTGGGGGTAGCAGTCTTTCTGAAAGGAAATCTTTTGGTAAGATGCACCACATCTCAGGCTCCTGACAAAGCTGGCTCTTCAGAAATATCACACAGCATACGTTTTGGTGTCCACCTTATCTACTGCAGGTAGTATACTGACTCATAACCTAGCAATTATTTTTTTGTAGGGAATAAACTAAGCAGAACTCTGGCATAATAGCAAGAGCAAAGCATGTAAGACAAAACCTACAACAAAAGAATGAAAGTGCTATGTTTGATTTCTGAAAAACTAAGGATTGTAGGGGTGTTGGAGAATTCCTGCAACAACAAGGCAGACACGAGCTGCTTCAGCTGAGCAACCCAAGCTGCCAAGACATCTATGGGAAACTTCTGTGATTATGCTGTTCAGCCTGCCTTCAGCAGAGAAGGCTTCACAGGACTGCTGATAATTGTAACTATAGGTATTTTTAGGACTTTTTAGGACCATCAAGGACTGTCAGTTTCTCAAATACCAGAAGCAGAAAGGCTGCAGAACACAGCTGTTAGAAAAGCAAATTACAGCAGATTTTATTTACTTTTTTATAAGCAACTCCTTACCTCCCCCTAATCTAACTGTAGAGAATAATAAAATGATAAATAAAAAAATTTTCTTTTTCTACATAGAGAACTCCTTGCACTGTACTATTCATCTGACAGAGCAAGTAACATAGAGGACAGGGAAAAACACTACAAAGAATTTGAGTGGAAAATTTCAAGCAACTGATAGCACGAACTACTTCTGCTAGCTGCTGATCTATCTGTAGTAGAAACAGCTGTATGCTTTGATCTTGGTCTAGTGGGAAAATATTGCCATTACCAATCCAGGAATGTTTCTAAAGAACCACCATAAACTAAAATTAATTAATAGTAAGAACTATCATCCACCCATGTAGCAAGTTGAATTTCAAAATAAAATAATTAGGGTTGTACTTCACAAATGAGGAAGATCCTACATTTGATTCTTATCCCTACACATTTGCTCAGCAGTCAAGAGTAACAGCTTCACAAAGACGTGGCTTTAGAAGTGAACACTTCAAAATACTAAGGGAAAAAATATTCATTACATGTGTTGACTATATCAACTAACTATTTAAGCAGAAACCTTAATCTTGAAAGAATGTGGGATGGAAAGAAAAACTTGTCACACTTGCTCAAATATCGTATTGGAAATCCTTATCAGAAATTATCTGAGCTAGTACAATAGGCTGATAAAGGTATTCCAAAGTCGACAGAAAAAAAAGACAAAAGAGGTCTGCAGTGCACATTCTGACCACAGAAAATTCCTCTTCACAGGAAAAAAACACGCTGTAAAGCTAGCTTGCTTATCACCGATGACTTTACATTACATTGAGAGACTAAAACTATCCTGTTTCAAAATCAGATAAAAATATGACAGAATAACTCCTCCATCAGAAGTATTCCATAAGTGAACAGAAATCAGCTTCAAGGTGCATTGGCTTACAGACCTCTCTGTAGTTTAGCTTTACCTGCATAGACAGGTAATCAGTGAAAAAAAAAGTTGTTTTTATGGATCATTACTCAAGATTCCCAACAAAGCACAGACAGTTACAGATTTCCGGTTGTCCCCATAATCTGAACTCCATTGTCTCTTGTGCCCATCTGGCTCACTGACTGTGATTCAACAGAATTCAGCTACACAACTCCTGTTTGTATGGACTGTACAGACGTGAGTAGGAAATATGACTAATCTGAAGTTGCACCTTAATTAGATATCTCAATTCTCACCATGCTGCACTCGACCTGCAACATGAATTATATTCTTCGTATGGAATTCAGAGGGAAATCTGAAAATTCAGAGTAAGAGGGAACCTGAAGAGCAGAGAGGAAACAATATCAAATCTCATAACGTCAATCATTTCCTTTCCTTCCCCCAGGCTGACTCAGAAGGAGAGCTGCATCCTCAGTGCAACCTATCACAGTGAGATAGATTGCTGCTACTCACACGAGGGAAGCACAGAATCACAGCTGGCATAAGGAAAAAAGGTTCTTGTGAGGAAGCTATGACCCTCCATATCTACATGCTGCATAGGTGAGGTTAAGCTGCTCAGCTCAGTGAGTTTACTGCTAGAACAGAGAGCAGTGGGGAATAGGCAAGACTCTAATCTGTTTTGTCATCTCACTAGCCATACTTAGAATTGCTGTGTAGCTACTCATCATTTTAAAGGCTGCCAACTTTTCCTGAATGGTGGTGGGATGTGGATCTCTAACTTCACTTATAAGCCAAAGATTAATGGAATTTCAGGGGTAATTAAAAGGCCCTTTTCAAGCCTACATTAGACAACAAAGATGAGAACATTTAAAAAGCAATAAACTCTTAAAACAGAGAACTCTACATATACATATGCACACATACATAATAATGTGTATTAGATACATGTTAAAGGCTTGCATATATACACAAATAGTGCTGGACATAGTTCAGAGCTCATGGGTTCAACTATTAACGTGCAAAGAGAAATGTATTAAAAAAAACCCACAACACACATTGCACAGCAAACACTAACAAACTCTGCATTTGTGAATGCCAAACTAGCTCCAATCTGCAGCCCAATTCTTTTTATTTTTATTTTTATTTTTTTATCTGTATATCTAGGAATACATGCTCTACACTGCCATTTGTACTTTTTACAGATCTGGCCTCCATATAAAGGTTTCAAACTGAGGAAAGGTCTGAAGAGTACTGCATCCATGCACAGTACAGTATTTCATAATTAGCACTTTTAAAATGGGTGCAAACATTTTTTCATGAATCTACAATCTCTATTTCTTGAATCTGTACAGGGTTAAAGCTAGGTCAAATTCCACCGACATGCTTGAAATAAAATATTAACCAGGTTGAAATGTTTGCTGCAGTATCAATCAATGAAATGTCTGGTAGAGACAAATTTATCAACTTCAGACTAAATCCTATGCTGTCTTATAGATTCTTACCAAGCTGTACTTAGAGGACATTCTTTTTTGTTCACATTTTAAACAAAGAATCAAAAACAGATCTTATTTATTGTAATCTGAAATTATCAAGATTGTTCCATAATTTAAGGCAATACTATCTGAATTATTCAATCAGCTTTTTCTGCAAATGTTCTGTGCATGCAAACACAAGTTGGTAAACTGAAGACAACTGGGTAACCTCAAAACCTGAAAACTGAAAAGTTCTCCCTCTTAATAATACAAAATTTATAACTCAGGTATTTCTATATACAAAATACGAAGTATGGAACACTTATCTTTTTTATTAGAAATTGAAATTATTTTGAGTATGCTTAGTACTAGATCAATACCAGTGTGAGTTCCATATTGACCCTGCAGCACTTTGAGATCTCACTCTTTCTGCTCAACTGCCTTTAGGTCAGCTAACCATGAACTTTGTCTATATTGTTTCAATCCATTCGTATCTTCTACAATCATTGGTTTCTAATCAATATTATCAGTTTCCAGTTTCATTTTAACAAGCCCTAGTCTCTTCCTTTTTCTATAATTTAGCGTTAATAACTTTGTGAGCAAATGTCAAATCCACACAAAAACACAATATGAGCTAGCCACAGTATGTGTGCTTTTCTAGGTTCTTGAGATCAAAATGTAGACTACAGGATGCGACAGTAATGTCCCACAAAACAGACATTTTCAATTGTAAACAAATGTTTTATTATAATCATGTGTTTTCTTCCTATAGTTAAGTTACATATAGTCTGTTCAGTGTTATCATTTCCAAATTGGAATAACAGCCTAAGTATACTGAAATACTTTATTTATTTCATTTATAATTACTTTTCATTAATCATCCATGCAGGATGGATCTGGAAACCCTTCCGTCCATGCGGTGGCACAGCAGAGATGAGTTCATGGCTCTGTTTGCTGTGCTCAGCTTCACCAAAGCAGGTCTAACTGCAGCACGCAGCTCACAGCAGACAGGTCAGTTTCAGAGCTACAAATAAAATACATCTATTATAGACATCTACTATGCACAGATACAGCACTGCTATCTCACATGTGTTTCATATTTTGGAGCAGTACATGCAGGTTGGCATATCAATGCATTCAACTAACTGGGGTGGAGGAAATCAGCTTGGATATGATGCTGAATTAACACGGTGTTACCGCTTTCTCTATTTGTATTTCTCTGCTTGAAACCCTAAGAGAATGTCACTGTTCTGTACTCTGTGAATACAACAGCTCAGATTAGAGTTAAACTGAAGAAGACAAAGAAAGTATTTGCTTTGCAGCTTTGGGTTAAGAGGGTTCAGTGTGAGAGTTCAGCCAGGGCTGGATGGTGGCAGTCTGATGAATGTCAGACCATAAATTGCAGCCAGGCAATACTATCAACAGGCATTTAAAATGTTTGTGGATACCTACTTTTCTGCAACAAGGGAGATAGAATTATTTTTTTTTTCTGTAAAAGAAGCTCTAGAAGTATGACTTTTCAACATCCTTTTGTGCTATGACAAGAAAATGGTTTGTGGATTCAAGGTACCCTTTGCCTCATCAAATGCAGCTCAGCTTTTCCTGAGATATGTGCAAAGACTGCCATTTCCATTCTCTTCTGGGTGCCTCAAGAAAATACTGGCCTCCTGCCAAAGCTGTAATTAGCCCAGCTACCTGCCCTGAGGCACACTGGGAATGCCACAAAGGCAGCAGCAGAAGAGGTTAGGAAATACTACCAACAACCTGCAGCATTAGCACAACCCATCTGTTCATTCTGACGAAGTCTTAAGTTTTAAAATAAATTACTGAATACTACATCTTAACTAATTATTACAAGATACTTCCTTCTTATACAGAGCACAAGTAGATACAGCTTAAGCACAAAGTACTCTGTTGACTCCAAACATTCATTTATTTTGTAAATTATATACTGTTCTCTTAATATGGAAAGTTTAGAGGCAAGCTATAATGACAATAAAGATAAATGTGTGTAACACAACCCCAGCAACAGTGTCATCCAAGTTGTGCTTTATCTGCTGTTCACGACCCTTCTGGTGTCATCCAGTTCCATCAGTTTTTTTGTCATCTCCTATTTTCTCACTTGATAATTAGTTTGTTCAGGAATAGGTCATTTTAGTGTCATACCTTCTTACACTACACAGCACAATGAAACCTTGCTCACTCATTAGAGCCCCTGGTACTACTAAAGTAATTATGATACCACCCACCTAAGACGTAGCTCACAAACATAGTACTTAAAAGACCACCTGGAAGTGTGGAAGCATGCAAAAAATAATGGGGAAAATTACCAAATAGGTTATTTCAAATCTTTAATAAGACACATAAATACATGTTTTATAACTGGGTTATGTCCTTTAAAATTTGTGGCTTTATTCACCATAATTAATCCATCATTCAGTTAAATATTTAGGATCACAAAAAACCTGACAGGGTAAATAATAAAATATTCCCACAATGAGCAATGTGTTAATAGGTGGCCAAAACTCCAAACACATTTTTCAGTCTGATATTAACTCAGAGGTGTAGTTTTAAAACTAATTAACAAACCAATCTGTTCCCTTTTCCCTCAGGAAATCTGCTCTGGCCAAACTAGAACATACCCAGTCCAAAAATCATACTAGGTTTCTTGCCTGACACTACAGGGCTAATTCCCTTAACAGACCAGAACATTTTATCAATACTCAGTATACAATTGAATATGTGTTTATATCATGAGTGCAAGGTGATATTTATTTCATGGAAGCTTTCCTTTTTACTGGTCATTTTTAAGACACTACAAGATTTCACTAAAAATAACAAGCTAGCATCAAGACATATAAAACTGAACACATTTACTCACTTACGGACTTTCCAGAAAAAGCAACTCCAAGTTTTAATTACCCATATACAGACAAACAAGAGCAGTAGGCAATTTCAGAGCATTTGCTATAACACAGCCCAGGTGCAAAGCCTGCAGCACAACCTCATCTAGTCACTAAAGCAGCACCTATGTGGTAAGCAGATGCACTTCCTGACAAGGACCACAGTTACTGTCTCCAACTGTGCACACAGGCAGCTCCCTAGCTCTGTGTCAAGACAAGGCTGATATGGGCACCACTCCCATACATCTGGGACTCCCCTACAAAGAAAATCTATGGTTAGGGGGAGAAAATAACTCTCAAATGTTGGTTCTGGTTTGGGCCCCTTGCTACAAGAAGGATACTGAGCTGCTCAAGCACATTCAGGGAATAGCAATGAAGCTGGTGAAAAGACTAGGAAAAAAAATAGTTGCAGACGGAACTGGGGTTATTTCTCTTTTTAATCCTTGATCCCTCCTGGAGAACAGGAGGCTGAAGGGAAACCTCATCACCACCTACCTTATCTACCTCAAAGGAGCGGAGCTTGCAGCAAAGAGGATGTTGGTGTCTCTTCTCAAGTGAACAATGACAGGACATGAACAAATGGTCTAAAGTTGCACTATGAGTGGGCTAGACTGGATATTAACAAGAATTTCTTCAGCAAAAGCATGGTCAAGCATTGAAATGGGCTGCCTAGGGATATACTGAAGTACTCATTGCAGAAGGTATGCAAAAGATGTACTGATGTGTTACTTCAGAGTGATGGCACTTAGTAGGTCGGGTTGATGGTTGAACTTGATAACCTTGAAGGTCTTTTCTAAACTAGGTGACTGTGACTCTAGGACTATAAATCCCTGGGGAAAACAAGGAGTATGGTAGCTTACTGATGTGAAGCTGGACAGAAAATAAGGAAAAAGCTACTGCTGGATTTATACTGTTAGAGCATGATGTAGGAGAAAAAAGCAAAAAGGTTGTATTTCTATTTGAAGAAGCTGAGTTAAGGGGGTTATGGCCTACTTCTCATGCACACTATCATAATACAAAATGCACTGATAACAAATGCACAACATCAAATTAGCTGTTCTGTTAGCTGGATACATCCTAAAATGTGCATTTGTACATTAAATCTTTCACAGAAGAGATGTAATCTTCTCTGATTTTCATAATACTATGAACAACATTAAATACACAGTATGCATGCCTCTGGAAATGATCCCAGTAATAGCCATTTCTGTTTTGTCTACAGGAAAAAATGAAGCACTTCTGGGAGCAGAAAAACACTCAAAAATTATAAAAGCAACACAACAACAAAATCTATCTGTTCTATAACCAAACCCTAATTTCCTCATGAAATAAAAAATACTTTAAGGTTTACAGCTCAATCTTATGTTTTCCCCATTGAATGAAATTTAGTTAGAAGCTTATCAAGGCACTGAATTTACAAACATCTAGGCTGTGACACAGAAATAAAGATTGATTAAGTGCAGCTGCATATATATCTCAGTAGCATTCAGTACTCTTTTCCTAATATTGTACTGGCTTTGGTATCCACATTTCTACTTCGCCTAAAGTGAAGAAAATGACAAATATTCAGTCAATTCAAAAACTCTTCTGAAATGCTTTGCAGGTCATTTTGGGAGGTAACACCTGGTGGCACTGCCCCATGCCACAGTCTGCTTTGGCCAAAACACCCCAGATTAGTTTCAACTTCCTTATCTATTAAGAATCATAATCTCCTGTTGAAGAAAGCTCGGCCTGTCTTGTGTGTCCTTCTCAAGAGAAATTCTTTCCTCAGAGTAAGAGGCCTGAGGACACAGCCAGTCCAAGGAGAGACAAAAGATCATGATCAATATCTTGACTTCTGAGGCTCTACCAACAAACAAGCTACTCCACCAGCATACACAAAGGACATGTTTGGATATAATACATCCATGGCAAAGGGCTACACTCCAGAACAGCAGCTCAGCAATAAGCCCAAGTGAATCAATCCATGACATACTTGGGGATGCTCCCTTCTAGGCAGAACAGCCACAGGCAAAGTAAGAGCAAGCTGATGATGATCCTCCTCACTGAGAGCTCCCAACCAGGAAAGCATCACCCACTAAGCACTGACAAAATATATATATATATTAATCCTATTTTCATATCACAGTTGGTACTATTTGTGCTTTCTGTATGCAGGGCTGGATGTGGCTCTGGGCAGCCTGGCCTAGTGGCTGGCAAACTTGCTCAAACAGGGAGGTTGAAACTAGATGATGTTTGAGTTCTTTTCAACCCAGGACATTCTATGATTCTGCGATTCCTTTTGTTTGCAAAGTTTTCATGCAGAATTTCCTGTATGATTCTATTTCTACTAATGGCCATTCCAATGCAAACAAATAAAAACAAATTACTACTGGAAAACTTAAGTAGGAAACAAGTGAAAATCAGTGAAAATGTGATCTAACAGTCTGCAGGCACACATCAAAAATAGTAAATTTTACAAACGGAAAATCCCATTTTCCTTGTCTTTTACTCACCGTCTGATGATTCCGGTCACAGTAGCGCAGTCCAAAGTAATCTATCTCCACTAGGTTTAAGTGACGAAATACGTAGCCCAGGACAACCGAGCCTTTCGTTGACTTCTGTGGGAAAGAATTTACACAGCCTTTTCACAAAGATGCTCTGCTGTTGTCAGCAATGTGCAGTGGCATTCATGTATTGTTAGCTGTGTCTAAAAACAGGAGGCAGTTCCCTGTGCCTCTTATTAAAATGTCAGCTATGCAGAAATATTTTGTTCTAGGACGCGTTTAGGCAAGCATTCTGTAAACATGTTCAGGTAGCTGGCAGGTGAATAGATAGAAAACAAACAACAACAACAACAAAAGAACAAACACAAGCGTACTTGCATCATACAGTGTTTTTTTCTTGCAATTTTCTGTTTTCTGAACAAAACTCTTATCCTCATGATATATGTCAGTTCGAAAATCATATACTTCCTTCAAGTAGGGGCCTGTCACTCATAACTTCACAGTGAAGATCAGGAAGCTGAACTGTCCTTAAGACTTAAGCCAGGCATAATTAGCTACTCTGTTCCTGCTGTTGGTAAAGCAGATTGCACTGCATGTGTTTTCATTTATATTGTTTTTCACAGAAGTAGGAGCAATCCTATATGACGCAGCTTTTCTTTAATAGTACTTACTTGCAGATACATTCCAGCATCAGCAAACAGTGCTGCAGACAATACTACATACAGCATTCTACTGCTGATAACATTTTAAAATAAGTTCATTTCCACCTGAAAGCCTCTTATTTGTTGCTTTGCCTGGCAGCCAACACAATTAAGAAGGTAGGAGGATGAGAATAATTACACAAACTGACGAATCCTCAGAATCATTTCAAGCCCTTCACTACTTCAGCTCTAAAATACACATGAAAATATGGAAATAATTCATAACTAAGTTTTGGTTAATGGCTTGACAAATGCAGTTGAAAGATGTGATGACAATGACCAATTTACATTAGATTTGCATCCTCTTTTATTCTTTAGACTGTAACAAAAATGCAAAAGAGATGAAGGAGAAGTGGACGCTGTGTTTGTATTGTTTTACTTTTTAGCCTATGAACAAATTATTTCCGAAATAAAATGGCTATATTCATAATAAGGACAAGAAAATGCCCACAATGACAAGACTTGCTAGTGAAGTTTCAACCAAAAAATGACAAGGAAGACCCATCTACTCCTTTTCAGCTGGTGCACTTGGTCATCATCTGTGCCTAGTTACATTGGCAAGGTCAATACAAATTTTCAGATGAGTAATCACAATCTAAGAAAGCAATGGCAATATAAACTTCTGTTGCAATGTATCCTTCCAAGCAATTGGAAGCAGATACAGCTTCAGCATGCAGAGTGAGACTTAACTATCTACAAAACAAAAAATAATTTAGGGAAGGGGATAACAAAGATAAACAGATATTCTCTAAACACATTCTCTAAACACATTTCTTTGACGTTTTAGAATGTTGAAGAAACCACTGCAACACAATGGTTGGATTAACAGACACCTTGAAAACAAACTGAACTTTTATTAGCAGACCTAAAAAACAGTAATCCAGTGCAAAAATGGAGCAGTGAGTTTTCCAGTCAGATATCTTACACATCTTCCACACACTCCTGGAAGCAATCGAAGACATTAAAATAACACAGAAACTTCATTCTTGTGAGAGTCAAAGTTACACAATTGTGCACAATTACACAATTCAGGATTCAGCTAGCCTTCTCGGCTGGCAGTTTTTCAATCAGCTTAAGTTTGCAGTGGACTGTGCAAGAGTCTTCAGACAGTTCTGCTCCCATGGCGTCTAAGCACTACCTGTTGTCCCTGAAAAACACAATTCACACCCAACTTGGCTGAAATTAGATTCCCTTCTTCTCTTTCAGAGATGAATGTGTAAAAACCTTTTTTATCTGTATTTTACTTCAATTTCTAGGTTGAGGAAGAACAGAAACGCCTGTTTATTTATTGTCTCAACACAGCTCAGTTGTCACTCCTATTGCTGTAGTTCCTGCAGAAACAGGCAACCCAGCTTAGGCAGAACTGAGCAGAACCGTCTCATTTGCAGCAGCAGGCAGTCCCCCACGTCCATGACAAGATCCTCAGCCAACCATGCCAGGTGCCACTACCTTCCACAGCCCTCCCTTGCAGGGGCAATGATTTTCATATCCTGTCACGGCTGGGCAGGCAGCCCTGAGTCAGAGGCCTGCAGAGGGAAGGGCCATCCCCTGCCCTTCATCCTATCCTCACCTGCCTTAATCTCATATTTTCCCAGCACTGAGGATTTCGTTCACAGCATGTGGCAGTGCAAAGACTAAATAATCCAACTTGTATTAAGCTCAGACTTGCAACAGACTTGTATTCTCAGAGGGTAAACCCAAGCATGTTTGAAAATTTCATCAGCAGTGCTTGCAAGAGAGAACAAAGAATTGTTCAAATGAGTCATAACATCTTGCTCTACATGTTAGCGCTGTGGCTTCATTAAACCAGAAAGGCAGGTTTCTACTGGCTAAAGAAAATGACAGGCAAAACGTAAAGGAGAGATCTGATTCAGTTGTGTTACTTCGATCAAAAAGAAACAGCTCCTTTAAAACTGGCATGGTACAATACTTTTACATATTCACATTGCAGCAAGAATTATTCTTTTCCAGGATGCTCCTTGTCTTAAATCCTCCATGAGGTTCTTCTCCTTTATGTTAGTTTTGTTGTTTGTTTTTCCTCTGTACTGTTGTACCCCCCTTTGTACTGCAGCAGAGCAAGCCAAATCACATCCACACTCAACATTAGATGAATTTTAATACTAAACTAGAGGCACATCAGTGACTGTCTCAGAGGGACTCTAGTCCCTCGCCCATGAGGAAAGCAATGTAGGCACTGAAGCCTCTATTTACTATAAACAAAACCAGGCACAACACTGTATCACCTTTATTAGTTCAAGCACCCACTGGAAACCTTTCTCCTGAAAGCAATTCAACCCATGGACTCTTAACTCTTACTCTCATAAATGCTGGGGAAGATGCAGATGAGTTCAAGTCCTTACAAGAAAGCTTAAAACTTTGGTTTTGTACAGCCATTGTCTTCTGGCATGACTGCCTTTCCCCTGCCACCATTAAGTCTGTTGGAAAGTCACAGCTGATGTCAAATTATTTACTGCTTATATACTGGCACAAGATAAGAATACAGAAGAAGAGCAGAAGATTTTCTCACGTGGATTAAAGAAGTTTATTAGCCCACTGAAAAGCAGGGAGTTGCTATGAAGAATGGTATTCAATTGTGCTGGGAGATTGAAAAGCACCGACGAACCATCCCCAGACCTTCCCCACTGGTATGGCCACACTGCTCATGTTTCCAATGAGACTTTTGTGCAAGAAGTGCACATGAGCTGCACTATCTGCTAGGGAGCAGCTGCTGCGCGTGCAGTACACTCTGCGCTTGCAAGCACTGGAGACAAAGCGCAGGTAGAGACAGGGGCACAAATTGTAGTATTTTGCTCTAATTAAAGGCTTCTAAGTAGAAACTGTTGTATGAAACCAGTCTATGATCATGTAACTTCGCAGGAGTAGACTCCCTACGGCTCCTGTTAAGCACGTCAAAGAAACAAGCATCTCCAAGTATTACTTGGAGAGTACTGTTCTTGCTCACTCAGATATATTTCCCCCTGTACATCAAGCTAAGAAAAGACCAGATAACAACACAGTTTGCCATCACCTTCCACCTGTAAAAGCAGCAAGGCACAGGGCTCTAAAATCCAAGTTCTTGATGGCCATCAGTATTTAATAAGTATCCCATTTCTCCAGCAAAGTCAACCTGACAGCCCTCAGTATGTACAACGCATGTTCAAGCAGAGAAGGTAGTTAAATTAACAACCTCTAATATTTACAAATATTCAACTAGATGAAATAGCTTGACTTCAATTTGTAGTACACATGTTCAAACAGAGAAAAATTCAAATTATTGTTATTTTGTATGTGCAATCATTCTGTCCCAAAAAATCACCTAAGTAAACACTGCAGAAGCTGAGGATCTAACACATGCAAGTGTAATAGCACTTTCTGTCCTAAGTACACACCATACAAATGAAACACCTGAATTATAAAAATCCATTTCCATCTCCCTGTCTTTCACTGATAGCAGACAAACCAACTTCAGCTTTTCATATCCTGAGAACATCTCACAAGTTTATAACTGCATGGACAGGTTTCCCCATCTATGCTCCTAGGAACTTGATATAGTGCCTGTGCTGGGTGCTGAAATGTTATCTGTAGCACACCCATTTTTAATTTGTCAACAATTTGTTGTTTTTACTAATGGTGATCTAATTGCTTACAGTTAGGACATGCCACTCCAGAAATACATCCAAAGTTGTAGCTTACTTGCCTGATTCTGAAAAAATTTTACATATCCCAAATTTATAGGTACCTTACAAAGTCTACTTCGGTGGCAGCTCCTTAACAGGTGAAAACTCCTGTGGCAGAATCCCAAACTGGTTAAAGCTCTCCCCCTGTAACTACTTCCTGAAGTGCATTTAGATGCCTAATTACAGAAAAGTATGTATAAACTAACATACTTCACTCTGAAAAAAATACCCATAAAAAATTGAAATAAATATTTATCACAATATTTGGGTTATAGGAAACTACTTCAGCTCAGTTGGCTTCTTTTCAGGAGATAGGTAAGAATTTCAGCAAGCAATAAAATGCAGAGCAGCAGAAGACTGCAAGACCACCCCAAGTACCACTATAATTATTCAAAACGGTGTAGTGTGATCTCAGTTTAGCTTATAGCAGCATCTGTAATCCAGGGCAGTCAGCTTCAGATCATGCATACATAACATCGAGCCACCCCACCAGATAGAACGTTTATATAGCTGTGCAATTTGTACACATGCATGCATGAGAAGTGCTCCAAGCAACCATCAGAGCTCACTGAAGTCAGCAAAGCGGTGTTAGAGCAAGAAAGAGTAATGGAAAGACAGCTAACTTTTGGAAATGTAATTCAATATTTGATAATGCTTTACAACTGATCTCTTGCCAAGCATGAATGATATTTCGTAAATTGAAGCAAGTACTTCCGTGTGAAAAGTTTCAATCCACACCAGTTTTATTTAAAAAACTGTTCGCTAATCTATCTGCTAATAATAATTATCCATTTCATTAATACTTATGCTTACCATTTGACAGACGAATTACATTAACTATAATAACGCATTTCTACTTCATGAGTATTTTAAAGGATTCCTCTACAATGACAGAAATCCTACCTGCACAACAGGGCCGTGTGGCAGTTTGCACACTGGGCATGACACACAGGGCTATAAAGAGATATTCCTGCTCCAAACAACCCCCATTACCAATACAAACTGGTGAATGAAAGGATTGAGAGCAGCCCTGCAGAAAAAGACCTGGGGGTACTGGAGGATGGGAAGCTGGGCCTGGGCCAGCAATGTGCACTCACAGGCCTGAAAGCCAACAATATCCTGGGCTGCATCAAAAGAAGCGTGGCCAGCAGGGTGAAGGAGGTGATCCTACATCTCTACTCTGTGCTGATGAGGTCTCACCTAGAGTACTGTATCAGGTGTGGAGTCCCCAGTACAGAAAAGACGTGGATCTTTTGAGACTGCATCCAGAGAAGGCCACAAAAATTATCCAAGGGATAGAACACCTCCCCTGCAAGGACAGGCTGAGAGAGCTTAGAGAAGAGAAAGCTCCAAGGTGACCTGATAGCAGTCTTTCAGTATCAAAAGGGGAGCTACAGGAAAGGAGACAGACTCTTTAGCAGGGTCTAACAAGGGGAAATTGTTTGAATCTCAAAGAAGGCAGATTTAGGTTAAATGTAAGGAAAAAGTCTTCTACAGTGAGAATGGTGAGGCACTGGAACAGGCTGCTCAGTGATATGGTCAATGCCCCATTCCTGAATATTTTCAAGGCAAGGCTGGATATGGCTCTGGGCAAACTGATACAGCTCTGATGTCTCTGTTCACTGCAGGGAGTTGAACTAGATGGCCCCTAGAGGTCCCTTCCAACTATAAGGATTCTATGACTATAATTTATCTGGTAATTGCCATCATTCAGTTCCTGATCTTCTGACCCGATCTTAGAAAAGACTTTGACAAACAGAAAGAAATATGGGAAACACACAAAGATCATTGTGGGATAACACAAGTACAAGTCAGGGAGTAGCAGAAAGAATTGTTCCAAGGAACAAGAGACTTATTTATACCCATGAGTCATTGCATGAAAACACAATCAAGACATCAACTCATAGCAGGGCTGATGAAGGCAAGGATTCCAAGTTTGGACTTTGCTTAGGGTAAGAAAGAGTGAAAGGGTGCTTTGCCTTTTGGTCAGCCTTGTGCTTCACACAAATAAGCTCCCACAGGTATGCTACGCTCTGACAGTACAGCTATCCATTCCAAAGGAAAGAATTGACAAAATCAAAGATTAATATACTGTATGCTGATCTTTTTTTCCCCTCCCATTCTTCTGGTTTTGAAGAAAAAAACAACAAAATAGCAACCACAAAGCAATTCTAAGTTATAGCCAACTTAGAAGAGTTGTGCTTACAGAGTATAACTGTAGGACTGCTCTGTTTAGAAGCTAAAGTGGTGAAACTCTGCAAGAAGTTCTCTAGTTTTTAACTATTTTTTTCCTGAAAGCTTTTCAGTATTTAGGTCTACCAGAATTCTCTCTTTACAGTCCTATAATTCAAGCAGTTAGTCAAAATATGTGACATGCTTAAATTGTTCACTCTGGTACTTTAAAACTGCAGGATATAGCAAGATCAATGTTCTCCATGAAACACACGATTTATCAGAAGTGTTTACACTGATGCCCATGTGAAAAAGTGACTGATGTTAGAAGTGAGGCTTTGGTATCTGCAATGCTTTCCTTGGGCCCCGAGGCAAAAATCACAACTTTCAGAGATGTAGAATTGAACCAAACATACCAGGAACAGTGAATTTAACTGCAAGATTTGTATTGAACTTCTATTTTCTGTGTACACTGATAGAACTAGCCTGAGTTCTGAGGTAAAATATAAAGAATAGAAGAAACAATCCAAAATAATGAAAAAAAAAACAAATGGAAAATGAAAGTGCTTGAAAATACATTCATTGCAACTGTGAGAAGTGCCTGCATCATGAATTCACAGAATCGCAAAATTGTAGGGGTTGGAAGTGGCCTCTAGAAATTGAGTCCAGCCCCTCGCTAAAGAAGGTTCCCTACATTAGGTCACACAGGAAAGCATTCAGACAGATCATGAATATCTCCAGAGGAGACTTCACAACCCCTCTAGGCAGCCTGTGCCAATGCTGCATTACTCAGATAGTGAAGTCCTTCCATATGTTAGTACAGAACCTCCTGTGTTTCAGTTTCTGCTTGCTGCCCCTCATTCTATTTCTGCATACACCAAAGAGTCCACCCCTATTGACTTTGCTCCAGCACTTCAGATGTTTATAAACAATTAGGGGATTCCCTCTCAGCCCTTTCTCCTCCAGACTGAAGAATCCTACGTCTCTCAGCCTTTCCTCATATGGGAGATGCTGCAGGCCCTTAATTATCACTGTTGCTCTCTAACTCTTTCTAGGTGATCCCTGTCAAATGTAAACCTGGACACAGCACTCCAGATGTGGCCTCACCAGGACAGAGGAGTGGGGGAGAACTACCTCCCTCAACCTGCTGGCCATGTACTTTTGAATGCACTCCAGGATATCATTGGCATTCTTGGTCACTCGGGCATACTGCTGGCTATGGCCAACTTGCTGTTCACCGTAACACACAGCTCCTTCTCTACAGAGCTTCTTTCCAGATGGTCAGTCTCTAACCTGTACTGATGCATGTATCTCCTCTAGGTGCAAGTCCATACACTTGATCTTGTTGAACCTCATGAAGTTCCTCTCTGCCCAACTCTCTAGTCTGTCCAGGTCTCGCTGAATGGCAGCACAGCCTTCTGGTGTGTCAGCCACTCCTCCCATCTTTGTGTCATCAGCAAACCTGCTGAAGGTGGATTCCACCCCTTCATTCAGGCCATTGATGAAGATGATGAGCAAGACCAGACCCAGCACTGACCCATGGGGAGCATCAGTAGTTAAAGGCATTTAACTGGACTCCCTGACAGCGATCACAACCCTCTGCCAGTCACCCAGATCTCAATCCAACTCAACGTCCACTCATCCATACCATACTTCTAAGCTTCACTGTAAGAATGTTGTGTGAGACAGCGTCAAATGCCTTGCTGAAGTCCAAGTATACAACATCCACTGCTCTCTCCCCATTTATCCAGCATGCCACATCACAGAAGACTGGGTTGGTCAAGCATGATTTCCTCCTCTTGGTGAAACCCACGCTGACTATTCCTGATACCCTTCTCTTCCATTTTCCTGGATATGACATCCAGAACAAGCTGTTCCATCACCTTTCCAGGAACAGAGGTGAGGCCAGCCTACGACCATCCTTCTTGCCCTCTGAATTCACACGTGCTTGTCTTCTGCCTCACAAGATGTATGCAGAGCACTCTGGTAGCATCTCTAATTGGGTAACGAGAGGCCCCGCCTGTCAGAAAGTCACTCTGGTATTGTCATTTGCTGCTCTCCTACAGTTAAATCAAGGTTTTTCTTTCCACATGTTAACGCAGAATCTGTTTTGGCACTGAATTCTGTGGAGTCAACACTGCAGCCAACTGACTACATTTTAAGTTGTGTATTTAACATGTAATTTGTACACAAGAATGCTTATTTTCAGCCTGTGTTTGAACAGGATTCACCCATGTTAGAACATATTTTAATTAAAATCTACAGTTTTCTTTTAAGTTCTGCTTAATGACCATATTTTCATTCTTCAAAAAGATTTTTTTAGGAATAAAATAATTTTCAGTATTTAAAAGTTTTATTTCCAAATTGATGCAGCTTAACTTCTCATTATGACACATGGTAGAAATTTACTTCCTATTGCATTATTAACAGAAGTTACTTTTGTTGTCCTAAAACTGTACATAACTTTTCTGTAAAGCCTTTGTAATTCAATTGCTATGATACTTCCTGTTAAATTAATCTGATCCTACTTAATGTTAAATCCTATTAAATTTTTTCATGAAATGGAAATTAATTTGAAAAATAAAGACTGAAAGTTAAGAAAACTTTCTCCTAAAATTACTATATTTCTGAATACAGTGAAAGATTTTTTGTCCTGTAAGTGGTTTTCTAGATAAGTTTAGTAACAAATCCAGATCACAAAATAAATAAATAACAACCATGTTTGCATCGGGACAACAATAATTTATTCATTAGAAGAATGTAATGGCTGCTAATGGAGTAATTCTATACTCCTCCATTCTCTCTTGCCTCTTCTCAGATTCCTACTTGTCCTGAACAGTTACTATCCACTGACACATGCTGCATAGGGTCATATTACCATTTCAGCAGTACTGGGCTGCATTCAACTTTAACAACCTTGACTGAAACAAAACAAAACAAAACAAAACCCCTCCATGGGAAAGGAAGGACTCTGACAGACTTGCAAAGGCAGCAGAATGAAAACGCCACACCTGGCGGCACAGACTCTCACTGCTCTTTACCGCCTGAGGAGTCTCCTTGCCCCCTCACAGCAAGGGTGCCTCATTCAGCTGTCATTCAATTCCTGAATCACTGCAGATTTCAGTTTGCATATTCAGATGCACCAAAATTCAAGCCAGTTTTGTTTTTGTTTTTTTTTTTTTTTTTGAAGAATGACATCCCTGCACACTAAAACAAAACAGTGCACAATACAAGCACCAAAGTCAAATGGTGACATACAAATTAGAAAGGAAGAAAAAAAAAAAAGAGAAAAAAAAAAAAAGCAGAAAAAGAAACCTGCAGACTACTCATCCAGACTCTGGCAGGCACACTGATGCTACCACCAGTTTCTCTCTTTACCACTTTGATTCTTCTCCAATGCACTCCTCTACTCCCTCCTGCCAGTCTGGCTCTTGTCCCCAAAGGATCAAGCTAGAACAATTTTCCACAGTGCTGTTATTTGGGACAAGTAGCACAGGCAAGTTGCTTTGACAGCCAAATAATTTTTCCATTGCTTCTCCCTTGGAAATTGTTTTGAATGAAGCTTTGTAAAATGACAGATTTCAAAACTTGGTGATTGGTATACTCACAAACAGATCAAGCAATGCCAGCAGTGGTTGCAAACTTCTCCCTAAAAGCTTTCATTCAGAAAGATCCCACAAGTTTTTCAGACTGAGTTTACAGGTATTCCCTCAGGCTTCATGAAGAAGTCAGGGTTGTACTGAATGAGTTTTTGAGTGTGGAGCTCTAGTGATAACCTAGCTTTCATATACAATACTTTACCTCTCAAAAACTGCAGATCAGTGTATTCTGCCCACTCTAAAGGGAAGCTACAGCACATTTTAGGCAGGCCTCTTCCCTCTATATCATCCATTCCTTTCCTCTTTTAGGAATTAAATCTTTAAAATTGTAACTTGATGGTAAGCGCAGCTATGCAGACATAGAAACTACCTTCTGAATGCCTAATTTTCATCTGTTCCCTAAAACTATTACTATATTTTGAAGTGGTTTTACATGCTTCCAGAACTTTGTATATACATAAGAATACAATTCTGCACCTTAATGTACAAGAAATTGTAGGTCTGCATTCAACCAGTCAATATTTGGTAGCTTAGCTATTAATACCAAATCTGTGTTGGAAGATTACAGCACACAACGCCACAGACCGCCTTCTGAAATATCTTCGTATTTATCTACCAAGTAAAACTTTCAGATATACAAGTTTTGATTATTCAGAGAAGATTTCATATACACTGTATCTTCAGAGATCACTCAATTATTTCTCTAACAATGTATGTATATAATCTATCAATACTAACCTGCAAATTTAGCTATAAAACTACAAAAATCTTAACTTACATTTAATGTATCAAGCTGTTGGGGAAAGGTGTTTGTAATGATGAAAATACAAACTAAATATCTCTTATACTTTGGCTTTGAAATCTATTCCTAGAGAGTGCTTTTCATTTTAATTTGGAACTGAGAAATTAGATGTCTTAGATATATACGGTAGCTTGTGTTAGCATAAACCATACACCGAAGAATAAAGTAAATCAAACCCACACTTAATGAGCACTAATGCAATACATCTCTATGAAGGAGAAGACAAACATTTTATATATATAATTTCTGCAATATGAGATTAATTTATTTCCTTTTCAGATTGACACACTGTAAGTATAACACAAGTAGATATACAGAGAATAATATAGTGTCATGGTTTTATGATTTTTGGTACAGGTATTCCACATGATGACATCATGTAGTGCATTTGGAGTTAAAGAGTTAATGCTCCAGCTCCGTGGATCATCGATAGTTCCAGGTATGCCTGTCTCAGAAGAGAAGAACTCCATTCCCCAGAGGACTTTGCGATGCTTTGCGTTCTTACGTGTTTACGCTCAGAGGGAAAGATAAAAACTGTCTGCGGTCACGGGACACTCTCTCTTTCCTTTGGGATGGACTCAGCAGTGGGTGCTCGCTGCCGTCCGCCTTCAGCGTTAGCGTAAGGCCTTCGGTTTATCGGACACTCTCTCTTGCTCATTTTATTTGATTTATTAGCTTTAATTCCAATTATATTGTGTTATTTTGCTTTCTGATATCTTATTTAGTAAATCAGCTTTCCTCCTCAGATCATTGCTGCTGTTTTGTTCCTAGGCCCATCTCCCTTTTCCCTTTCCCTCTTCCCCTTTCTGGGGTGTGGGTCCGTGGGTCCCCCACACCAATCGTCACGGAACCGGGTCGAACCTGCCCGTAAACTGTTGACATATAGCAAATAGAATTTACAGAACCAAACCTTCGTTCTTTACATCTATTATCACGCTAGAGAATGTGCCTATTCATTCACATAAATAAAGTTCATAGAGATGTGAGCAGTTAACCCTCTAAAGCCCACAACCTAAGTTTTGTGAGTAAGAAAAAATGCATCCTTCCAGCTCCTTCATTATCAGGTTAACTAATAAAACACCTCACGCAAGCTATCTGTTGACAATGGAAGTAGCTATTTCTAGCACTCTGAGTGCTCTACATCTCAATAAGGGTTTTAAAACCAGCTTTTTGAATACACACACTAATTAAACCACAAATCAGTTTTGAATTAGGAAAAAAAAACACCTACTTGTTAAACCAGAAGAAATGGTATGTATTAGGAATCTACCAATTAGGCAAACATAACTCAATGAGCTTTTTTACTTGGAGGAATTTTAAGTAACTAGCATAAAAACCTCACTCAAATCACTATGAATTTTATCCCAAATTTTCACAGAATCACAGAGCTGTAGGGGTTCAAGGGACATTCAGAGATCATCAAGTCCAGCCCCCCTGCCGAAGCAGCTCCCTAGCCCAGGTTGCACAGGTAGGCGTCCAGGCGGGTCTGGAACATCTCCAGAGGAGGAGACTCCACCACCTCTCTATGCAGCTGTGCCACTGCTCTGTCACTGCACTGGGAAGAAGTTCATGTGCACATTTGTGTGGAACTTCCTATGCTTCAGTTTGTGGCCATTTCCCCTCGTCCTATCACCACACACTGCTGAGAAGAGTATAGCCACATACTATCCCTTTGCCTCCTGCTTGTTAGATATAGATGTGGATCAGATCCCTTCTAAGTCTTTTCTCAAGGCTGAACAAATCCAGGTCTCTCAGCCTTTCCTCATAAAGGAGGTGTTCCATGCCCTTTATCATCTTTGTGTCCCTCTGCTGGACTCTTTCAAGGAGATCCCTGTCTTTTTTGTACCAGAGAGCCCAGAACTGGACACAGTACTTCAGGTGAGGCCTCACCAGGGCAGAGTAGAGGGGGAGGATCACCTCCCCCTGCTGGCCATGCTCTTTTGCAGGAGATAACCTTAAAATAATGTTACAAATGCAATTTCTACTGCTTACACTACAACACTTAGGACAACAGAAGTCAAGCTTCAACCCAGAATCTACTTAAGCCCATTAATTGCTCACAGTATAGCTGACTGACTCATGAGTTCAATCACTTTTGTTTGGACATGAACAACTTCCAAATTACTTTCAATAATTTAACAATGGTAGCAACTGAAGACTAATAAAGCAAAATAAATTATGAAACTAAAGACTGATAGAAAAAAACTTTTCAGTTTAATCCATAAGCTTGCAGGTAGGCCACTAGTATACTGTCAGGACTCTCCATCAGCATATTTCTAGTGCTACTGCAGTTGCATCCTGCTGGAGAGCACTAGGCAAACCTCAAACGATTGAGCTTTACAGTAATCTACTTTGAAGTACTTGAAATGTCTAGTGTCATTCCTTCACTGTAAACAAATTACAATATGTTCTGTGGACTACACTGTTAAATTTCAAAAAGAAAATTACTGCTTTTGTTTCCAGTATACTTGAAGTTTAGTAGGTTCTCTTTTCTGAAGCCAACATAGTTATTCATTCAGCTGTGATACATGCTGAATACAAGACTTCTGACAGCCTGACTTCTGTTTACATTAAAAATAGCTTACTAAATTATTTGTCACTTGATCCTATTCGTACTGAAATGCAAAATATAACCCTTTGTTTGAAGATGGAGGGCGCGATCTTCAGTTGTGATCTGAGCTCTTGGTGATAATACAGATTAATAATATGAAATAATTATATGGTTTATTTACATTGAAACTAGTGGGACACTCAGCAGGACTGAATAAAGTAACAGCCCCCAGTCCATGTCCTTTCTTCACCCATGCTTTAATTAGTAAACATAATTTTTGTATATTTTTAAAATGTGATACATCACTGGCCTGAACCATGCCTACACAGATCTCTATTCTGCAACTGCCCTACATGACCTGACCACGTACTGCTTCTCAAAGTTATTACATCACAAAATCAGTGACACACATTCTGGACTGAAAGTCTTCGTTTTGCAAGGACATTATTATTATTTTTTTTCAGATCACGTAATCACAGAATTACAGGAGTTCAAGGGACCCCAAGTGATCATTGAGTACAACCCTCCTCCTAAAGTTGATCAACTCTTACTCAGAAAATCTGGTATTAGCCATATCAGGACTGCCACATAATACAACGTGCAAAATGAGAACATTCATTTATACTTATGCATAGTTGCAGTACCTATATCTAAAATCATTTTAGAATAAATAGATTTGTTTAAAAGTTGAGGAGGCTGTTTTGTCATCTAAAGCAGCCAACAGAATACTGACACATTCCAGCCAAGGTAAGATCTTGAACTTCATCCCGCGCCACTGATTACTCTGATTAATCCCAGTGAAAGGTGAAATTCTACCAGAGTAAAATGCACTTGGAAGACTTTTATTCAATTCTTTCAAAACACCAATTCACACCAGCTTAATATCCACCTACACCACAGCAAGTATTTTTCCCAGCACCGTTTCTGGTGGGCTCTGTTCCCAAGGCACCAGGATGTACCACAATGCCTCAGACCCAGAAAATGATCATACAATATGAAATACCCACAAAACAAACCGCTCAAATCTAAGTCTTACTGAACATGGCAGTTCTACCAATTCCAGCTACTGCTCAGTGACCACTGGTACCACACATCCTCTTCCTTCTCTGTGTTGAAAAAATTATAGATGACAGCCTTCTCAAAGGTACCTACTTCACTTAGCTGTTCTCAGGAGCAAAATCCCATCTGGCTTTACTGAAAACAAACCAAAGTACCATAGATCTCTCAACTAAACTGACATGAATGTTTGAGACACTTGGATAATGCCCTCATTAACATGCTTTAAATTTTCATTAGCCCAAAGTGGTCAGACAGTTATACTCCATGATCTTTGAAGGTCCTTTCCAAACAAACAATTCTATTCTAAACAAATCCAATGTGTTTCTGCTTAGTGTAGCCTGTTAATGTCCCTATCTGAAACCTGCTGAGAATGTTAGGCTATGAAAGTCTGATCAGTACAGAAGCGGACAATGTTCAAACTGTACTAGCTATACTGGAGGATGATCAGTTAACCACGCAACAGCACAGCCCTGTTCCACGGTGCACAGTATAGGCAGATATGCAAAATGTCTGAGATTGTACAAGAAAATTAACCAACTCTCGGACATAGTTAAGCTATGGGACATACATCCATTTGTTTCATATAGTGTGAAATCATATATATATATATATATATACATATATATATATATATATATATATATATATATATATATATATATATACATACACACAATGTTTTGATTAACAACACCATCTGGGGATTAAAGTGATGGTTTCTCATCACTGTATATTAGAGGAAACTCTTCCAACATATGCCTTGTGTATCACTCTGCGTTGGAATACCATTACAGGATTGAATCTTGGTTAAATAAAAGACAATTAGCAAGAACAAAAGTACTGCATGCACACTCTGACTGAAGCTACAAAGGTTGCTCCAAATGTAATGCCTGCTATTTTGTCATATTGACCCACAATGTCAGAGGCAGATGGTGGTGGTATGGCAGTACAGGTTGAACCTTCGCAGGAATATTCCACTCCATTTAATAGCTGCACAGAAGCACAGCCTGACAAAAAGGCATCTGACATTGAAGTGCATGTGAAGCAAAAGTGTGTCACTGAATTCCTCCATGCAGAAGAAATGGCACCCACTGACATTCACTGATGCTTGTTAAGTATTTATGGTGACCAGACAGTAGATGTGAGCGCAGTGAGGTGGTAAGTGGTACATTTCAGCAGGGGTGACAGTGGGTCATGTCTGCTGGTGCAGATTTTTACAAGTGCAGCATGCAGGCTCTTGATCATCACTGGGCAAAAATATAGAGCTAATGGTGATTAATATATTAAAAATAGCAGGTTTGTAGCTGGGAATTTGCCTTATCAAATAGTGTTATTGTGCTCTTTTTATTTGCTGTTGCTTCCATGGAAATAAAAAGGAGGCATTACTTTTGGCATAGAAGACATCACCATTATGCACCTGCTTAATTTGAATTTGAAGAAAAAAGTTATACTTCTGGCAACATTCAACTGAAAACCAAGTTGTGTAACTAAGCTTCAGAAATACTTTGTCAAATCATGTATTTATTATTTCTAATTACATATTATTTGACTGTTTGAAAAGCCTGCTGGTGACATGAATATTCTGACTGCAGCAATAACTAATCACATACTACTGCAGAATCCACTGCATAAGATACTTCTCAAAAAGAAGTGAGTTTCATAGAATTATTTAAAGAGGCAATGTTTAGCAAATTTAAAAGCATTTTAAAACCCAAAGAACTTACACTGGCAAATACAGGATTTCCATTGTGAAAAAGGCTACTTTACTGATACCTGAGAAAGAAAGTAGTTCACTGAAAATAACGACTAAAAAGCCATTAGAAGTAAGAAGAGAGCAAATATTTCTCTCCAACTCATTTCACACACACTTTAGTACCTATTTTTGTCAACCTTCATTAGCCAAACTTGAAACACCTGACACTGGGCTCAGATAGTCTAGCATATTCACACCTCTACCATTCTGGAAGACTTCTAGGTTCGTAAGGATCACACATTACATATAAAAAATCTTGGTAATTTATTACCATTACCATCCAGACTGAGAAAAAAAGATAGCTTTTTTGCCTATTACACATGGGCAGGCATGAAAAAACTCATGTCTGTTTCCCACTCTGAACTGACTATCTAGTTATCTCACTTTGATGAAGCTTCCTTTTTTGTAAATCCAGGTTATGAGTCTGGCCTAACTACTGTAGAAAACTTAGAATAAATTTCAAGAAAATAATGATTAAAGCCCAATAGGTAAACAGGATGTAACATGACACATTTTAACAGGATGCAGGATGTTCTGATTAACTAAGCCAACACCTTTCTTTGCTGAGAGGTGATTTTCCAGAACAGGAGAAACTACATCTCACCAGTCTGACTTTCAGTAGAATATCTGGCTTAGTATTACATAAGAAGTTATTAAATTGGATAAAGCATACCTTAGTAAAGGAGCTCTAAAACAGCCAGGAAGCTGTCTATACAAACTAATGTCAGTATTTTTCACTTTTTAAGGGAACCTTCTTCCTGAAGGTAGAACAAATGTCAATTCACAGTTTTTAATTGCAGAAATGCAAAAGCAAGTATCAGGATAAAACTCTAAGGTACAAAAGAAGACAGACACTTCTTACAGGAGGAAAAGAACATGGAGGACAGGGTCCATAGAAATGAAGTATAAACGGATAAGGACACCCCTGTCCCCAGTTTTGACAGATTTTTCCACATGCAGAATATTATTCTATAAACGTATGTAGCTTATATCAATATATACACTGTAAGAAGCAGGAAAAAAAATGCTGCAAAATTCTCATAACAGCCTGAACAAACAGGCCATCAATAGGCAGTATCAGTACTTCGTTTATTATTATTTTTTCTTACTAAAAAGTTTTAAACTTATTATTTCAGTACACTGAGTACCAAAATGCAAATCATTTTAACTTTCAAGGTATAAATACTGAAAATACTACAAAAAAGCATTTTTATCTAAGTGATAAAAACATAGTGTGCACATTCATGGAGTCCATACCCACAAAATACTTTATATTCCCTTCTAGGCTGCATGCATATTTAATTTTATAAAGTTAATCAAAGCACATTAAGTTGCATCTAAACTTCAGTAAAATATTCTAGCGTTAACCAGCAAGACTGTTGAAGAGCAAAATCACCTATCTTCTGAGGTGTTAAGTATTAATCTCTGTTCACCTTTAGCACTATTTCCAGGAATGTTACGTCTGAGGAGTTGCTTAAGAGAATAGATGGAAAAGTCTGGGCCAGTAATCCTTGTCATGCGTTCCTTTAAATAATTATTAACTGAAGTCTCTTAGTTCAAGCAGCCCACTTTCAATAAATTACTATGCCTTCAAGAGATCTGCTTTGAAACAATGTCACCAGAATCACAATGACCCAACACAGAAGCCTTTTTAAGCACAATGCGATCTGATAGCTTGGCATTAATTATAACATAGATGACTGACTTTATAATTCTTACATTTACTTTTGTGTTTCATGTTTTTATTCAACCAATTTAGCTATACATATAACCATGAACTACTACTGTTCAAAGGAGAAATCTGTTTGGACAGCTTAAATAGGCCTAGCTGTAATCACTCCTATTGTAAAAGAACAAAGCTTTGACTTTGGGAAAGGCAATGCCATGCTGAATTTGCTTAAATTTACTAACTCGTTGAGAAAAGCAAACCAGCCCTGACAGAAAACAGAAATTACTCTCATTCTTGGCTATCATCATAAGTTCATAAGTTCATAAGTTCATAAGGTTGGAAAGGACCTATAAGATCATCTAGTCCAACCATCCTCCTATCACTATCTCTACCCAACTACTAAATTAAGTCCTTAAGCACCTCATCTAAACGCTTCTTGAACAGCGCTAGGGATGGTGCCTCAACCACCTCCCTAGGCAGGCCATTCCAGTGCCTGACCACTCTTTCAGAAAAGAAATGCTTCCTGAGGTCTAATCTAAATCTTCCCTGGCGCAACTTGTGGCCATTCCCTCTCGTCCTGTCATTACTTATCAGGGAGAAGAGGCCTACCCCCTCCTCACCACAACCCCCCTTCAGGAAGTGGTAGAGTGCTATAAGGTCTCCTCTGAGCCTCCTCTTCTCCAGACTAAACAATCCCAGCTCCCTCAGCCGCTCCTCATAAGACTTGTGCTCCAGGCCCCTCACCAGTTTTGTTGCCCTTCTCTGAACACGCTCCAGGGCCTCAATGTCCTTCTTGTAGTGAGGGGCCCAAAACTGAACACAGTACTCGAGGTGCGGCCGCACCAGAGCTGAGTACAGGGGGATGATCACCTCCCTGCTCCTGCTGGCTACACTATTTCTAATACAGGCCAGGATGCTGTTGGCCTTCTTAGCCACCTGTGCACACTGCCGGCTCATGTTGAGCCGAGCATCAACCAACACCCCCAGGTCCTTTTCCTCTCTACATTCTTCAAGCCATTCTGCCCCAAGCCTATAGCATTGCATGGGGTTATTGTGGCCAAAGTGCAGGACCCGGCACTTGGTCTTATTGAACCTCATCCCATTTTGCTCAGCCCAGCTGTTCAGCCTATCCAAATCCCTCTGAAGGGCCTCCCTACCCTCAGGCAGTTTGACACATCCTCCCAGCTTTGTGTCATCTGCAAACTTACTGAGGGTACACTCAATTCCCTCATCTAGGTCATCAATAAAGATATTAAACAAGATGGGCCCCAAAACTGACCCTTGGGGGACACCACTCGTTACAGGACGCCAGCTGGACTTAACTCCATTAACCACTACCCTCTGGGCACGGCCCTCCAGCCAGTTCTCCACCCAGAGAAGAGTGAACCTGTCCACACCACGGGATGCCAGTTTCCTTAGGAGAATACTGTGGGAGACCGTGTCAAAGGCCTTGCTGAAGTCCAGGTAGACTACATCAACAGCCTTTCCCTCATCTACCTGTCTGGTCACCCAGTCATAGAAGGAGATGAGGTTGGACAAGCACGACCTGCCCCTGGTGAACCCGTGCTGGCTGGGTCTGATCCCTTTATTGCCATGCACATGTCGTGTGATCTCCCTCAATATCATCTGTTCCATAACTTTCCCTGATACCGAGGTCAGGCTGACAGGCCTGTAGTTCCCCGGGTCTTCCTTACGGCCTTTCTTGAAGATGGGAGTCACATCGGCAAGCCTCCAATCTTGTGGGACCTCTCCAGATAACCAGGAATGCTGATAGATGGCAGAAAGTGGCTCGGCAATCACCTCTGCTAGCTCCCTCAGCACCCTTGGGTGGATCCCATCTGGCCCCATGGACTTGTGGCAGTTCAGATGGAGGAGAAGATCTCTGACCATCTCTGCTTGAATCACAGGGGGTGCATTATGCACCCCGTCCCGGACTTCCAGGTCAGGGCAAGTACCATGTGGACAACTGTCCTGTCTATTAAAGACAGATGTGAAGAAGGCATTGAGAACCTCAGCCTTTTCCTTATCATCTGTGGTTATATTGCCTGCCTCGTTGAGTAAAGGAGGGAAATTTTCCTTAGTTTTTCTCCTGCTGTTAATATATTTGTAAAAGGGTTTCCTGTTCTCCTTTACAGCAGTAGCCAGCCTAATTTCAAGCTGGGCTTTAGCATTTCTAATTTTCTGCCTGCAGATCTTGGCCAGTTCTCTGTAGTCACCCCAAGTAGCCTGACCCATCTTCCAGAGGACATAGACTCTCCTTTTCTCTCGGAGTCTCAACAAAAGATCCCGGTTCATCCACACTGGTCTTTTGCTCCTCCGGCTTGACTTACAGGACTCCGGGACTGCCTGCTCCTGTGCCTTTAAGATTTCCATCTTGAAGAGCATCCAGGCTTCCTGGACCCCTTTACCCTTCAGGAGCAAGTCCCAAGGGACCCTTGCAACAAGTGTCCTGAACAGGTCAAAGTCTGCCCTCCGGAAGTCCAAGGTAATAGTTTTGCTAGTCACCCTCTTGACGGCACCCAGAATAGCAAACTCCACCATTTCATGGTCACTCTGGCCAAGACAATCTCCAACCTTCACATCCCCTACTAGTCCTTCCCTGTTAGTGAAAAGTAGGTCAAGCAAGGCATCTCCCCTGGTAGGCTCTTGCACCAGCTGAGTCAGGAAGCAATCATCCACACATTCTAGAAATCTCAAGGACTGCTTCCTCTGCGCAGTATTGTATTTCCAGCATATATCAGGGAAGTTGAAGTCCCCCATGAGAACGAGTGCTGGCCATCGTGCAACATCTACGAGTTGTTTATAGAACACCTCGTCTATTTCTTCATCCTGACTAGGTGGTCTGTAACAGACCCCCACCACGATGTCACTCCTAAGGACTATCCCCCTGATCCTTATCCATAGACACTCTACTTTGTCATTTCCAACCACTAGTTCTTCAACATCAAAACACTCTTTGATATAGAGAGCTATGCCACCACCCTTTCTTCCCTGTCTATCCCTTCTGAAGAGCTTGTAGCCATCAATCCCAGTATTCCAGTCATGGGAGAGGTCCCACCATGTTTCTGTAATAGCTACAAGGTCATAGTTAGCCTGCCTCACAATGGCTTCAAGCTCTTCTTGTTTATTGCCCATGCTGCGTGCATTGGTATAGATGCACTTCAGCTGAGATATCTGCCTCACCCCTTTTTTCAGCACAGCCTCCTTAGGCTCTTTACTGGAGAGCCCTGTTTTATCCCCTTCCCCCGTCACAGCTAGTTTAAAGCTCTCTCAATGAGTCCGGCTAGCTCCTGTGCTAGGATTCGTTTCCCCCTTTGGGATAGGTGTGTCCCATCAACAGATAACAGGCCAGGAGCCGAGTAAACTGTCCCATGGTCAAAAAACCCAAAGTGTCTATCTCTACACCAACCTCTCAGCCAGTTATTCATCACTTGTGTTTTCCTAGCCCATTCTGTGTCCTTCACCGCCCCAGAAGGTATGGAAGCAAACACCACTTGTGCTCCCACCCCTTGAACTAATCGCCCTAATCCCCTAAAATCTCTTTTCATAGTTCGCAGACTTCTCTGAGATATTTCATTGCAGTCTGCCTGAACTACTAGTAATGGGTAGTAGTCAGTGGGGCGTATCAAGTCCGGGAGTCTTCTAGTAATGTCCCTGATTCGAGCCCCAGGGAGACAGCACACTTCCCTGCGGTTTGGGTCTGGTCTGCAAATGGGGCCCTCAGTTCCCTTTAGAAGTGAGCCACCCACTACGATCACCTTCCTTTCTTTCTTAGTAGCAGCAGTCTCAATGCACGGAGGTGACTGCCTTGCCATTGGTGACCTCCTGCGGGAATCTTCCTGCACTTCACCCCTTATCACCTCTTCAACTTCCAATGCTGCAAATCTATTGCTTAGGGGTATCTGGGGAGGCAGAGGGGGAGATCGCCCACGGCACCGAGTAGGGACTCTCTGCCAGCCCTCCCTATCCCTCAGATATCCCCCTTCTGCCCTACGGGGACAGGTCAGGGAGTCCACCAGAAACTGTGGGGGATCTCCCTGGTACCTTTCTCTCTGGCACTCTAGGGAGTTACTCCACCAGTCAATCTCCCTCTCACAGTCCCTGATGGCCCTCAGTCTCTCAACCTCCTCCTTCAATTTAACCACCATGTTAAGCAGATCTTCCACCTGCTCACACCTTGCACAGGAGAACTGCTTAGCACCCTCATCTAGTAGTAGCAGGCTCTGACACTCCTTGCAACCAGAGACCTGTGTAGCCACACTTCTAGGCAGACCCTCTGTCTGGGTCGCCACAGCCTTCTTAAGGCAAGCCCTCTGTCTTGTAGAGACCATGACAGAAAAAAATAAAGACAAAGAAACGAAAAAAGAAATTGAGAGTAAATAAATAAATAATGGTTTATAATAATATATATATAGATATGAATTGAATGTGATACTTCGCGGCCCTCCCTGAGCCCTTCAGGGATATACCCCTTCAGCCCTAATCAGCTGAGGAGTGTGGGCGAGGGCGCTGAAACCCTGGCAACGCCTATGCCTCGTTAACACCTACCTCGTTAACACCTGCGCCTCGTTAACGCTTCGTTAACCTCTCGCGAGAACAGCCGTTGGGACTAGCTGCTCTCACTCGGTTCCCGAGAGACTGGAACCTCCCGAAAACCCACCCTGTACCTCAATCAGCCACTGCAGCTCCGGCTGTGCCGACTCCAAAGCAGTTGATCACGAGGACTGAGCATCATTCAAGGACTGGCAAAATAATAGCAATTAAAACAACAACAAAAAAAGAGTTATGTATACAGAAAATACGTTAGAAGTTACAACTGATCAGCTGCTGTTAATGGTGTAATTTATGTTACCTATGATAGATCCAGAAACGCTATGTTTTAGAATCTGCGGATGATCATATCATGGATCATGAAACACACCCCCCTTAGATATAACTGTTGTTAAAAGACAGACATATTATTATAGCTTTATAGGTCACACATTTCATAGCCAAATCTGAGGATACATCAAAAAGCTAAAATTCTTCTTTATATCTCACTTATATATGGGAATTAGAAAGGGAGTATTTGAAAAACAGTAAGTTGAATAACAATTTCCAAGTACCTTCATCTGATTAATTATTTTTTTCCTAATCAGAAAGTTATCTGCCAGCAAAACTAAGGCAGACAATAAATACATCATAATCACACTTCACAAGTCATCTTCAAAACAACACTTAGAAGTAGTTTAATTATTTTATCCTTCCAAGAATTTTTTTTTTTTTTTAATAAAAAAAGCCGTTTGTTCCAAGGGAAGAGTTTTCTCAAACAAGGCAATTTTAGAGGCTCGGTTCAGTGAATAATGTGCTAGGTAGTAACAGAGTTGTTTAAATTTAGCATTTAAAAGGAAAGTTACTTACACGGTAGAGTCACCCTTACAGCTTTATATTTATATGTTTTTCAAGGATTATTTCTAATACCTCTTAGTTTAACATTTTATGCGGGAAAATGTACAAAAACAATTCTTCTAAGCTTTTATAATTTCATCATCCAAGTACCACACTACTCTCCCAGCGTGAAATAGTATTGCTTTTATAACCTCTGCTATACAGGCAGTGAGCTAACTGATGTCTTCAGTTACACCTGTACACTGGTTTAAACAGGTGCAATCAATTAGCATTTAAGACATTTATGTTAATAAGCCATGAAAAAAAAAAAAAAAAGACCTTTATTTTATTGGTCCTACATTCTCCTGTCTGTATGAAGTTGTTTGGAGGAAAATAAATTAAGCCAAAATTTCAGCCCAAATGTGTGGTAGCACAGCCCCAGGCACTGTTTTGGAAAGGAACAGAGATAATTGGGACCCCACACATATACACCAGCAAATCTTGATTTAAAGCTGTTGCATTAGGCTCCGGTCCAATCTCTTCATAAAAGCAGAGAACTGATTCAGGCCCCAATTGACAAATTACACTGTGAATGCAAAGACTCTGTTAGATGAAATCTTACTATTTTCCACAGACAGGTCCCACAAAAGGAATACATTTTAAATGTAAGAATTTGTTTCCTAATGCTTCAAATGACAAAGTTTAAGAATACAGAAAACTGCCATTAACAATGACCATTAATATGGTTGACTCACTCACCCATACAATAACACGCTTAAGTGTTCCAGTTCTGTTGTTTCATTCAGACCTCCCAAAGACCTAGAAGGCCGGCTCACAAGGTCTATGGGGGCACTTTGCCAGCAACACCTCAAGATGCATGATTCCTCCACATCTTCCACTCAGGCTCTATGACACTGACAGAGCTACCCCGAGGCTGAGGAATGCACACAAAACCTGGTGCATGCACAAGGAGCCAGCTGCCTATGGCAAGGGAAACTGAAGCTGCTAACAAGTGGGAATGCCAGCAGCCCAGTGGAAGATCCCACTGCAAGCAGGGAGGCAGCAAATCTCAGAATTAACACACAACATTTACGAGTTTGACTTAAGGCAGTGGTTACATCATCCATACAGAAGGTTAAGAGAACAAATCCTAGGCCATTTTTAATCAGAAGCAAAATCTCATCAGAGTAAGGAGCCAAACACACGTTAGGCCTTATTCAGATAATCCTTAGAGTTCGTTTAAATATACAACCTCCACTCTGAGATGTGACACACAGTATTATTTACAGATATGGAAAGAAGACATATTGTTCTGTAAATCATGACCGAAATGAGTTTCACGAATGCCTGCACCACAAACTTGATGGAAATGAAGATATTTTCAAGCCTGCTACTGTCTATGCATACGGTAGTAACAAAATCAGCCTTTTCACTAACAGCTCTATAGCACTCAGAAAAGATCTCAACTTTACTTTTAAATTTGCTGAAAATTTTCTATGTACCAGGAAGAAGCTTCAGAGGTGGACAGCAGTAAGTACACAGCTGAATGGGGGGCTTTTGTAGTCCCACAACTATGATGGCATTAAGTAACTGGAGGACAAAAATAAATCAAAACAAATCGCTCTGGACAAATATAACAGTTACAGGAGACTCTATGATATGTTAGTGTCTGTTATTTTAATCTAGTAAGTATCGCTGTAATGAAGGACTACGACTATCCACTGCATGACATTGTAAAATAAAGCAAAAATTCAATGAGCAGTAAAGCAGATAAGTCAATACTTATACACAAGTATAATACATATTTAAAGGGAACTGAAAATTTCTCCATGTGTTAATTCATGATCCTACACTCTAGAATTTTAAAACATTTTAGTTAGTCATATTTCAAAATAAATTATCAGTAATTCACTAGCACCATTAATTTCTCATAGTCTTTTTCTGAAATCCACTGACTGAAGTTTACAGTAAGAAAAAAAACCTATAAAGATCTTCGGTAAACAATAAATGTTGGCACTTCCTTTTTTTTTTTCCCCTCCTCTCATCTGTTTTATTAGGAACGCTGTTATACTTCACCAATACTCAAAAATCTAGAAGAATAGTTATTTTATATTGCCTATAGTTCCATAGAAAAGCCTAAAAGATTGTATGATCAAAACCGTGTCAAAAAGCTATTTCTTCTGCAGTAACACTATGGTGATTTGTATTTGAAAATGCATAAGAAGCCAAAAACAACAACAAAAAAGCAACAATTCAGACAACTTCAGAAGGAGAGCAGTAGTACACCATGTCTATAGCAAAGTAATTCTACACATGTAACACTTTCTTAATTTCCATTTACATGGTAATGCTATTTATGGATATAAGCTCCATTATCACAACACTTCACAGTAACACCTTTCCAATCAAGGAAACAAAACTGCTGTGATTTTTATGAAAAACCTTTTTCTTTTGGTGGGTTGAGCTTGTCTGGCTGCCAGCCAGATGCCCACCCAGCCACTCTCTCACTCCCCCTCCTCAACAGGACAGGAGGAGGAAATGAGATGAAAAGCTTGTGGGCCACGTAAGGACAAGGAAATCACTCACTTATTGCTATCACAGGGAAAACACACTCAGCTTACTGACAATTAAAAATAGAATAGTATGCTGAGAAATAAAAACGAGCCTAAAAGCTGTTCCCTCAGACCTCCACCCTTTCACAGCGGGCTCAACTTCACACTTTCACTTGTGACTCCACCACCACCTCCTTGCAGGCAGTGCAGGTAAGAGGGAATGAGAGCATAACTCTCCACCTCTGCTGCTCCTGCTCTGCCCCAGTCCAGCATGGGCCTCCCTGGGCTGCAGGGACCTTGTGTGCAGCATCTGAGGCACCTCCTGCCCTCCCTCTGCACTGACCATGCTGCCTGTGTGGATGCATATCTCTTCCCTCCCCCCACTACTCTCTGCCTTAGAACTGCCAGGCTGCATTTTCTGCCCTTTCTTAAACCACCTCCCTGAAGCACCCACCCGTGGCAGCTGGGCTCAGCCATGCCCTGCACTGAGGTCCTTGCAGCAGACAACTCAGGGTAGGCCCTGGCCTCTTCTCACAGGACCGACCACGGCAGCTCCTGGATCACAGCACCTTGCCATTTAAACACAGTACAATTTTGCAAAAAGACAACAGAATATACCACTTGGAGAGTGTCGATACAGTCAAACAATGATGGGACTGTGGGGGAAAGGCTGTGTTTATCAGTTCTATCACCAGAAATTTAATAAATACCATTTCCTTCCCCACTATAATTAACTGCAGTCAGGGAAAAAAATAAAGTAAAATAAAAATCAGTGATTTCCTTTGTAAAAAATAAATAGGTATGTTTTCTCCCAGGCACACTCCAAAGGAGCTTGCTATAACAGCGACACTGTGCTGGAGTGCTCTGGCAGTCATAAGAAGGGCATCTACCTCATAGTAACACTACTGAAGAAAAGAAAAAGAAACAGTACTAGTAACTAAATGGTATATCCCATTTTAGCAAAGAACTGCCTTTCAGGGGGACAGCTGCAGGTAGGTTTTTGCTACAGTTCATCTATACTTAAAAAAAAACCATAAAACAATACTAGTAAAATGTGTAGTAGACCTGACAAAACCAAGTGAAGAGACAAATACTGAGGCATAACGTCATCTGCCAACAACCCAAGCAACTTGGTAAAGATAGACACTACTGAAAGCACATGTAAAAAGGGCACAGAATCTATAACAAGAAAATGATGTGAATTTTAAAAAGTGTCCTGGAAGGCTGCAGCTCTTGATGGGATTTGGACAACACTGTGGGTAAATAACTGAATACGAGATCACAGTGATGAATTTATCAAGGGAGAAATAAAACACAAACAAAAAGAAAAGTATCCAGGTAGGATGTTGGTAATACTTTAATATTACTGAAGAAACATCTCTTGCTTTTGCAATCATACTTCAAGATGTGGTGAAAAATGTAAGTCTTGTCATGTGGAAGTGTCAAAAAAAAAAAAACCTGAAATATTCATTGTGGTGAAAAGTGACGAAAGTAGTCATTTAGTTAGCACCTCCAGGTATCAACACAAGGAATATGTTTGAAAGATGGCTGTTAAACAGCAAAAGACAGAGCAAAGTCAAACAAGCAGAAGAGATATATGCCAATTTGCATTAAGCAAAATTTCATATTAAATAAAAACTAACAGTGAAGATATTAAAAAAATTGGAGGTGATAAGATGATCACTAATTTGAAGTCTTAAATTCTCATCAGTGGCTTCTTAAAAACTGAATATAAATTACTGGAGAGGTAGTACTGCTTATATTTTAGTTACCAGTGAGTAATGAAGACAGTACTGCCAACAGCATGTTGTCCTAAAATGAAGCCTCTCCTGTACTTTCAGCAGAGGATAGCTGACTCGTTATGAATACATTACAAGTACGTACATTCCCAAGCCTGGATACATCACGCCTTTTCAGTTTCCTCAAACCACTGCCACATGCATTTCTCTGCCTGACCAGTTGCCAGCAGCAGTAACAATAAACCTCACAAATTCTCATCTCATGGACATCAAAACTACATCAAGTTGCAAAACTTACCTCCTTTGAGAACATTTCCCAGGGCATGTTATCTGCTCACGGATTTCATGCTCCATGCATACCACATAGATGACTTTTGCCACCTACCACTTCACCTACTTCTCATTACCTCCCTTGCCTATAAGGTGCTCTTCCTTTACAGTCACATTCCTGCGCTCCCCTCCTAATTTTTTTTAGCAGAACCCACCATATACCACACTTCCACTCAGTGCCACGCACCAATTCATGCCCACTTCTCTCCAGCTGTGCTCAAATTCTAAATGTTCACTTCATGTTGTATTTGCTCATGGAAGCAGAAGGCCATGCTAGGAAAAACTGAAGTACAACTGGCAGAGGGAAGGGGAAAAATACACGCACCGCACTCTGCTAAACACATCGTTAGCCAAAGCAGAACTCAGCTATTCTGCTTCTTCTGGATTAAGCCCCATTTCACACACATGACCATGGACATCCTACATTACTACTCACTTCTAATTCCCCTCTTTCTAGAAGGAGAATGCGGCTCTATTGAGGCTCAGACTCTCCATGGTTCTGATCAGTAACATGAAGGACCCAGAGGGACATTATGATAAAAGTGAGGGAACAGATTATTTATCAAGAAGGGAGGGAAGGATGCAATAGCAAAGCCAAGGACTTACTTAGTAGAGGAGTTAATTTCTTGTTTCTGTCTGTAAGAGGTGAAAAAATATCACTGGCTAGGAAAACTCCACTTCCTCTGGATCTGAGTACTGGCCCACATGGTGCCTCAGCAAATCCTGTGATGCATACATTTCCTCACTGCATTAAAAAGCAGAACAACCTAAAGAAACTTCTATGTTTGTGCTAAATTTTACAGCAAACGTATTCAAACCATTATGTTTTATGTCAGAGCTATACTATGTAATTTCATATAAAAATTATGGATGATTACTCAGTAAATACACTAGGCCACTTCAACCCCTCTCTCCTAATTTGAGAATGCAGAATGAAGAGTTATTATCAACATACTACATCCCTTTAGCAATTTTCAGGATTTAATCTCAGGAAAGTCATTTTGTTTATAGCAAGAAAGCAGTGCTATACTGAAACGGTGGTGGATAAAAAGGCTACCATACTGTCAAATGAGCAGGAACATTGTGAAAGGGCTGGCAAAATGACTTCTATATTCAATTGCTACTGCTATGTTGGTAGGCATCCTGAGGCTCTGGGTTTCATTATATGAAAGGTAAAATAATTGAACCAACATGACAGCAGCCCCCCAAAAAACTACAATAATTTGATTTCAGGTATAAAATTCTAATGCATTTTGTCTGACAGATAAATACCATTTTTTTTAAGCACTTAGCTTTCTTAGGGTTCCTCTTTAGAAAAGTTGTTCTGTCAAATCCTGTCAGATCCAACTCTGAAGCTTTAAGGATGTATATAAGCCAGAAAAGGTGAGATGAAGGATAGGTACACTTATATAATGATTGCTCTAAAGTTGAAGTTGCACTGAAACTAGCACTTACACCAGAGGAAAAAAAACATTCTCCTTCAGCGATGCGTATTTTCAGAGTTTAGGTTTTTCAGTAGTTCCTTCTGTTGTTTTGTTTTGTTTCAGTTTGACACAATCTGTCAGAAGAAAAAAAAAGGAAGAAGAAGGAAGGAGGATAAAGAAGGATTTCATTCCTACGGCTGCTGCTGTTCTAAGAAAAAGAATTACTAAATTCCTCAGATGAAATAAACAGAAGCAGTTTTGGAGCCAAACTTTTCAGACTTCATCTTCTCTGTCTGGTTTCTTTATCTTTATTTCTCTTACACTTCTGCATCTACACAGAACCTCAAAACTCCATGTTCACTGCCTCCCTCATAACCAGGCATAACTACTCTGAGTTTTCCAAGTGTCACAGTGTGACTTATACACATGAGACAGAAAGGTGAAAATTTGTCATGACCTGTTTGAGCTGTGCTAAAAATGGATAATAGGCACCTAAAAGGCACCCTTCAGTCTGTCCTTCACTAAGACAGTTTGAACGGATAGGGGCTCAAGGGGGAAGAGTATTATAGAAAAAAAGTAAAACAAACATGGTCTTCCAACATGGCTTTATATAGGAAAATATAGGAAAGATGGAGGTGAAAAGATGAGAAGGAATGTTTTTTGCAGTTGCCAGAGCAGAGGAAAGAGCACTGGGGGCAGGGGGACTCCAGGCTGGGAGAGCCCAGTGCTGTCGCTGCTACTGCAAGTGAGCTCTCAGACCCAGCCTGTCAAATGCGTATCTTCAGTACAGGCAGGGAGCATCTTGTGCTGAGCCATGAGCAGAAGTATTATCTCTTTTTAAAACAAACTGAACCACTAAGAAGAGAATGGGTGTTGTTTCAAAAATTAATCAAAACAAACTGCACAAATGTTAACTGGATTTGTGAAAAGCGGTGGCTCTATTAATTGCTGCCAGCTCTAACCCTCTTCCAAACAGCTCTGACCACTGCTATGCAACAAGCTCTCCATCCTTCACCCCACAAATATAGGCAGGATACACAGCTCACACAGATGCATGCCTGGCATGTTTGCCACATAAAGCTGGGCAGCCCTGGGAACTGCAGCCACACTCCCAGCCTCAGCTGTTTTTAACCAACCTCACCACATGGATGACTCTTAATGCAGTGCCCCAAGCATTCTGAAAAGAGAAATACAAGAACTCCCCTTTTGTGTGATCTCTGTGGTGGAGCGAGTGGGAAAATATCCTTGCAAAACTTCAATTTTCACTTGCTCAAATGCCAGATAGCAGAGACCAAAAGATCTCAAGGTGTATCACGTACTGATGAGTAGCTAACACACAGCAGCTGAGGACACTTTTAACACGGTTGATCAACAAAGGGAAGATTTCAATCCTTGAGACTGTTTTCATGATGTCATTTTTTATTCAAATCTGAGATAACAGAGGTATTAACAGGAAGGGTGAGTGTTCCTGGAGCTACATCAGGAGGGAGAATACCACAGATGCTCAGCAGATGAAGAACAGAGATAGATGGAACAGTCCTCCTTTCTCCTCACCACAGACACTACCCGCACAAACAAGCAGGCACCTTCTGGGCTCTGACTCCTCCTGCCTACGAGGAGTCACAGGGCAGCCCAAGTACCTACCTTCTAGAAGCAGAACACAGCTTTGCACTCCTGCTGGAAGCTCTGAACATCCACAGTTCCTCATCCCCTGCTGTCCCACACAATGCTGTAAGATTTGTGTTGTACAGCTGTTGATTCTTTAGAATGATCTGCTCATTCATGACTTGCTGAGAAACACTCCATACAACAAGAGCTTGAAAGCTAAAAAAGGCAAGGATACAAAAAGGCAAAACTCATGCAGACATAACGCCAAATAAAAATAGAAGAAAAATGCAGAAAGTAAGAAGAGTGGGTATTAAATAGGAACCGAGCAGCAACCAACATGCACTGCACAAGAGAAAGCCCAAAAAACAGTCTGTCAGACACTGATTTATTGTGCCATTTATCCATAGCTAGTCTTAAAAGCTTAGTTTTTACTTCCCCTTAGGTACAGTATGTTAAGTCTAATTACAGTACTCTCCTATTCAGGTGAAGTCCATGACACAGTCTGGATTGGCTTTACATTCCCATCGCACTAATTCACAGTCTACAAGCAAAAATCCTGCACCATCTCCAATTTCTGTCTTCTCCACTGTTTGCTGTCGTTACACAGGTGGAAGGATGAGCTGATTTAACATTTCACACAAAGAATACAGGACAAAGTAATTTTTAGTGACCAGAAACAGGGGCTTTTCTGGCAGTTCCCATTTGCCTAAGTAAAAGATGTCAGAAAAAAATTAAAAAAAAAAAAAAAATCAAGATTTCCCTGCTAGAGAGTTGCTAACACATTGGTAAGCAGCAGTGTAACTAAGCTCTCTGAAACAGACTGTTGAGAACAGTTGTTCATGCACTTCTAACACTGGCCAAGGCCACGTTCATCTGTGACACCAACAGAAGCATACCTAACTTTACCAAGCTAAGACTGGCTCCCTGCAGTCATGTCAAGACAGATTAATTCCATAGTGACGCTCCATAAAACCTACTGCAAGCCAGGATCTGTAACAGCAATATTTTTTTCACAAGCTCCAAAACCATGTGAAATCCAGATTATATCTGTACATACACTTCTGAATAGTACACTAGTGTAAATCTTGGGAATATTCAGATTTTATCAGAATCTTCCCAGTCTGAGCCCAATTTTACTCACAGCATGCTCCCATGCAGAAATGAAGCATAAAAACATGCCTGGGTTACTGAAACAGTCCACCATAAACATCATAAAAACAAAAAAAATGAACTCTTCACTTTTAGGGAGATTTCATACTCCTTGCTATTGTGAGGATTTCGCCACTAATGTAAGCAGTTTTATCCTTACAGTACACATCTGTGTACAACTGTGGCTAAAATCAGAAGGTCCCTGAAAACATTTGAAGCTTTTTCAACCTCTTCTAATTCATCTAGCACAACATATACATTATGTGAACAGGGCTTAAAAAATTTATTCTGAGAAAATCAGCCCCAACACCATGCCCCTTTTCTTCTGCACCCTTGTAGAGGTTAGTGAATGTCTTCCTCAACAAAGGAGGAACTGGAAACAGGCTGATCCTCAGCCTTTTGAAAAAGGTGGAAAAATTTCCACTAACAAAGACTGTATATCTACCTAGATCACTGAACATACAAGGGAAAAAAGGGCCAAGAGCTCTCATGTACACAATAGAGAAATGAGAAATAACAGAAATTACGGAAGGTATTTTTTAGTAGTTCTCTTGGTTGTCACAATGCCGAGTGCTGCAGTTAACTAAAGCAAGCATAAAAACTCTATTTAAGAGAATTGGGACAGGCTTGGTGGTGCCCAGCAACAAGACAAGGGTCAATGAGCATGAATTGGAGCACAGGAATTTCCATTCAAACATGAGGAAAAGTTACTTTACTGTGAGTGTGACAGCACTGGCACAGGTTGCCCAGAGAGGTTGTGCTGTCTCCTTGTTTTGAGATATTCAAGATACACCTGGACACTTTTCTGTGTAACTTGCTGTAGAGAACCTGCTTTAGCAAGGGGTGGGACTTGATCATTTCCAGTGGTGCCTTCCAAACCCTGTGATTCTGTGACTCCAGTGTTTCACATTTACAACATCCTCGTTAGAAAAGATCAATGATGTTACATATTAGGAGGACATTACTTCTGTAAATTTCACTCCAATGTCAATTAACTTGTGAAAATATTAACAGCACCCTCACCTCCCTTAAAAGGGATTCAAAAAACCTTTTTCTTGACTTTCAGGCGAAGTTACTTGACCTACAATAGTTCAGCAGATCTTCACCAGACTGCACTCCTCTTCCAAGAAACAGCTCGGATCTTTAAACTACATTTATACACACACGTACTATATGTACACACATGAATGCATATGCATATATTTATTTGTGCTGTATTGTCTATACATCAATCCATTAACTACTCTTAACACCTCTGCCACAGGAGTATTATTATCAATAACTAGCACTGGACTTGGAGGATACTAATTCTTCTGGGTGTAAAATGAAGGGAAAAAATAACTAATTTAGTTATAATTGACACCATTAAGCCTAACCTTAATTACAAAAAGCCAGGATGTTACTGTTACTACAGTGTAAACTGTAAGATAAACAATTTTAAACTGCCCACCAAGCAAGCTCCCGAACTTGTCAGATCAAAGGAAGCAACATTAAAGAAACAGGGACAAACAATTCAGTAACCATGCATGACTGTAAAATATCTGTTCTGTATGAAAACTCAGATCATTCACAAACTGAAGAACTATGTATTTTAGATTTTGTTCCTCAAATACAACACAGCCAAGTATACAGATTCAATATATTACCACTTAACACAATTATCTACCATTTCAAAAAAACACACTGGTGTAGTTTTTCTATTTTGGCATTATACTATTAATTTGTACCAAATTCACAGTGGAAAAAAAATTTTAGAGAAAGTAAGAAAACTTTGTAAACAAACAGAATCAAATAGAAATACAGTCAAAACAGTCACATAGTGGGTTTGGCTTGATGACTAGTTGACTTCTTCAGATTATGCTTCTTTTGTTGTTGCACCATCAGTGCATTTCCCATCAAGAAAAGGAAGAAAAAGCCTATGAAAGGTGTTTTTACAGTATCTTACTTCAATTTCAGGGTGGTACTTGCAGTAACTACCCAGTAAAACCGAGCCAGTTAAAAAACTCTACAGGTAGTCTGCACAGATTTCATTCAGATGCTCGAAAATCATGAAATCTAATTTTTACAATCAATACTTATACTGTTTCAGATTTTCTGTTACACACCTTAAAATATCATAGTCTAACATAATCTTAAACCAGCCTAAATTCATATTCATACCAGACAGCTGATCATTTTTTCACCACTAATTAATCTGTTGAACTGCGAAGTGATTTATTTATTTATTTATTTTGTTGCTGGCAACAGCCTTCTGCAACATGATACTGGATTAGAAGAAAAAGTTGACCTGGTAGAAAGAAGTAAACATACTTTGTTCCACATTTGTATTAACATTTGGCAAAATGGTATTACATGTTTTAAGATGAATCTTCTAGAATGATAAGTCTATTGGATAGGCTGCAGAGAACAATTCCCATGTACTAATACTAGTACAATGCATTGGAATAACTTTATTTTTCTAAACTCTTACAATGGCACCTCAATTCCTACTGTAATCTAAGCATGACTGCATTAGTTGTATCACCAGCAAAGCATCTCATCTCAAGCATTTGTACTACGGACCCCCACAACACAGTCATTTTGAAGAGCATGGAGGAAGAAAAGTAGATTCAACAGCATTTACTAAAGCACTTCTAATGTAGAGTAGAAAAAAGTAACAAAATCACTTCAGTTCACAAGTTGAACAAAGTATGACCAGAAAAAAGTTACTGTATAATATTGTATTCTGTAATTATTTACTATTAATTTCTATTTACTATTAATTTACTATTAATAATCACTCAGTTAAGTGAAGGAGCATGACCAAAAAAAAAAATCTTTTCAGCAACATGAATGATAAACTCATTCTTTCTAAGTAAACCAAAGCAACTAACATCTCCAGGGAATAGGGCTCTTTTGTTTATTTAACTAACATTTTTGCAAAGATTCCCATCACAAAATATTTGCACTGTTGACTTACAAACCAAGGTGTTTTAAAAGTTGTTTTCCCAGGTACCTAATCTACTTAAAAACACACATAGTTCAGTGTGAAATCATAATAGCCATCCTTAAAATTGTAGGGCTTCAGATAGTATCACTCAGACCTTTCGCCATGGGGACAGCAGGTATACTTAAAGGAAACCAGTACAAGTTCTAGCTTTTTTAGCATCCTGAACAGTCTGAAGTGGAAACTTTCAGCAAGTTCCCCTCTGGGGACTCCCCATCTTGGTGGACCCCAGTAAGCTGCTCCTCAAGACATCCAGCTCCCACACATTCCTTCCCACAGATCCTTCTGAGGGTGGGGAGAGGGAGTGGCTTGGATAAGCCCTGTTCCAGCCACAGGCAGGTGGCACACAGCTCCCAGTGTATCACAGCCAACTGGAGTACATTAAAGCAGTCCTCAGGCTACCCTAGATAGGGCTGGGCCAAGTCTGAAGTGGGGAAACATGCAGCTATAATTAGGATAGAGATCAAAAAACACATTCACTCTTAATCAAAAACATTTTCCTCTCCTAATTCGGTCAAGTATTAATAGTTTTTAAAAAGTCTTTGGTGTATACCTCCTCTCCTTTCCATCTATCCAGCCACAGATACAAATACTAGCAAGCTTAGGCAAGATGAGGCTCGAATAGAAGGGAATATCATATCTACCGTGTCATTTGTATTTCTACTGCACTCAGAATTTTTGAATCCTAACAGGAGACAGATCAGAAAAGCACAATTGCAATGCCAGTTCTAAAATGTAAATACTCTTTCCCCAGGGTACTCATCAGGCAGGTAACACAAAGGAGGCTGTTCCTGAATACAAGCAACTCAGCAAGACATGTTGAGAGAGCTAGAGATGAGGCTGATTTGCCCATTTTTCACTATGCTTCTATTCTGAGAGTTCATCGTCTTTTTGAGTCAGCCCCTCATCTCTGTGTTCTTTGAGGTTAAATAAAACCTCAGATTTTTGCTTGAAAGCACGTAAAGTCTTTAAGATCCTCTTAGAACTTCTAATAAAGAAAAGTACAGCAGAACTTACACATGATAAGATCAATTTTCATTAAAATACAAAATTGTTTTTTCATAACAGTACTTACTTGCTTTCAAACCACTTGCCTTGTCTGCCTTTCTATCATTACCCTTATTGACAGGGAAGAGGCCCAAAGAGACTTCCAAAATACTGAAGCTCCCCATGCTAGGCATTGTAAAAAAATACATCTAATAGTCCTTAACTTCTCAAACATAACAGACAAAATAAAGGAAAAAAATAAAAAAGACCCACAGAGAAAAAGGAAATACAGTTTCCCTTTCTGCAGTGCAAGGACAGGAATACAGACACACTCAAGGGGACTAGACTGACAGAAGGAGGAACCACACAGCTCTCAGTCATCAGCCATCTCAACACTTTGGCCAGTAGATCAATCTTAATACTTTTCAAGTCTCCCCATAATCTGACTCAGGATGCTATTTCACATCACATATTTTAGACTTCTTCTGGATCCCAGCCCTATTCACTCTAAAGCTGCCTTGGAATGCAGGATGGCAGGCAGGATGTTTGCAAATAGCTGCAGGCACTTCCAACATAAGGCACAATGACAATTCTACACGTTTGAAAAGAGTGTTGTGGTTTGGAGGGAGAAGTTGCCAAAGCTTTTGTAGAGTCGCCACATTAAGTCTTCTCTGCCTGGAGACTTTCAGAAAAACAGGGCAGAACAATAACCCACAGAGGCAGCAGCTTAACAACACTGCTACTCTACCTCTCAAGTAAGAGTATCCATATGGGGTTAGCACATGCACATTTTGCATTACGTTAATATGACTATGGCAGTAAAGAAGATCTAAACACAATTTAATTCTCCACACATAAGCACACCCTCCTTCATCTTGGGTGTCAGGCAACTGCCAAGAGTGCCTGCCCCAACCCAGGATCAAACATGTCCAGCACTTCCTTGCTTCAGGTCTCCCAACATACTATAACATAGCATGTTCAAAAGGGTTAAGGATAAAATGTACTCTAAGCACAGGCTTACTGGAGTTAGGAAAAAATGAAAGCTGCTCAGCTGAACACAGAAGTGACCCTAGCTAGATGTTAGGGAATGCTTTCTAACTGGAAAAAAAAGAAAGCACTGCAGCTGAAGGAGGCTGTAGAACCTCTTTAGCAGAGGTTTTCAAGACCAGGTAAGGCAAGAACAAATACTATGAAGAGGAAACCACATAGAAGAAGACATTGTCACAGACAATGCAATTTGTATCAGTTTGATTACACAACCTTCTCATCCAACTCCCTTCTAGTCCTATTGCTCAACAGAAGAAACCCTAGTCACTGAAAAAAATGATGATTTTAGCTTCAAGGGAAAAAAAAAATCTTGAAATCATAACACTTGTTTTATTTTCATGCTTCCTCATACAAATATGCAAGCTTACTGGTTTTAAGAAAACAGCAGGGTTTGTGCTATTAAGTGCCTTGCTGTAACTATGACAACAGTAAGTTTTAATTATTTTAAATGAGAGTGGGAAAGGCATTCCAAGACTTTGTACTGAAGAAAACACCAAACAAATGGAAATTTACTACAAGAATCTGACAGCAACACTGCAGATTTGAAGGTTTCCAAACAATTCAAACACCTTTAAAAATATACCCATGTGAGCTGAACTACATCTGTTATGAGCTGCACAAGCAAATGAAAGGTAATGCAACTAAATACTCTTACTTATAAAACATTTGTAATTCCTGAATGTTGATAGCTACCACAGCTGATACCCGCAATCTTGATCACATGGCCAGACCTTTAGGTATACACTTCAAAGAATGAGAGGAACTCAGAGGTACTACAAATCAGAGGTTTAGATAACATACTCTCACTGAAAGGACTTGATTTCAGAGAGTATCAGTCTCACCTCAACCACACAATTTTCAACTGCATGTCACTACATAAATGACTCTGCACTAGTCGAGCCTTTCTTTTGAAATGCAGTTTTAATACGTTCATATGTGAAGAATTACAGTATTGCTTAGAGGCAAGCATTTCTTTGTGACAGGAACAGCTGTTCCTTAAAACTGTTAAATCCACATTTAATTATGTGAAATTGGCTTTTGTGCTTTTTTTTTTTTGTCAGTGGTAGTGTTGTTTTGGCTTGTTTTTGGGTTGTTTTTTTTTGGGGGGGGGAGGGGAGGGAAAGAGGAAGGGTGTGTGAAGGTTTGCTTTTTTAAAATTCTAACTCAACAGCACAAAACCTTGTAACTTCTGATTCTAGCACTGAATTTAAAAACATGTATTCATAACGCTGAGACACTGCTTTCCAGTGCTTATGGGTTTAGTACTCATATACCAGGCATGGTAATGAAATCTTGATGTGATACCATATTGACAGTTACTTTTTAACTGATAATTCAGGTCTTAAGATAAACTTCCAGAATTATCTCAGTGCCAAACACAACCTTTAGAAATACAAGCTTTGGAAAGACTTACTATACACGTGTCTAAATGCTTTTGAAAATAAATATCATGCCTGTACCCAGTCCTGCCTATGATTATATGGTACAATAAACATAAACAAGACCTTCCTTACTAAGACAAGACTCCTGCAATTTCTCCTTTTTATATTACCATTTTTGCCTTCTTTAAAATTATTTGATTCATTATTGTTCAAATGTTTTTTGAGACAATCTGACAAAGGACAATACTATTTCTTTCTCCTACATCTGAACATGTGTAAGCTGACCAAAATCTAACAACTGACTTAATTTATTTTTGTTTAATCAATCTGGATTCCATGTTTTGCTTGAGATTACAGTGTCCAGTTGAATCAAGAGCCCCAAAGATAAAAAACATTTTTTCAAAATAGAAACCTGGATCTACAGAGACATTTTTAATCTAAATTAATTAAATTGGAAAAAAAGTCATCTGTTCCACCCATACTCAAGCAAGCCAGTTACTGCACCAAAATGTTTTTCTGCTATAATTCTTACTTGATAGGATATACACAAGAGACACACAAGCCTCCCCCTAGACAGAGATGTTTTAAGGTGCTTCGAGTTTTTTTGGTATATTCCTTGCTGTGTGAATAGCCTATATGATCATAAGCATTCTCATAATGTTTAACCAAACAGAGGTTTGGTTAATCATTATCAGAGGTTGTAGCTCTGATTATAACAGCATTTCCAGTTAGTCAGAAAGACAATTTCTGCATGCAGGCCAAACTGTTTGAGATTTTAGGGTATAACATGTTGCATGATTGATCCAAAGGTTTGACAGGCTGTGGGTTTTATGTTTTGGTAAGGTCATTATGTGCTGCGGAATCTACTAGGCCTTTGGCAGATGAGCTACCTTAGCAGCTTTGTGCAGAAGATGCTTAAAATCTTCAGACTTCACAGGGGACCTCCCTGCCAGCTCACTCCAGGGAAAGTCTGTCAAGCTGGTAATGCTAACCTATAATCTCTCCCACTTAAGGAAAATACAAAATTATTTGCATCAGTGCAGATTCCCTTATGAAGGTAAAAAAAACTGTGAAATGTTCTGCAGAAAAAACAGAACATTCTTACCTAAAATGGCAGTACTCATGCAGCAAGTGGATATAGATCAGCTCTTAACAATCCACCTATCCTACATATTTATTATTTGGAATGAATGCCCAGTGCTCCTTACCCACAAAATGTCAAAATAACAAAACAAAATTAATCAGACATTCTACAGCATGGTGGTAACATTCCTTGACCTGACAGCACGCCCTCTTTTCTCTTCAGTTTTAATCAGCTCCTCTCCTACACCTGTCAGGTCACTCACTGTGTGTCACTTCAGCCCTAGACTACAGAATCTCTGGGGCAGGGCCTGCCTTTGTGTCCATGGTTTGCAGAGGACTGTGTTATTTTTTTTATGTCTGCTCAGGTGCTGTCACAACTAAAACAATCATCATTCTACAAAAAAACTCAAGTGTTAACTTTGTACAGGAGGAAACAGCTGTATACTTGAAAAAATAGTCTGCATGTATAAGGAATACTGAAGCATAAACTAACAGCCAATGCATTGTTTAGTTAAATGTTTGGTTCCTTCTTCCACACAGAAAATGGCTAGCCCTTGACAGAATGCAATTCTTCCTTTGTGTACACTTTAAACAATCACTATTGCAACTTCTTTTAAACAGCTTGCCTGGTTCCCTGCTCCAGCTTCAGACTTAGAAGACTCTAAGAATTGTGTCTTTCCCTGCATCATGACCTTTCTTCCTCTTCGCAAGGCTGCTCTGTACTGAAACCATCTATCAGCCTGATCAGGTTTCCTGCTCCCAGTAACTCTTCCTGGTAATGGTCTAAACTGACTTCAAATTGCAAGCACATCTGCACGCATGGTGAACCCACAGCAAACACTCTTTGCTAGCTCATGCACAGGAGAACATGCTTCCAATTTGGCATGCTTTTATGAGAGGAACATCAAGCACATTGTATTGCTTTTTTTTTTTGCTTCCTCAGAAATCAACGTTTAAGATTCAACTGTTCCACTTCAAGTTTATTTTCTTAATCCATACTCTTGTATGCACAAAATAAAACACAAATGAGTTTCTCACACTGTTCTATGTCGTAAGTAGCAACCTGCTTCAATACCTTTCTTTTCAGTAACGACACTGTGTCTATCTGTTCTGTGTGCTGATACTTACGTCAAGTGTATTAAGATGAAGAACTAAATCCACTGCTAGCAAGCACAGAAGAAACTCCACCAAGTTCCACAGAACAACATCAATCAACTGGTGGATTTTATACACACACAAAGAGCATGGAAGTGGGCATAGCACACATTCATAAAACTTCAGAAGACAGCTGAGTGCAGTAATGAACGCTGGCTTGTGCTTTTGTGACTTCTCAAGTGCATGCTTAAACATGCTCCAACAGTACAGCAGACATTTCTAAAAAAGGGTGTTTTGAATCATCAAGAGAAGGCCCTTGGTAGGATTAAATAAAACTGAAGAAAACTCCACTACCCTTTTGATTTAGGAGTTTCTCTAAGCGCACTATTTGCTTATGAGAAAAGCTCTGGATTCATTATGCTGTAGAGAGGTTTACTTATGCTGTCCTACTGCAAAGGTTCAACCCTGACCTACGTAATTCACATGAACAGAATATGTATAGAATACGTAAGAGGACAAAAAAAATAGACATCTGAAATGAAAGATTATTTTTTGCTGATTTATAATGAATTAATCTGGCTTAACATTCCCCAGTTAAGTTTTCCTCTCAGCAAAGTATGCCAAATCAGAAGCATGTTTGCCTGTGGGACATCTGCCTTCTTCTGGAGCTTCTGCAAGCTACAGGGAAAAAAAATGAGGCTGTTAAAAAATATAGGCAATTCAAATTGATGTAAAGAAAGACAACAAAAGAATAGAGAATTTGAAATACTTCTCTCCTTTTGGCATTATATAAATTCCTGCTTCTAAACATATTCCTTTCATGAAAACCCCTCTAGTCTATGCAGACATACACACAGTGTCAAAATGATATTTTTTTCTGACTCGCCACACTAACTTTTGTTCACTTGCACTTTTTAATAAAGGAGAGTTTATAAACAAACATGATTTGCACTGAAGATCATCTTTAAAAAAAATCCTCAGGAATCAGCTCACAAAAATTGCTTGTCTTGCAGAATTCTTTCAAGAAAGTGGGAAAAGAAAAAAAGCAGTTCCAGAATCATGGAATAAATTCAGTCTTGAGCACAAGAAGAACAGCTTTCATGCTCTAAACAGCCAGATCAAAGACCAGAATGCCAAAGAAAAACCAAGGATGACTAAGAAAAAGTTTAACTTCACAATAAAAGGTAGAAAGTTTATATGTCTCTAATGTGAATAATAATCTAACATCTTTGAACAAGATCTAACATGTTTTATTTTCAAGAGTCGTCATTTATTAATCAAGTCTGCTTGTAGAAAAATTGGGTCCAATTTGGAGCCGCTTGAAGTTTGTGCCAAAGCATGCTAAAACATCTTTTGTCTTCAATGGTATTGAAACCAGATTCTCAATTTATTCTCAAATCAGGGAAAAGCTCTAGTAACTCACTACTGCTTTCACAAGAAAAAGAAATGTTATTACCAAATCACTGCCTGGGGAGGAGTACTGCCTTTTGCCAGAATACCCCACAGACAGACGGATTACTGAAGGAATCAGAAGGCCAAGAGCATTTTCTTTTAACATATCTTGTCCACATCTATTTGGAGCATGGGGAGAGGGGAAAATACAAACATTGCTTTTCAAGGAGAAAATGGGTTTGCAGTAGTGATTTAAAAGAGTTTAGAATTGTCAAGTCTTAACACAAAAAAGACTATTCATAATAATCTAGAATAAATGCTGCATCTTTGAAGGATATCAGATGCTTTTATTTCTCAGTATGATCCTACATATTCAAAGTACATACTGAAAAGTAAACTGAAGCATTCATGCAACACAAATGTTGCACGAAAAATGAAAAGGTTCTGCTGAGACATTTTTTATGTAGAAAAAAGAATGGGAGGAAGAATGACTGAAGAATCACTTGAAACAGAAGCAGAAGATTTGATCTTTTGAGCGTTAGTTCTCTATTCAATCCTTAAAAAAATATTATAAAAACATGCTTAAGCCAACTTGTTCCTTCTCTACCCAAAGCACCTCATGCAAATGAAACCTGAAAAGCTGAGGGCAAGTCAGGACATTCAACCATCTCTTCAAAGGGTTCCATTACAAGGTTCTGTAGCTTTCTCTTCTTTCTCAGAGGAAACATCAATCTGAAAAACGTGCTCTGCAAGTGAAACCACATCATCAATTTTCACCTCCCCCACATTTAACCCAGGCCTTTGTCTTCTGACCACCAGCACTGAACTAAGGCTACTTTCTTCCAATGATCCACGCTAAAGCATCCTAATTTCCTGTAAAGGAAGGTCCATGCAGAGTGGTCAGGATTACTCACTGAATGGTCCTCATATGAACAGCTTTGTTTCAGTTGTTCCAGGCAGTCCTTCGCATCACCTACCCTCAAAGCACCTGATACATACCACTCACTTCTTACTCACACTGTTAAGATCAGAGCAATGATGGCATGCAACTCAGCTCTTTCTTTTACTCTGACATATGAAACGAATAAATCATCATGCAGATGAAAGGTTATCTCTCAGCATCTAACAAGCTTCAAATAGAATTGCAAGGAGAAGTCTGGGCTATGTGTAACACAGAAGTATGTCCATTGAATACCACTGAGACCAGGATGCCCATGGCTCCCTGCACTCCATAATACTGTCTTTCCAGATAGTACAGGCACAGCCACAGTAAACTTGAGAATCTAAAGGTTTCTCAACGTGTATTAAAACTGAAAAAGCAGCAGTTTCATATAAGTGTTTTTCCTCCTTTTTGAATTCTCAGTAATTAGCTTCACTGATTTCCTATAATCACAAATCTTGAACTAAAATGTATTTACCCTTATGGTTCTCAGCATAGCCCATTATAAGGACAGCTCCATCAAAAATGAAAAACTGAAAATTACAGAGTATATAGAAAATAAGAACAAAGTCCAGTGATTATTACCTGGCTTAATCCTGCAAGACACTCAACTGCCTTTTGTTCTGCAAAGCACTAAGATGTGTGCTTATACACATTAGTAATCATGCCATATTTTACCACTAATTACATGGGAAAAAATGCCATTTTCTGTATTCAAAATAATTCTCGTGCAACTCAGAAATAAAGGATCCTCCTTTCCATTACTAAAAGGTGTTTTGTCTTACATAGCAAAAGAATTTATCCTTCAGTATACTTAGTCCACCTGAAAACACCTAAAGATACCAAACTGCAGAGATACTTGTTATCAAACTGTTGCACACAACCACTTACAGATGTTACCCACCTAACCAAAACTCCAGTAACTAGAACTAGATGAATAGAGCATTTTTTCATCTGCGTTACAAAGAAGTATCTGTAGCCCTGACAAGAAGTAAATGCTGACCAAAAAAAAAAAAAAAACCTACAACCCACACAAAACCCAACTCACTCTCTCCTCCACATTAGTAATTATCCATGGCTATAAAATAATCAATTTACTACCTATTTTGAATAGGTAAGCAGAAGGAGTAGTTAGTTTTCATAGAATGTAATGGATCCACCTTATTAAACACCATACCAGTACTTGAATGTTGGATCATCTGCCACGTCTATGCACTTCCCTCACATTGCACCAAGACAGAACAACAACAAAAACACCAGAGGCAAAGAGAAGGAAGAAACTGTTTAAAAGCAATCCTTTCAAAACTCTGAGACTTCTAAGAAACAAACTTCAAAACAGCACCCTCTTCCTCTACATCGATGATGCATTCCAGTCCCTAAAGATTTCTGTGAAGAATGATCCAAAAACCCCAACGTGCATATTTTACATTTTATTTGTTTTTTTCAGTAATGGTGGCTTATATTGTCAATTCAGAGACATTACACTGAAGTTTCTCATTTCCTGCTTTGGAAAGGATCTACTAGAATTGCTTTTCATCAAAGAGTTTCTTCCCTTATAATTGCATTTCTTTTCCCCTCTCATAGATATTCCCAACTGTACTTAACTCCTAATTTTGACCTCCCCATTGCTAGCGTTCTCCCTCCTTTCTGTCAAATAAACAATGCAATTCCACTTGCTGATGTGATGACAGCTGCCTGTGGTCCTTACCCACCTCAGAGTGGACCTCCCTGGCCATTTTCCTTACAGGTGAGTACCTGCTTCCCCAGGAGTCACCGAGCACAGTCAACTCAAAACTAGTGACACACGAAGTGTGGCTGTCTTATGGTGACGTAAGTCTCCAAACATGACTATTTAAATTTTAGCTTAATAATAATAATAATAATAAATAACAACCTGACAGTACTTATGGACACAAACCAAGGAATACAACCTTCTATTAGGGGTTAAAGGGCATGCTCCCACTTGGAAGGACAGACAGGCTCCCCCCCTTAAGACTGTAACAAAACCAAAAGAGCTGAGCTCTCATTCTGCAATGTTTCTGTTGTCCTTCCACTTTGGAGTAACAGCATGTGGCAATCCCAGGCATGCCCCTTTGACCTCAGTGCCTGCAGGGTTCAACCACCACTAAGAGGATACAAAGGAAGAAACAGGAACAAAGCATCATCAATACAGAAATTAAAATCTTGATTTTAAATTATGAAATTGAATTGATACACTGTAAGCACAAGATCTGAAAATGATGTCTACAAAATTCTACCCAGATTTTGAAATATTACTTGACTGTAAAGATATCACTTTTGATGAAAATACAGCAGATAAACCTGTAACAGCACTACAAAAATGCAATTATCTTGAGGAAAACACTACTTAAAAAAATAATCAAGAAACAAGAAAGGGGAATAAATCAGTAATCTGTAATCTTTCTACTAATGGTGCAGCATTACCAATATGTAACTATGTAGTAGTTGGGTAGGGATAGTGATAGGAGGATGGTTGGACTAGATGATCTTGTAGGTCCTTTCCAACCTTATGAACCTATGAACTTCTTACTTCTTCACACATTTTCAATAGCACCGTGGGAACATATATTATACAGTGTGAAACAAAAAACGAACAAACAAAAAAAAAACCTACAACTTATTACTTAAATTATCTTTCTGAAGCAACCCCAAATTATTTAGTCTCTCCACAAGTTCCTTTGATATCAGGAGTTCCAGCTCCCAGCAATTGTCTGTCCTGAGTGGAAGAGGAAGGGCAGCAGCTCTGCAAGTGAATTCTGTTTTAGAACTAACTAAACTAAAATATATTATCAACAGATGGTAATTAACCACACTAAATAATCTAACATAAGAAATACTAATTCCAACTTATCGAAATTCAAAAGGAAGTTTAATAAAAAGACCACCTCACAAAGTTCACATTTGCTCTGATTGTTTTCAGAATTATTGCTCTGCACAACCAGACTCCTCTGACAAAACTACTGCTCAAATCTCAGGGTGACTAGGAGGTAACTTCATTTAAAAGTTAATGGATTTCCTTCTTACTGTCATGCTGGTTTCATTAATTTAGTTAAGTGCAGCTAGGGAAAAGAATATCTCAGGGTTCATTTATTTTCTGGTTACTCCCCCGAGTATTTTGCTGGTCTCATCTGTAAAGACCTCAGTAAAATTAGTAATCTATTTCAAACAAGCGACAGCGATTTTGAGAAGTACTTAATAGCAAAATATGTGAACCCTTTTGTTCCTTTCACTTCTTCTCAACCAGAGCACCTTAACACTGCACAATTCCACATGCCACCTTGCACACACTGCACAATCAGATTTCCTCATCCTGTTGTGTATCCATAATAAAAACATGCATATTCAGAATCCCCTCAATGTAGAAGTGCTACAGAATATCAGTAATTCACATTTTTCTTAGAACTATTTTTGTAGCCTTTGTTGCAAACAATCTTTAGTGATACTGCATCATTGAAGAACATGTACTTAAGCACACTTAGATTTTTATTACACTATTTGTTTAGTTTCACTGCTGTCAAGCAAAACATGCACAACTGACAGAACCCTGCAGTTTTTACAGAGAAAAGAAACAGCAAGGTTTCAAACAAGACTTGGAAAAAGTTTTTCTAAATACTGTTCCAGTTGAAAAAGATTTCTAAATTCTGTTCTTTAAATATGGGATAATAAAGGTTTGACTTTCACTAACTATTCTTTTCACAAGAATTGTGAACATTCTCTTGCAATACACTGAACATCTAGAAGAATCTGCACTGGAAGCCTCTCTTACTCCATGTGAACCAGGGCAAAGGAAAGAACACCCAGATGCAATGTGTTTCAGTTTTGATACAGTTTAGTAGCACAGACCAGGATTACTATAGTTTAAAAGCAGCTGCAATCTACCATTTAAAAGATTTTTAGGCTTTCTGCAGTAGCATACCTGTGTAAGAAAAAAATTATACAGAAACATGCTTTTTGAAGATGAAGAAACATAAAACAACAGAGATTACTATCATAAAGAACACGTCCCATATGCACACAGCAGATGACTACCAATTTGATTTTCAAGGCTGACTCTCTACTGGAATCATCATCAAACAATGAGATCTTTCTATTCATAAGGATCTATCTTCTGCTGATACGTGTATTCACTAAGTGTTAGTATCAGCAGAAATACATGCCAACCACTTTCATACTTACTGGAGTCCCCTAGACCTAAATTACTTTACACCACAAGTACACCTTCATTTTTTTGTATGTGTTCTGTTTTGCAAGCATAAACTCCAGAACATTTTAAATTACTCAGATTCAAAAAGAAAAAGAAATCTTGAAGGGGGAGTGGAAAAAAGCCAGTTAATCTTTCTGAGAAAACTAATCTTAAGTATGAGTCATATCTGAATTTTCCATGGCCATACAGACTCAACACCCAATAACAGCAGTGGTTCCATAAGGCACACCAATCTCCTTCTTTGGTGACAAATAATTTTTAACAGAGACAAAATATGTGATGTACACAACTCACCCACAGTCAGATATCATCTCCCAGCACTACTGGCATGTCCTGTAACTCCAACAAATAAGAAGTGTCTACCAGAAGGTAATACCTTTGGACAAAGCTGCCTAACTTACTGTTTGATTTGTATGATGACAGGTTAAAATAACAGTCCAGGAAAAGCAAAAATTTTCTTTCAGTTACCAGGTAATTCTTAATAGTAATCAGTTTTTTATTAAAATCTCTCTTAACTGCTGTCATGAACACCACTGTTAGAGCTCCACCCACGAGCCTGAACAGATGCCTCAAGTCTGTACCACATGCCCCCACCAGGTATGCAGTACCAGAACCCGGCAAATAGACTTAAATCCCAAACTGTGTGGACTAAGAACTGCCATTACTTCTTCCACTTGTTCTCCAAAGTGCCTCTCTCTACCAATGGTCTACAGAGAAACCTAAAGATTGCTATGTGACATTTGATTTCCTCAGAAATACACAGAGGAGTGGCTACTCTGAGAGCCTTCATCCTCCACCGCCCTGCTCACTGTTTAATCAAGTGCAAACTCACTTCTTCTGTATCAAGAGTGTATTAATAGAGACCATAACCCAAAAAAATGTTCTTTTGCTACATACAGTTGCTGACAAATACAGCAAGACAAAAATTAAGAGTCATTCAGACTAAGTAAAGCATTTTTCAAATTTCCAGGGCAAGTATCTGCTTCATGCCTTCATTTCAAATTGACCAAAAGAACGAAGTTACTGAGGATTCCTGGAGACACAGCTCAGCCTCTCACCCTTCACAGCAAATACCTCCACTAAATCTGCTGTACTCAAGTACAAGCACAGACAGAAAATTGATGAAATTGTCTTTTTTGTTTCTAGCAGACATGCAAATGCTTAGGGGATAAAGAGGGAATAGTGTCACCCTTTTAACCACCTAAAATATCTCTGCTTTTGTAATAGAGAATCATTTTTGAATCTGCACAAAAGCTGTATGCTTCCTGGGTGGCTGTAAAAACAATTAAACAAAAGAAAGAAGGAAACCTTTGGTTTAGAATAAAATACATTAAAAATTTATAATCTGTACCTTGTGCCAAAGCTGAAATACTATAAAACAAATTCAGTGAGAACATATTTTTACTGGTACTTCTGTCAACAAACAGAACATTCAGCAAAGTTATGTATCTGTTTTATCTCATGGTTAAAACATCAGATTTCTGAGGATAAGACAAATTCCAAGCTTTTTTTTACTACAAAATAATCACATAACTTCAGTAGAAAGCTACACAATAAAAGCAATTTAGAGTGGCATGAAACAGGACTGAGTTCTGCCCTCCTTCAGCTGTAGAGAGGACCAGGATCCAGCTGAGGAATAACCCAGAAAGAGGAAAAGTCTTCAGCTAGACAAGCACTGCTCTTCACACACAGCTGAACAAACACTTGTGCCAGCACAAAGACAAGGGAGAAGGAACACAAAGGTGGAAACCGCTGGCGGGGGCAAAGAGCCGTGTAGCTCCTCTGCCCCTGGAGCCACAGCACTAGGGTGTGGTTTCACACTATACAAACTAAATCTAAAACAAAAAACTAACAAAAAGACTGCTACACAAAAAAAAAAAAAAGGAGATTCTCCTTTCCCTAAAGTTCCCTGGGATGTAATCCCAGCACTGACTTGCACAATGTCAGCCAACTACTACTTTTCTGTCAGACCCACAAGCTGTTCCAGTGCACACCATGCCTGCCCAACGGGAATGGGAACTCAACAATTCAATGAATGGGAATTCAACACTGCAAAGGAGCAGGTGGAAGGGATCAACTCTTCAGCATCACACCCCAGCTAGGTCGCAGCAAGAATGGCAGGAAACCACACCCTGATCTGAAATGAGACCCATTCTCAGCACTTCCAGCCTCAGATTCTTACAGAGGAGTTGCATCCTTTTCAGACCCTTTACTTCACAAGGGACGTTTCTGTTAAATGCTGCACATAGCCACCACCTTTCAAGTCTTGGATTTGTAAAGCCAACTACAGATTATTCCTGAAATATACTTCTGCGACCGCACAGGCAAGTTCTTCAGATATGTCAAAGCTCACACTTGAAAGCCTTCAGGTAGGTACTAAATTCCAGCATCACTGCAAATTGCTCACTCCTCTGCACGAAGCTTGGATTTTTCAGCTATCTGCAGGTTGCCGGTTCTGCAAAGCTTCAAAATGCTTAATACACACAGAGCTGGCAGTGACAAAGATTATGGTCATCGTGATACTGTTATCAACAAGCTGTCTCTCCTTTCTTTTCCCTGCTTGCTTCGGTCCTTGGAGCTGACACGTAAGGGCTATCCCAGCAAAAAATTTGTATTCTTCGAGCGCATTAGCCGTTTTCTAGAGTCAAGTAAACCGATTTTTCTGTTGTTGGTTAGTTTTCCTGATTCAAGCACCTTATTGCCGACGCGCTAACAAACCCAAGCCCTCGTGCTGAGCTCCAAGCGTCCGAGACGCACCATTCACCGTCTTACCCAAACCCGACCGAGTCAAAGGCCTTCCGCAAAACCCCGTCCACCCCTCGCTCCGCCGGGACCGGGACCCGGGGCCGCGCTGCGGAGCCCTTAACGCACCGCCACTCGCGTGGAGCACCCGGAGCGCTCTGCGCCGCGCGGCACCTGCCGACCGAAATCCTACAGCTCTCCCAGCGCGCGTCTGCCCGGGCCTCCCGTCTCCGACCACACCGCGGCCAAGGCCGCCCCATCATCGCTCCGGATGCCCGGGACGCGCCCGCACTCACCTTGATGCCCTGCTGCTGCGTGGTGAGGGTCAGCTTGGACTCGTCCAGGAACAAAACTTCGCAGTAGAATTCCTCCGGGACGGCGCAGAAGCAGCTCATGCCTGCCGGGGAGCCGAGCCGCAGCCGGCCAGGGCCGCGCCCGGCTCCGCGTCGGCCGCAGGCCGGAGCCGCTAGAGTTCGGAGCCCGGCCCCGCGGGACCGCCGTCCGCCGCGGCCATCCCGCGGGAGCGCCTGGACCGGGCTGCGGGCGGCTCCCCGCGGAGAGGCGGAGGATCGAGCCGGGCACGGCCCTCGCCCGCGGCTCGCTGTCACGGCGCTCCGCCGCCGCCCCGGGGAGGCGCCGAGCCGCCCACCCGCCCGTCCGGCCCCCGCCCCGTGCGCGCACGTTCCCTCGCCGCCTCTTTGTGCGGCGCCGAACGCTGCCTTAGCGGAGCTGCGGCCGCCCGGGCTCGGCACCTGTCCGCCGAGCGCTGCCCCGGAGCGGCCAACCCGGCCCCGCACCCAGAGCTGCCCCGCACCCAGAGCTGCCCCGCCCGGCCGCGCCCCGCGCCAAGGCAGCAGTGACGCCTGCTGGGCCCCGGGCCGGCACGGCTCCTCCTGGGCGTCGGGCCGCGGGTTGGTGGATTTCCTCCGCGCGCGGTGGAAGGAGCGGCTGGGAGAGGATGGCTTTAAAGCGTCGGCTGCCAAGCGCCTTGTGTCAATAGTGAACTCGCTGCGAGTGCATTTAAAAACCATCGGTCCTGTAAAAAAAAAAAAGAAGGATGTAAAAGAAGTTTCAAGTGCCTTTGCCGCTCCTCCATACAATCTCTGGATCGCTCGGTTGTCCACCTGTGTATTATTGCTACCAGTGCTTTTTCACTCTCGATCAGAAGTTAAACCCTGCTCCCGCAGGTGCCTTGCATTTACCTCACTTTGCATGCATGATTTGTCCTGCTCGAGATCAGACACGTTTTGCATGTGTACATTTAAGAGTACATGTTAAGTGTTTTACTTACAGTTGGCTTGCTCACGTTGTGCAAGAGGAGGGCATAAGGAGAGTCTCCCTCTGGCAGAGCTTCACAGCCGTGTAGGTGTATGATACAGAGAGCAACACTTCTGCATTTAAATGCTGACTTAAATAGAAGCCAGCTTTCCCTTTCCCCTTTTCAGTGCAGCCTGTGTGCAAACCTGAACAGCGAGACCTCTTTATCCATCCTGTAGATGGATAAACCAACTCATCAGTGTTTTCCAAGGGCAGCATGACCATCAGGACAAAAGGCAAATTTGTTAGATAGTTGCATAATTGGCATCATATATGTTCATAAAAACAGAATGTAAAGTATTGCAAAAGCTTGAAAATTCAAGTTCCTAGTCATGTATGCTGGTCTGATTATTGCCCAGTATGTCATCTAGACATTCAGATAAATTTATTCCTGCCACATTTTTAAAGCAGTTCTCGAATCCTTCTGACAACAGACAGTTTCCTAGGGAGCAGGTGGTTCCTTTTCCCCCCTATTTAGGCTATTTAGATCTATATGTCACGCACGTCATGATATAAATTACTCCCTCAGTCAGTTAAAGTCATTATACATGAATAAATCACTGATGATCAAGTGAGGGGGAGGGCTCAGTGAACTTGGAATCTGTTTTAAAACCTTCAACTGTAATTTAAAAATGGATCATATTGCTCAGTCACAGTCCTGCACCTGAGCAGTTTGAACCAAGGTTATAGGCAGTCCAAGTGAACAACTCGGTGTCCTCTGTTTTGAAGATTCTTTTCAAGTTACTACACATCAGATGATTACTCCACTGGGACTATATCAAATACATGCTCACATTCAGCTGATGCCAGTGTAATGTAAAATCACCTCCCACACAGCTACTGCCCCTTAGCGTTGCTGGCAGCTGGTTTGCCACCGCTACCAGAACCTGCCATCTGGGGTAAGTGCCTTGCAGGGAGTCCTGGACTACAGAGGTGAGAAAATCTGTAGGACAACAAAGAGAGGATGGAATCTCTGCAAGGATTCAGTGTGACTTGAGAAAGTCAAGAAAGCAAATCTTTAGATTTAGAAGATTTAGAAGGGCAAAAATGCAGTTTTCTCAGAGCTTTACACTACGTTAACACCAGTCCTGTCTATGTATTTCAAATATCAGGCCAGCTTGTGGCTTGTGAGAAACACAAGACAATCATCTGTTTTCCAAATCCATTAGGAAATTGAGCTAGTTTTTCTTCTCTCAGCAAGAAAAAAACACAGGTCAAGAACACCAAAGGAAAATTTGCTGACAGAAAGCCTCACCACACAAACACTTATAGACGTGTTTAACTCAGGCATGTGAGTACAGGGCCAGGTCATAAAGGCATTTTTTGTCAGTCTTCTGAATGAGGTATCCAGTGCAATTCATTGCAGTATGCCTTCATAATCATGATTAGTTTTGCTGTAATCAGGTATTTTTAATGTGGTCATATGAACAAGACATTTAGAGCCACAATGACTTCTGTGTATGAGATGACCTACATCCATATTCTAGCGTATCAACAGTAACACTAACTGCCTGAAGGAGAGTTCAGCAAGTCTGTTTTCTCACTAATGAGCATGTAGCATGAGACATGCTGAGCTTTTTTCAGCAATAGACACTGTCATTCTTATTTGCCAGTCTGTAGAAAAGTAAACCCTGTATCTCATCCATGTGGCATCTGGAGGACTGGTGAAAACTCAACACCAGCTACCAAGTACGGTCTCCACCTTCTTCCTCATGTGAAGACCAAGCCTCCTGGATTCAGCTCCCTGCCTACACGCAGAAAAGAGCAAAGCACTGAGCTCTAATGAAGCAAGTGCAAAAGGAAAACAGGAAACAACAGCATATGCTCTAAATATACAACCCCACATGTTTCTTCCATTAAAGAAGAAATCCCTAACAGGAGTACTGTTCAACAGACATTTTCCTGTAGGGACTAGATTTGTCTCAGGAACAGTAAGTGCAACTTTTTCGGTTGCACTGCACCGCTCTGGCTCTACATGTGTCTACCTGCCCGCTCATCATTGCCTCATAACTGTCCCAATCATTTTCAGTCCTTCAAAAGAGGTTCTCCAGATGTTTGACATGCTACTGGAGGCTGTATGATTTTCTGTCCCTTCCATCCAAGTGTGCATAAATGCACATTTCTCACGCTGAACTATGCATTACTACACATCACAAGTATGCACGCTCTGGACAGTGTCAGCCCATAGTGAACTGGGATTTGACATTATTTTCTATTTAATACACTTACAGAGCCCTTAGAGTAAGACATATCACTTATGATAAGTAAATATGATGGATGCCAAATTAAGAATAATATCTAGATCTATAAAGAAGTTGTAATCAGAAGGGAAAATAATAATAGTAATAATAATAATAACAACAACAACAACAACTTTAAATGTCCCAAATTACTCTTGAATAGCTGATTATATTTGTAGGACTTCTATAGCAATGAGCACCTTGGGGAGCTCTGAACTGACATACAACCAAGTAAAAATCCATTTTTTTCTTTTTCATTGTTTGCTTAGCAAAACCCCAGGAGATTGCAGCACTGCAAACACATACTGAAATTTCAGATTTTTTAACAAGAACTTATTGTTAAAAGTAATTTCTCCAGTGAAAAACTATAAAATTTTTAGTATATTTATTTTAAGCTATAGAGTTAAAATTAGAAACAGCAGAATCTATATGTTTCCATCATAGCAATACAAATTCCTGTCTTTAGGAGGAAAAAAGGAATTTACTACTGTTTATTCAACCTAATTTTGCTGTGATATGATTTTACAGAGACTCTGTTAAGACTTTGACAAGTTACCCCTATGCAAAGAAGAACCAGATGATCCTGTTTTGTTTTGCTTATGCTGTACTTCCTTGGCAAAACTTGAATGTATTTTAACAGTAACAATAGTGGAGAGGCAAAACATAGTCATCTAACTTACCAAAAGAAAAAAAAAAAGTGTTCTCTACCAGTCTTGAATTAATGCTGTGATGCTTTAGATCGTTGTGTTGCGGCATCAGTCACCAGAAAAGTAGAAGCTACAAAGATTTATGTATGCCTAGAAGGTGGAGAAAATAGGTTTTTCAAACTATACTATCTAAGGGATAAACTGTCACCTTTCTTAGTCAAATAGGACTGAGCAGTTCCATGCAGAAGAACAGAAAATATTACTGACTCCAAACTGTGGAGTCTGTCCCACCACAGTAGAGGAGCTCCAGAATTATATCTGTGGTAAGTCAATGAGGAATGATGTGCCAGCACCTTAATGCTAGGGGAGCTAGAGGTATATTTTCTTTTCTCTCCCATTATTGCCAAGATATCCTCAGTTCTGTTTCACAGAGGGTTATATGACTACATTGGACATCTACATATGCTGGAAATAAAGTTGGGCACACAATAAACCTAAGCAATTACTTAGGCAAGCCAAACATAGGCTGGGCAGATTCCTGCAGCCAGAACTAACCTTGTTCAGGGAGGCAACAAGTAAGGAGACAGTAAAATTGATGCAGATGCAGCAATTGTCTGGAGAATGTCCCCTGCAATGAGCTATGGTGATGGGATGCTGTAGGTAATCAGAAGGTATCTTTTATTCAGTGACTACCCTTCTGTGGTGATTTTGTAAGCAACGGGTTATCAGCACCTCCCTTCAACAGATCAGGGGAATAACCAGTTCATCTTGTGGACTCAGACATTTGGTAAGTGAAAATACATTCTGGAGCATGCCACATAGCGTGCTGTGACTTCAGGTTTCCTTTCTGTAGACAGAGGATGGGCTTAAGCTCCTAAAACAGACACTGCATCTCATTTCAGGGATTTCTCCATTCAAAGAGCTGAGCCACTGAGCTATCAAATTGTTTTCCCATTTACCACCTTCCCCTTGCACATGGCATCATTTCTTGCTGCAGAGCCCAGGAATTCAGAAACTTCTGGAAATAACAAGTCAAGCTGAGCAGCAGGAAGATCTGGAAAGTTTACCTCTTTTCTGTGAGTTTATTTATAAGGGTGGTTACACCTGACTGACATGTTTGCGTGTACTCCATTTGTTAGCCTTTGATTCTTTCTTTATGACATAAAAAAAATGTAAATGAGAACTATATGGAACAGGAAGTCCCTTAATAAACCAAGGAAATTAAATAACTTATCCTGCCTTCAAAAACATTTTCTTAGCCCTGCAGTTATTTAAGAAAATGGATAACACAAAAATAAACAAGAAAAAAGAAAATCACATTTTTCAAGTTGTTGTAATGCAACATTTCATATTGTCATGGTATAAATTTCACCACACTTCAAAACTACGGCAATGCTTACTCTTCCACAGTCTGATGTCTGATTTCTTGCCATTCCACTTTTGCTCTCAAGTTACTTGGTCACACCAGCCTTCATAAGGCTGAAGAGAAACTATTTCTATCATAGGAGAGGAGAAAAGAAAATACAAGTAAAGGGTAAGAGAAAGTGAGGAGGAGAAAGAAACATCTGTTTGTTGCTGGGATTACAAGAACTGCAAAGTAAGCATATGGGAGAAAGGTGAAAGCAAGGAAAACAAAATAAGCATTGAAAGGTGCATCAGAGAAGAGAGAAAAAATGAAGAAAAGTGGAGGGAAAAAATCATGTCAAGTGAAAAACAGGAATGGGATGAGAGTCTGCTAAAATGACTTTAAACAGGAGATGTTTTTGAAGGAGGTGGGTCTGGTAATCAGAGATAGAAAGACAGGATCAGGCTAGGTCATGTAAATATAAACAGCTCTAATGGAATTGAAGTGCAAATACTCCTGGCACAGCAACTGGCCTAAAATGAAGCATCTTGCCTTGCAGGCAATTGGAGTGTGGTCTAGCACCTTGAGTGTTCCTCTCCATTATCTGCTTCCACAGCTCTCCTGTGCTCCTCACAGTCCCAAACTACTTTTCTCTCGCAGCATTTTACTTCATAGAGTTTTTAAATGTAGGCTTCTGGTATTTCAGCCACCAGATCTAATAGCATGCCTCACTGTAACTCTTCCTAACCAAATGGGATAAACAGCCTCCCATGTACTAGTTGGTCATACAGAAGGTGTTTTTGCATTTGCAAGGCTTTGTTTTCTCAGCTAAATGTACAAAATGAAGCAGTTGTTGATAAAACATGTCTCTATTCCCTGAAAGCAAAGATCAATTTCATCACAGTCTGGGAGAAAAAGGCATCCTACACTGGACACTGATAGGAGATCCCGAATGTCTCACTGTTAATGTATCCACCCCCATGTACAGCACACTATATATACCATATACAAATTAGTTACAGTATGGAAATTTTTTATGTTTTCTAGGACATGAGTACAATTGTTTCTCAGCTAACATAACTTGTAAAATACATTGCTATTCTAATATATGAATATTTTCAAACTCATCATATCACAGAATAGCACAGATTGCCAAGAACTGATACAGAAATCCTCTAAAATTGTAAGAGGATTTGGCACAGCACTGGCAAAGAGGATTCATGAGACTAAATCATTTCTTCCCTACTAATACTTTTAGAGAAAAGCTTATTTTTACCACCTGAAATTTTCTTTATTTTTAACATCAATGAATTCTTGATATGCTTGCAGATGCATTTTATATCATTTTATGCTCCTTTTATAGTGTCTGTATTCCCAACATCTTACTTCTTTGCCAGAACAGCATACCTGAAATACCATTTTGGATTGTTTTTATTTATGCCTTTAAGACTGTTAACCCAACCAATGCTTATAGCCAAGTTCTACATCATTCCTTGCATATTTATTGAGATGTGCTTGCACAGACTCTAACATTACCTAGTTTATCAATTAAAATTTAAGGCTAATTAAGTTGTACATCTGTCTGCTTCTGTCTGTACTATCCAAAATCAATTAATAAATAACTTAAAACTCAGTAAAAGTCTTTTATTTTTACAGCTCTCCTCCTGAAGGTGTTAAGAAACCCAAGAAAGGGATACAAATTGCATACCAGTCATAGGCAGAGTTTCATTTATCTGTAAAAGGCATGAGGAGTGGCAGTGTGCTAGGTTAAACAACTTTTATGCTTTCAGATTATTTAAGTCTTTGAAACTTATAGTTCCAACTAGTACTTTCAAAGTTTGAAAGAAAGAATGACATTACTCATTCGTGAGCCTGATGCTTCCAGGCTCAGGAACAAACTTAGGAAATTGACTTATTTTTTTGTTCTTTCCTGTGTAATCCTTCTGGACTTGGAGCAACCAAGCTTAGTAGAACACTGAGCAGAAGTTGTACTGAGTGTGGGTGGTCTGGTGCTGTTCAGGGGTTATCAGCCTTCTCTATGAGGCAAGGCCAGGGCTGCCCCATGACAGACACAGCTGGCTCCAGCTGATTCCAATGGTCTCACTGCAAGGTACAAGGGGACAGCGAAGCCACTCTGCACTGCCTCAAGCATAAGTGTCTACCTGCACCTGGGCTGGAGTCATCCCAATAACAAATAGAGGCTGGGAGGAGAATTGGTTTAGAGCAGCCCTGTGGAGAAGGATCTGGGAGTGTCTGTTCCTGAGAAACTCAGCATGAGCCATCTGTGTGTGCTTGCAGCCCAGAAGGCCAGCTGTATCCTGGGCTGCCTCAAGAGATGCATGACCAGCAGATCAAGGGAGGGGATCCTGCCCCTCAATTCTGCCCTCATGAAACCTCAGCTGGAGTACGGCATCCTGTTCTGGGGCCCCCATCAAAAGAATGACACTGATCTGTTGGAGCAGGTTCAGAGGAGGGCCACAAGGAGGGCTAGAGCACCTGCCCTATGAGAACCATCTTAGATAAATAGGGCTCTTCTGCCGGGAGCAGAGAGGACTCTGGAACAACCTTGTAGAGGCCCTCCAGTACCTGAAGGAAGGTACTTACTGACAGGAAAGCTGGGGAGAGGCTTTTTAAAGACATGTAAAACTAGGAATAGGGCTAATGGCTATAAACCGGAAGAGGGTAGATTTAGGCTAGATAAAAGGAAAAAATTCTTCACTATCAGGGTGGTGAGACACTGGAACAGGTTGCCCAGAGAGGCTATGGATTCCCCCCTCCCTGGAAGCATTCAAGGCCAGGCTGGATGGGTCTTTCAGCAGACCTGTCTAGTGGGAGGTGTCCTTGCCCGTGGCAGGGAGGTACGAACAAGATGACCTTAAACATCCCTTCCAACCCAAACCATTCTATCAATCTATGATAGTATGTTTAAGAAAGGGTAAAAAAATGCAGCGCAGCAGTTATGAGAAAATGGGAGAGAAGGCAGCAAAATCAGTGCAGAAGGAGGGCAGGAGGTGCTTCAGGCAAAGAGTAGAAGCTACCTGCAGGTACAAGTGAGGCCCATGGAGATAGACTGTATGTCTCCAGGCTTAGAGCAGATCTCCCAGTGTAGCCATGGAGGAGTCCAGGGGGCAGCAGACCCACAGCAGGAACTACAGCCTGTGGAGAGGAGCCTATACTTGTGCAGGTTATCTGGTGAGAGGTGGGGAATCATACTGCAGCAGACTTTCTGAAGGACTCCATAGAGAGAACTTATGCTGAAGGAGTTGAAGGACTCTAGCCCATGGGAAGGACTTGAGCAAGTCTGTGGGACTTGACTCAAGTCTGTGGGATGGACGGTGCTGCAGGAGAAAGCTGTGAGGAGAAGGGAGCAGCACTGCAACCCTGATTCCCCACCTCCTATTTATGATTCAGTGTGGAGGGAAGAGAGGTAAAAAACTGGACAATGAAGGAGTGAAAGTGAACCAAGAAGGGAATAAAGGTGTTCTAGATTTTGTCACTGTTTCTCACCATTTTATTCTATTTTTAACAGGCAATAATCATTCTTTTCAGAGTCAAATCTGTTTTGCTCATGATGCTAAATGGTGAGATGACTCACTGTGCTTATCTTGACCAATGAGCTTTTCATCTTTTTTTTTCTCCTCAATCCTGTCAAGGAGCAAGATGTGAAAGAACATCTGTATGGGGGTCTGACAGTCACTCAAGGTTGACCTAGCATCAAAATGATGATTTCTTATCTAATGCTGAAGTGAAGCCCTAGAATCACAGTACCAAATGATTACTCAGCTTGAAAGTGGTCTCAGGCACTGTTTAATTCAAACTCCTGCATAAAGCAGAATCAACTGTGAGGCCAGACAAGGCTGCCTCAGGGCTTTGTTCAGTCTGGTTTTGAAAACCTCAAAGGGTGGAGACTACACAGCTTTATACTCCCACACAAGTAAATGACAGCCATCAGGCAAAACATTGTTTGCATCCATACAAACATAATCAAGAAAGCCACCAAATCAGACACCGAGTTATTTTGCCTGAGTGCTTGAATATTCCAGGGTTCTCATTCCCTTTCCAGAGGCATAGGTACAACTGATGCCTTTTAGAAAAGCCTCATATAAGATTAACAATTTAACCATAATCACAAGGAAAATTTATTAACAGTTTCAGCTTTCATTTCACCATCTAAGGAAGCTCAAGCTTCCAGTTCATAGAGGAAACCTGAGCAACGAAACTGTTGCTTGATACTGAGAATATTCAAACACCCACAGTTAGCCACAGTCTGCACAGCATTTGTGGTTTTATCCTGTGTGTTTCTTCATAGACAGAGACATACCAGGTAAAATAATCCCTACAAGTTATTCAGGTATAATTATATTATTAACCTTGTTAAAAGTTTGAGCCTAGTTAGTCCGGCTCTCTAGCTTATTGGGAACAACACTTAGAAAAATTTCTCCCTGCAAGTGGGTTTTTTCTTGTTGTTGTTCTTTGGTGGTTTTTTTTTTTGTTGTTGTTTGTTTGTTTGTTTGTTTTTGTTTTTTTCCCATTATTTCTCCAAGCAGTACCAGCTTGCTCAGAACAGCTTGCTTTAAAGAGTCATTTTGAATTTGCTCTTTGTCAAGGGCTGGACACACTAGTAGGACCACTACCGTTTAGAAGGGAGCTAACCAAAAGTCGTGATCCTCAGGGCCAGCCTTACACTGCAGTCTATCCCAAGAAGGTTGGATTTAAATAAATCAGTACCCACTCATCAAATCCAAGTATAATGAGTTCAGGATTAAAATTCATGGCCAGAGAAGCAGATGATCCTCTATCTGCAAGATAACATCTTTGGCTCACAACATCTAAAGTCATTTTAGGCTCCTGGAGCTAATTTTGCACAATCTCTTCTTTTATACTTCCTGATCTTTCATTACTTGGTTTTCCAAAAGGCATTGTGATCTCAAACTGAACAACAGTTAAGACAACAGTTAGTTACTTAACAGAGAGTATATGACATAGCATCAGTAATGGAACAGTAAATAAGGAACAATCATTTCTATTCCTACATTTCTTCCTCCTAGTAAACATATTTGGTGTAAGATTGTTGTTTGTGGATAACTATTATACCCAGGGTGGACTTACTGCTTCAAGTTATCTGCCTGTGCTTTGCTTTGGTTTAACTGAAGATTAAAATTGTTCCAAACAAACATGGTTTCCACAATATTTCTCAGCAGTCTCCTGGGGCTATTTATTCAGCAGCAGCCTAGAAATAGAGTCACGAGGTTTGGTTCTTCAAGTGCTGTTTGGAAAAGAGACTCAGTTTTCTTCTGTGTCATTCACCAGCTGATAAAAAAGACCATAAGAGTGGCAAGTTTCCTATTTTTCACTCTCAAACAACTTGTGTGATTAGTTAAAATATTGATTAACTGTTTGATTTGCCATGCACAGTCCTTGAGCTGTGACCCATGTTATCTTCACAGCCTGAGCTTCCCACAGGACTGTTCTCTTCTGTTACTGCTGGCTCCAGACCCAGCATCTGCTGAGCACTCATTTGTTTTCAAGTGTTTTTATCCTTGAATATATACTATTTCCCATTTAATATTAACTGGGGAAAAATAGATCAAAATGTGATCCTCTATGATGGAAGACTCTAATGTCTACTCATAACAATAACAAACATTTAAAAACAAAAGTCATATGGAGAAAACAAAATATGACCTTCAGTATTTTAGAGCACTGTGCAAGCATAAATATAGATTGATCCTCAGAAGGAAGAGTGGATGAGATGAGCAGAGATCACTAAGCTTTTTCTATAGCTTAGTAAACTCAAGTCTAGACAAGCTAAGTTATTTCACAGGGGAATTATGCTAAGTCGTGGAAGACTGGGATTGCTTTCCAAATCCGTATATCTTTTGTGTAAGCAAATTGCTTATTGTCCATTGACAAACTATTTCTCCTCACCTTCTTCATCAAAAATCTCTGATTAAAATGCTAGTAATCAGGGCAACTCATAATTTTTTAGGAGTAGAGCTGTCACGCTGACATGTCCAGAGGATGAAAATAGGTACCTTAAACTGCTTTTAAAAAGGCAGATGTGAAATATCCTACTGTCAAGACCAGAGATTATTAAAACTCAGTATTTATTTGACAGCAAAGTGTATTAGAAGTTGTGGAAGATTTCATGAATATGGTTTTCTAACACCATTTCTTGTATGTCTAATGAAGCCTCCTGACTCTTCACATCTTGTTTTTTTCTACTCAACTGTACCATTTTAATAAAAATAAAAAGCATGCTACCACACTTCACACTGCTATAAATAGGGAAAAAAAACCCACCAAAAAAGCAAGCAAGCAAGCAAGCAACAACAACAACAACAAAACTAGGACTAACATACTGTCCTCATTCACCATGAAAAATGGAATATATTTTCAAATGCATACACAAGTTGATATTTAATGCCTAGACTTTTCGGACAGATGGGGAGAGTGGGTTACCTATTAAAGTGTGAAATCAAATTATTTAGGTTTTCCATGCACACTCATCTCATTTTTTTTCCATGCTTGCTGGCAGTCCTCACTGGCAAAACTAGTCAGACAAGCAATAGCTCCAACTACCGGTGCTATTTGTTTTGTGATATACAAAGAGGTATTATAGTTGATGAATATTGGTCATTGCAGTCAAACCTCTGTATGAAGTCAAGATGATTTATCTCAGCTGAGTTTCTTGCCAAAAGCCTGGGAGCCCACCTTTCCCCCAGCCCTCTCAGCTAAAGAGACATTATCAGGATAAAATTTTCATTTGGAAAGCATTTTTTCCTTTGCCTGTCATGTTCATAACATATTGTGTCACTGAAAATATGGCATTTTCTATTTTCCTGTCATTTATTCTGTTCCAATATATAATCCTAAACTCAATTGCTAAAGCACATTAATGAGCTCCATAGCATTTCATTCTTTCTGTTCTGCTACTACAAAACAAGTCTGTTGACTTTAGATATCAATACTAAAGAATAGTTAATTGGGAAAATAAATGTTTTGCGAAACTAAGACAAATAGCTCAAAAGCACAGAGTGGTAGAATGTTTGACGTTGGCAGGCATCTCTGGAGGGCCATGTAATCCAACACTTCTGATAAAACTGGTTCACTCAGAGTTTGTGTTCCAGCTTGTGCTCACAACCTCTTAAACTTACACCATGAGTATATATTGAGTTAATGCTGTGCATTTTAATTTGTATGGCATATTTGAAATGAGATTGTTTAGTCTGTAGAGGAAGCTGAGGGGAGACCTTACAATTCTACAACCACCTGAAAGGAGGTTGTGGCAAAGTGGGGGGTTGGGCTCTGCTCCCTGGGAACTTAGTGATGTGATGAGAGGTCGTGGTCTCAAGTTGTACCAGGAGATATTCTGGTTGGATGTTAGGAAAAACTTATCAGAAGGACTGGTCATGCATTGACACAGGCTGCCTAGGAAGGCAGTGGAATCACCGTCCCAGGAGTTGTTCAAGAACTGTGTGGATGTGATACTGAGGGTCATGGTTAGTGGGCATGGCGATGGTGGTTGGCTGTATGATCTTAGAGATTTTTCCAGTCTTAATAAGGTACCCTTTTTCAGCAAGTAATAATAATATAAAATTTTGGTCAGATAGAATCTGTAAGATTTTTCACTTTAATGAAATCTCCTGTTTTTTACTAGTTTGATTTGGTAGATGGATCACAAACAAAAAAGGATGTTTAATTTTAGGAAATATGCCATGCTGTAAGAACAATGAACAATTTTTATTTTATTTTTTAATCTATGGTTAAAAACTATTTCTCAAGAAGACAATATAACTCAGAATTCCCAGTTTTAAGATTTTGTAGAATACTTCATATATATACACAGTAAACAGCCAGTGTAGAGGGAAATCCTTTTCCCTGGTTATGTACAGAAGAAAGGAAAATTCAGTAAGAGCTACAAAAGTTAAGAGAAGGACTAGGAGAAATGATCTTTGTCACAGTAGCTGTGCAATGTTGTAACATCACACTCTACTCTTCCTGTGTGGCAGTAAAGCATGCTTGCATTATTACAGTAGTGAATAAGCTATTAAACATATAAAAGAAATATGATCATAGCAGGCCGAGGTCAGGAACAGTTTAAACCTGAGTAGATTAGTCAGTAATAGTTAAGTGGAACACAGAGACAAGTGGCAAGAGCAAAATCAAGAACTCAGGGGTGAGAATCAAGGTTAAAAGATGGACAGAGAGGAGAGTTGAAAGAGATGGGCTCAGAGTGTCCAAAGACTCTGTCCTGCTGTCTAGTTAGAAAGTTAGGTGTGATGTTTCACCCACTTAAATAATGGAAGGATCAAGGTGGCAAAAACCAGCAAACCCAAAGATGCCACACTCTGGTTTGTCTTGCTAACCCCAACTGAATAACCAGTGCAAACGATGAAGGAGAGACCAATCTGTTGTATGCAGCTGAGTAAATCACATGTAATGTTTTGCCTGTGGTAAATAAAACCATGAAGATGCTAGTAATTTGCTCCAATTTTTATTTTTTTATTTGTTTGTTGTGAACTATTACACTTTGCAGATGTAGTAAGACAGATGGATAAAGTACATGCAACATAACAGTGGAAGAGAAAAATGTTTATGTAATTTCCACAAATGATTGTAATCAATGTCATGATATTCCTGCAGACTCTCCTGAGTACATGTAAGAACTGCATAAGGAACAACAGCACAAAGCTTAATTCCTAGTCTTCCCAGCGCCAACTATTCTTCTCCTACCAATAGTAACGATTAACCACAACGTATTTATTCGTTTTTCACAGGTGCCTTCACTGGCCGATACGGACCGCGTGAGAAATGCTGACTTTTATTACTGCTGAAGCTATATAAGTGGTCACACCACGAGGTGGCAGTCAAAGCGCAACCCGAAAATTCCATTGCGGTATTATCAGAATTTCCTGGAAATCCTTAGCAATAAATTAAAAGAAGATATAATGTGCCCAGAAGATCATTATATTTTTATTCAATAAATTCTTAAATAATGAAACTGATACCTCGGGGGAATCTTTAAACGGAGAAGCACTGAAGTTATATAGCTAAGGTATGACTGCAGTACAGTAGGAAACAGGAATTTCAAAGGAGAGGAGAGCATGGCTCTTAAAGCAAAAAAAATATCTCAGAAATATTCAAATGTAACAAATCATTAAAAGGACTAGAAAAATATAATTTATGGCAATGGATAATGGCCTTAATCTACAATTGTTGCAAGCATATCTATTTTATCCCTACATTTATGCTTCTTGATGTGGCTAAGAAGTGATATTCAATTCTCAAAATAAAGTACACTGGCTAAAGAACCTGAGCTCCTTCTTTTTCGCCTATCTGAAATTGGTGGAGCAATTCATACTTAAAGAAAGTGTTATTTAAAAATACGTGTACCACAGTTCAAAAAAGGAAAAATAAACTCTTAATAATTGTGCAATGAGGAAGAATGGCTGAAAACTTCATTTTTCTATCTTTTGTCACATCTTCCTTCTGTTCCTCTTCTTCAGTTTCACATTTATATAAATACAGATACATATGCCTACTAATATTTTCACTGTTTAAGACAATATGCCTGAAACTGTAGGTCAGAATAGTTGTTCAGAAGTAGTTTGAAGCTATCTTTGTGCCTTTCTTAAGAAGACCAGTCAGTGTTCTAGCAAAAAAAAGAAGGGCACACCTTCCTTCATTCCTGCTTGCCAATAGTGTCCTGAATTCAGCTTTTGCAGAGAAAATGTGGATAAGCAGCAGGGTCTTAATTCTAACTTGGCAACCATAAGATCAATTAAGATGAATTAAGATTTTGTATGTGATTAATTATGGAAATTTTACAGCCCTCACGCTGTAATAATGCTAGTATGATGGAACTACAAGCCAATAATATATTGGAAACAACTGAAAAAAAAATAGAAATCTGACACTTTCCCAGGACCATTGTGAATCTTCAATAGAAGTTTTTGCCAATTAGTAACTATTAGGAGTTACTTTTAGAAGGAAAAGGAGTGATAGCTGAGTGTATAGTATGTTTTCTTATGTTTTTCAGGGGTCAAGTAATGAAATGCTTGTACTACAAGCTCTTGAGGAGAGACTTTCTCTTTGGTTTGTGCAAATTGTCACGTTTGTGCTACTCCAAAACAAATAAGTAATCACCATGATAAAAAAAACTGGCAGCCACAGAGAATGCTCAAAGACATCTGGAGAGTCAGACAGGCTGACAAAGACAATGACATATGGAAACAGAAGTCACATAATTACAGCAGTTCACAATAGAGTAATCAGAGAACATGATTAAAATGTCACTATTCCAGAAGCACAGACAAGATGGGACATAAGAAACAGCATTTTTAATGAAACTGGGAGATACTCGTATGTCATCTGCACTTACCATTATGGGTGACTTCAACTTGACAGATGTCAATTGGGATGATACAAACAGTTCCAGGAGATTCCTAGAATACCTCCACAGTAACTTTTTGGTACTGGTAATGAGGGAGCCAGCTGGGAGAAATGCCCTCCTGAAACTATAGCTCAAACAGAGAGGGTCTCATGAATAGCCATCTTGGCAATAGTGACCATGAAGTACTTGAGTTTAAAATATCAGGAAAACTGCTAAGAATAATTAAATCCTGGGTATAGGATGAGCAGACTTCACATTGCTCAGGGAACTAGCTAGTAATGTCCCCCGGGAACCTTTTGAAGGCCCTGGGGTCCATCAGTGCTGGTCATTTTTTAATTACCACTTCTTAAGAGGTCAGGAATAGGCAACTTCAAAATGCTGGAAGTCATGTAGATAAGGCAAAAGATTTTCTTGGCTAAGTAGGAATCTTCCTCTAGAGCTTAGTCAAAATAACAAAAAGAGTGCATGACCACAGAAAGAGGGGATGGGCGATATGGAAGGACTACAGAGATGCAGTTCACCATTGTAGGGTAAGGTTCATGCACCAAAGCTCAGTTGGAGTTGGTGCTGTCCAGTACTGTGGGGAAAAGCAAAAAGAATAAACATTTGTTAATGGACAAAGGGGGACCACAGATAACGTTGGTCCATTACTTAATGAGGGTTATCACCTTACAAATACAAATGCAGACAAGGCAGACACATTTAATGCCTTCTTTGCATCTGTGCTCAACAGCAATTATAGGTTCTGTGGCACCTAGAGCCCTGAGTTGGAGGACTATGACTGTAGTTATGATAAATTTCCAGACAACTCCGATTTTGCTGCTCCTGATGAATGTATATAAGTTTATGGGGCCCAATGAGATTCATTCCAGGGAAGTCAAAGCATTAGCTGATGTCATTGCAGGACCTCTCTCAACATGTTCAATTGTCTCGTGAATCTGGAGAAGTCTCAGTTGACTGGAAGATAGCAAATGTACCAGCTTTCAAGAAGGGCAAGAAAGAAGGCCCTGTTAATTATGGGCCTGTCAGTCTCACATTGGCATTTGGCAAAATTATGGGAATTATTTTTGAGAGTTATTGAAAAACATTTGAAAGACAATGCAGGCACTGGTCAAAGCTGACACACATTCACAAGGGGAGAGTCCTACTGAACACAATCTGCTTTTATGACAGGGTTCCTCATCTAGTTGACCAAGACAGTCAGTAGATGTAATTTTGGAGGAGATTTCAGCAAAGCTTTTGATATTGTTTCTCATAGTATCCTAAAGAAAATGTTCATCACAGAACTAGACAGAAACATAATGTGACAGGTGAGCAGATAGTTACTGAGTTGGGTTCAAAGGATGATAGTAAATGGGGTTACATCAGGCTGGCAACCACTGGGGTTCTGCAGGGCTCCATTTTAGGACCAGCTCTCTTAAATGTTTTAACTTGAAGATTACTACCTAAGTTTGCAGACAACCACATGAGGAGCCATTGACTCCCAAGAAGGCAGAGACATCTTGCAGGTAACGTGACAAATCAGAGGAAATCAGTAAACACTTTAATTTTCATAAAGGAAGTATTGGATTCTGATCCTGGGATGGGGCAATCTGAACTATACATATGGACTGTGGGACAAGAGGTGGGAGTGCAGCCCCACAGAAAGTGATCTAAGGGCTCTGGCTGATGGCAAGCTGAACATGAGCCAGCAAAGCATGGGCATGGAATGGGCTGCCCAGGGTACATCTGGAAGTGCCGGAGTTCAGGGAGCATTTGGACAGCACTCCCAGAAATAGGGTTTGACTTTTGAGTGGTGCTGCATGGAGCCAGGAATTGGACCCAACAATCTCTATGGGTCCCTTCCAACTCAGAATGCTGTCTTGTTCTATGATAAGTACATTTTTCTGAAGAAGAATGGAGACATGTCTGTAGTGTTTAAGTTTTTACTTTGTTCCAAGCAGTCTTAACTATTTGCAAAGAGGTCAAGATTGTTGGGAGTTGAAAAGAAAAGTATGGAGTTGCATGTTGCTAGGAATATATCACTCTCTGGATTTGTAGGGAAATAAAATATGGACGAAGTTTCAGTCAGAAAAGAAACGGGAATCTGTCTTTTTGTTTAGAATTTTCTGCCACATGAAAGAAAGAAGTAGCTTGCAAACTTTTCAATTACAGTGATTTTTCAGTTTCCCATGCTACAGCTGACTTCATTGTAGCACCCCTGCCACAAAAATCAATACACACAATTTATATTTTATGACATATTTGAAAGACTGTGAGAAGTCTTCTATGGTACAACAAAAGACGGACAAAACATCCATAACACTGGGAAATTTCATTTGCAGATACTTTTCCAAGCAAAGCACTGTAAAAAGTGTTATTATACTACTAATTTTATAAGTGCTAGAGGCACATTTTGTTATGTGGACTCCATCTTAAAATCTTTTTGCTATTCCTGAGCACAGAAACATTCAGAAATCTTTTGAAAAACTGAAAAAATTGAAAAAGTATAAATGAAAAATTCGGTACAGTAGAATGTAATGCAGTGGCTTTTCTAATATGGCATTTTTATCACTTTTCTTCATTAGCTTCAGAGCAATATACAACTACATTTGAATGCTATATTTACTTCTATGAAAGGAAGGAAGACAAGCAGTAAATTATGATGTCTTTTCACTTCAAATAGGCTAGCTGGAATGGAACTCATAGCAAACCACAGTAGCTGTAGAGAAAAACTCATTTAGGTACTTTACAAAGAGCACCATACAATGCGCAGAAACTCAGATCTTTTTAATCTAAATTGAAGAGATTTAGAAATTGATTTACTATTTCCTTACAAGTGTATATCAAGTGCAAGTCCAGATTAGCTACCTGTAATAGATCTCATAGGACCTGCCTAGCTTATTGCTACTGAATCATGAAGAATCTTATCACAGATTGAATACTGAACTGAATAAAAGAAGCTTATAATTGCTTAATCAAGATCTGTTTAAATTAAGAGATCATTCCACAAGCAAAATTCAAGGCTGAGGGCTCAGAAACAGCCTTCATACCTGCTGCATGTCAGAAAATTTTTGCTTGAAAACAGACCACCCACACTATATTTTGTTCTGTATATTCCCAGGTGTGTCAGGTGCAATTCACAGAAGAGGTTCTGATGGCCACTGTGCACTCTATCCAAGTTTCTGAAAAATTACTGTTCAAGCTGTATAGATTAAGGAAATCCACAGTTGTTCTTCCTTGCCTACAGGACTTGATTTATGTGTTACCTGATTCAGAGGAGGCTGCTGACTATGTTTATTTATGATTATTCTTTACTGTATGAATGGAGACCTTTTCTTCCCTTGCTTTCTTCCAGGCTTAACTTCTCTTCCTTTAGCCTTATTTCCTTGCTATGTGACTTCCCCTTGCTCTATAGTCTCTCCTTTTTCTCTACAGTACTGTCCTCCCACATTCTGCATGCCCTGGCTCTTATGCAAGATTTTCAGTGGGAGTCAAATAAGCCTGAACATAGGTCTGATTAATTTTGTCAGGGGGAGAAGGGGGAAGGCTGAGCAAGCACTGATAAGCCCTGAGCCATAGTAGCAGTTGCCAGTGGTTGTACTCTGCTTTTGCAGCTAGGATGCAGAAAAGGAGTTTGTTTTCTTCAGCATCTGCTTTTCAAGCATGACCATATACAGGTCTGGGCTTTGGCTGTTTCTAAGTAGTGGGAAGATTAGGTGGTGCTGGATATAATGGCTGACATAATATGCTCCTCAGTTTGTCCACTTGTGTAGGCAAAACTGAAAATCGACGGTGAGAGGGTGTGCAGATCTCTCCTGTGCCTGACATGGGAAGCAGGAGGGAGGCAAGGACCAGAGAGGTGGTGAAGTCTCCTTCGCTGGAGAAGTTCAAGACCCACCTGGACACCTAGCTGTGCAACCTGGGCTAGAGAGCTGCTTTGGAAGGGGGTTTGGACTCGATGATCTCTGGAGGTCTCTTCCAACCCCTACAGCTCTGTGATTCTGTGACCAGACAGCCAGACCTGCTGCTCCCCTCCCTGCCAGCAAGGAAATGGGTCAAGATGGTGGTTGTTGCTGCAGCTGGAGCAGCCAGCTTTGAGCTGGGGGAGGTGCTGCTGCATGCTGCCGCTTCCTCAGCAGCAGCAGCAAATTGTCTGCTTGGCTTTCCTGATCTGTGGCACAGACAGAAAAGGCAAGACAACGTTGTTTCTCCTGGAAATATATTTTTCTTGATGACTCCTTTATTAAGCCTTCTCTGTATATTATTCAGGCAGCAAATTTTTGAATGTCAGAAGATGCTGAAATTAAGGTTGTTGAGTATATGCAGTCTGATATAGCCTTTAATTTCATCTGCCCAGTTCATACCTTCTGTGGAACCCATGCCTGAGTCACTGTACAAGTTAGGCAGCGTTCAGTAAATTACCAGTTTTTCACCTCATTCATCAGCTTAGGTTAGGATCTTAGGGTGTTTTTCTACAAACAGTAGAAGCTTTTCCTTCAAGGAAATCATTATGGGCTTTGCTATCAGGCTCTTCCCAACATTATCCAACCTCTTCACAAATACTAATAAACTCATAAAGTCATTCAGAGATGAGTCCCAGACAGAGCTGTACAGTCCCAGCTGAACAGGGCCCATCAACATTGACACACAGATTCTTCTGCTTGCAATCCCTCAGGCTTAACTTATCCTGCTTTGTTTCTTCTATTATGTTCAGCTGTGTTCCAAAAAACACTGCTTGTTCCTTGTATTCCTTGTACTGCTCCTATTTTTGTCTCCAGCTTAGTACCTATCTTCACCACTCAGGCTTCTGATCCCAGTTTTCTTTCTGTCTGCCTTTCGTCGTCTCACTTCTCCAGATGCTTTATGCCAGATCAAATATCTCCCAGCTATCTTGCCTTGAAGGTGTCAGCTACCTTCCCAGTCACGTCATTTCTTCTTTTCTGTGTGTGTTTTCCCCCATAGGCAGCAGAGTTGCCTCATGTACAGGCCCTGTGTTCATCCCTAGCACTTACCCCACTCTTTCAGCCGCCCTCTGCAAAGGGAACATCTTATATACAGGCAGTTTTCCTTTCCAGATTACTAATAAAGGACCACAGGAAAGACCACCTCTCATTAATGAAGATCTCACTTTTTCACCCTTTTCAGTGCTTCATAGGAGAGGTTACTACAGGGACAGTTCAACTGTAATGTCTGGGGACAATAAAGACAGACCAGGTCTTTCTAGGGGGAGACCCAGTGACACAGAAGACTCCAAAGCTGATGCTATGCAAATTCACCTGTAAATCTCAAACATGCTTCCTGAGCATGTGCAGTTTGTACTTTTTGTTAAGTAGCAGATTTCCTGAATAAAATTTATTGGAAATTCTGAACACCAGGCGTTGTTCCTATCTCCATATCACCCAAAGTGCTGGAGGCCAGCATGCTTTTCTCTGGTTAGAATGAACCTGTAACTGCAGGCCATAAACATATTCTTCCGTTTCTCCAGGTTTTGTATTATGGTAGCACACATTCTACTTTTCAGCAAGGAATGTGCACTCAGAGCAGGTATCTTCTTTATTTAAAGGTGTAACCACAGAGTGACCCTAGGAAAACAGCTGTCCTGTAAATCCTGTCAAATACACATGCATGGTTAAAAGAAATGTTCCAAAACTATAAGACACTAGAATATAGGATAGTATGCTAAAGTAAAATATGGAGAGGAACCATGTATGCTAAAGTATTTAGTATTTAGTATGCTAAAGTAAAACATGGAGAGTTAAAGATTAAAATAAATAAATAAATAAATAAAAATAAAATTTGAAGGGACCTTGAAAAATCATCTCATCCTTTGTATTTCCTGCAACAAATGAAAAAATGCCTTTACAAACAACTCTTAAAGACCTCCAGCATCTCTTGACTGTCTCTCTTTCAGTACTTCACTTTTCCAATACGTAGCTAAAATCTTTCTATAATCTATTTAGATTTCCCTTACTGTGATTCAAGTTCATTATTTCTTATACTTTCTACTTTGTAAAGGTAGCAAAGTATTTGAGTTTACAGTAGACTTTTATTTCTTTGAAGATTATTATCTTGTGCCCCATCACTGTTCATTAGGTTAAGGGAAAAAGGTCTTTCTTTACTAGTCATGTTGGATCATTTTCACTGCCTTCTCTAGACTGTCTGCAATTACTTACATCTTTCTTAAGAACAATAACAAAACGTGGAACATACTTCAGATTTACCAAAGCTCAGCTGACTATGCAGAAGAATGCACTGTTGTAGGCCAAAAAATCCAGAGTTGCCATGGGCAACAGTAGCAGTTGTATCTGGTGACAGAGCTCCCTTTAATGAGAGCAGTATTTGCAACATAAGCAGAACTCAAATAGATAAGGGAGGTTGCAGAAAGTGTCCCTGGCATGACATGGAAAGGAATAAATCAGCTGATTTGGGATGAAGAAACAGCTGAGGCAAGTCCAGGCAGCAACAAATCCGAATTAGAATCCCAAAAATTATGAAGTAACAGCAAAGAAAGTGTGAACACACTGTAGAGCCATTAGTGTAACAGAGATGGATCCCTGTTGTATGCCCTATCCGGATTCCCAGGACACTGAGCTCTGTGGCCCACAACTGAGTCTGCACGTTTGAGTCTGCATCCATAACATTCAGGTGCTAGAGGACAAAATCTGTTTCAGTTTCCAGTTGTTCAAATGAACTTATTTATCAACTATTCCAATTCTCATGCATACATCTTGAAATGATTTTTCTCTTTCTAGCAAGAGCATTCCTTTTCCAATTTCCTTTTTGAAGGAATGTTGCCTCATCATCTTTCTCCATCTCTGATCAGTGATAATGCATATCTACTGTCCCCATGTTTCTTCCAAATGCTACCCTAATTTTTCTATTTGCCAAAATTACTTCTAAGCACACCCTCCTGTATACTCACCATCCTTCCATCTTCACACATTGCAAATTAAACCAACTTATACACTTATTATGTAGCTCATTGGTTCTTTTTTTATCTTCAGATACACTTCAAGACTGTGTGAAGGACTAAATCTGTTGTTTGTTTGGGCCTTGTTTTCTTCTGCTAGCAACTAAGACTGAGAAAGACAGTCTTTGAGCAACAAGACATTAAGTTTTGCCCAACCTCTTTTTTTACTATAAATCAAAATTTAAAATATATTCTTAATCCAAATGGCTATATGTTTTTAGTCAGATCAGATGGTTATCATCCTTTCAGAACTTCTTAGTCACCTAAAAAAACTGTAAAAAATCTGCAAAAAAACTGCTAAAAATTCTGTAGTGATCTCCTCAGATTTCTTGTATCAATCTCCATGGCTTACTTGATTTACAAATGTATTACATATTCTCCTTGTATCTGCTAGAAAACATATTTTAAATGTGAAACGTTGTTCTGCTTTTTTAAGTTGATGGTCTCAAGATGTTAAAAAAAAATTTATCTGCAACTATTGTTGTGTCACTGCACACCCATTTTCAGTGAACTCTACACTGTACAGAAAAAACACTGGCCACATCAAACGAACATTTCTCCAAAACACGCACAATTAGTAGCTACCATAGTGACACAGCTTTCAAGGGAAGTGATATTACATGACATTACAAGTGATCTACAGCTCACCCTACTTCACTACCATTGGCATTAATTTTCATTCTAAATGCTTTAGGCAAACACTTTAAGAAATGAAGAACTAGCAGAGCACTCTCAAACTGTCTCTAATTTTAAAGCCAAACTGAATTATGTATTTGCAAGTAGTTACAAATGCTTTCATAGAACCATGAAAACATATAATATCTTGGGTTGGAAGAGATCCTGAAGATCATCTCGTTCCCTCTGAGTGAAGAATTTCCTCCTAACAATGTCACCTAAATTCCCCCTCTTTTAGTTTACCCTTCTTATCTATAACTATCAAAAAGACCACACAAAAAGTCTACCTCCTGTAAAGTACTCGAAGGCTTCAATGAGGTCTTCCCAGAGTCTTCTCTTCTCCAGACTGAACAAGCCAGCTCCCTCTGCTTGTCTTCATAGGAGAACTCCTGCAGCCCTCTGATGTTCTTTTTGGCCTTCTCTGAATGTGCTTTGTATTTGGTTTTGTTGCATCTCATTTAGTTTGCATGAGCCCACTTCTCAAGCCTGTCCAAGTCCCTTTGAATTGCATCCCTTCCTTCTGACATATCAGCTGCAGCACTCAGTTTGGTGTCATCTGCAAACTTGCTGAGCACATTCACGATCCCACTGTCTGTTTTTGATAAAGATGTTAAAGAACTCCAGTCCCATGATGGCTCCTTGGTAGACAACAGTGATATCATCCTCTGCCTGATAGAGAGCTGTAAACCACAAACCTCTGTCTGCAACCATCCAACCAATTCCTTACCAACTGAATAGTCAGGTCTTCAAATCTATCTCTCTCCAATTTACAGATAAGATTACAATGTAAGACCTTGTATAAGGCTTTATAGTGAACGACATCTGTTTATATGTCCATGTAAATGACATCTGTTACTCTTCCTTTGTTTCACTGATGCTGTCACGCCATCCTAGGAGGCCAAGAGATTTGTAAGGCACAATCTGCCCTTGATGAAGCCGTGAGAGTGATGTTTTCCTTTTTCCAGTCAGCAAGGACTACACCAGACAGCCATGACTTTTCAAATGATGGAGAGTGAAATGGCAACCATATCAGCCAGTTCCATCAGGACCTTAGGGTGCATGTCATTCATCTTCATAGACTTATACACATTTAGTCTCATCAGGTGGTCTTGAACATTTTATTTTACAAGGAGAGATTTTGCTCCCTCAACCACTGTCCAGAAGTTCAGAAACACTGAAGACCTGGGAAGTCCAACTGTCAGTGAAGACTGAGGCAAATAACTTGCTGAGTATCTCAGCATTCTCCATGTTTGTTGCTACCATTTCTCCTTTCTTATTTATCAGAGAGAGTACTCTCAAAAGTACTCTCTCTGATAAATAAGTCCTTGGCCTTTCTCTTCTAATCAGTGTATTTAAAGAAACCCTTCCTGTTATTTTTCACAGCCCTTGCCAAGTTCAGTTTTGTCTGTACCTTGGCTTACCTGATCCCATCCCTGCATATCTGGACAGCATCCCTATATCCTTCCCAGGCCAACCATCTATTTCTTTCTTTTCCCACAGTTTGACCATCAGGCCATTCCTCATACATACTGGTATCTTGCCTCCCCTGCCTGATTTCTTATGCTGAGGGATGGGGAGCTCTTGTGCTCTCAGAAAAGTGTCCTTAAAGAGTTGCCAGCTCTGCTCTGTTATTTAGTCCCTAAGAACAACTTCCCATGGGATCTCACATTTTCTTCATTACTATCTCCTGTTAGATATAGAGTCAGTTTCAATTACTATCTCTATCTAGTTTATAAAATGTATAGAAAATGCTCAGGGTTTTTTTGTTTTGTTTTGTTTTGTTTTTTGTGGCATTCTGTGTGGACAGATTCTCAAGTTGTATTCTATAATGGGAACTACTGTGAGCTGAACAGAACAATGATTATTTAAAAAGAACATAAGTGAAATTTTTGTAACTATTCAAATTATATAATACAGATGTCTTAATTTCAAGAGGAGTGTAAGTCTCCTAGTTTGACTCAGTGAGATTTAGTCCAGAATTCTTTATTAAAAAATTTTGGTTTTGTTTTGAAAATTTGTTATTAAAAAACAAATCCTGAGATGTAAAAAAAGAGGAAGAGGAGACCAGCATTAAGATTTACCTCAAATTTTTTGGACCTACCTTGTCTGTTCCCAGTTAATTAGGGCAGTGGGATTCATTCTGCGTGAAAAACATCCTTGTTAATGCCTTGTTGGAACTTGGCAGTTATCCTTCACAGCAATTCAGTGGTGTTACAGCAAAGAACAGCTGATCCTATTACCTGGCATTGTAGAACAAGAAAATCCCTGGCCTTATCTAGACTAGCTGTAAAATTGAACCCAGTGCCTCTTCTGAAAATGATATAAACACAAAAATTTCTCACAGGCAGAGTACATGAATGGTTGTGTTGTACTGGCTGGTTTTGAAGGCATATGTCGCAAAGAGCCTTTGTAAGCCACTGCTATCTTACAGAGAGTTACACCATCTCAGCATCTTTAAATATCAGGACATGCTAAAAGACATCTCTATCAAAAGCGTTGTCTTAGCAGAATAGTTATAAAGTTATATATATAATTATATAACTTTATAACTCAGGACAATATAATCAGAAACTGGCTGCAAATTATGACAAAGAAAGATTATCTACTACTGAGTGACTGGGTGATACAACGTTAAGTGAAATTCAGAACAAATGAATGGAAACCAAATCTCTCGGGAACAGAAAATCTGACTGAAAAAACCACCCAGTAATGGATCCTAGTGACCAGTATTCAAGTGGAAGAGAAATCGGAGTCGCTGTTTTATGAAAATGTCCACACAACATTTAGTTGTGATTACAAAGGTAGGTGAAATCTTAGAGAATAAGACGCTTTGTAGGAACAGAATGGAGGATACATTGGGTAATAGCCTATCTCTGCTGTTCCTGACTTTTGAACACTACGTGACCTCCCATAAAAAACATCGTGGGAGAACAAAAAAAATAGAGGTTTTGGTAATAGAGATGATCAGAAATGCAGAAGAGATTTTTTTTTTTCCTAAAGAGAACAAATAGACCTTGTCTTTTCAGTCTGGAAAAGCTGAAGAGGCATCACACAAGGAAAGAGAAAGCTGAAGAGGAAGCAGTTGCTAAGTGTTTCTCACAGTTCAGGAACATGGGGCATGTCATGAGTTTATCAGGCAGTGAGCTTAAAGCAAGGAAAATAATATAACATAGTTAAATCAGGGAATTAATGATTCTCAGACAGCAAGTAGTCAGAACAGGAATGGGATTAGAAGAATTCACAGCAGACACATTCAAGGGTAGCCATTAAACACAATGAATGGGATTCAGCCCCAGTTCAGGAAATTCCTCATTCACCAACTGCCAGATGCTCCTTACTTCATACTCCACACTGTCAGTATTGCCATATCATTTCCTAAATTGCCCACTAGTGGACACAGTCTGAGTTACTGCACGATCTCTATGTTGAGTCAGTTTTGACCACGTCCCTGTAATTCTGTGAAATGAAATCCAGCATAGACTGAGCCCAGGGCTGCAACTGACACAGAATCAGCTACAGTATCAGCAAGGTATAAGCCATTTCAAGCAACAGGAGATTCGTGGCAGCAGCAAGGAGTCTCTTCCTGTATTTCTAGGGCTTTCTGGACCACAGCTTCTGGACTCAGACTGTCAGCCCCACAATAGAACTATATTTAAGAATGATTATATACTAAGGTAAAACACCAGAAGCTGAAGCCTAGTGTGTAACTGAGACTGTCCAACTGATTTCCCAAAGGCATCATGCAGTTATCAGACATGTAGCAGATACCCAGCCAGGATTAAACTCTAAGCAGTATTCCTGTGGTAAAAATCTTTGTACCCATTTGCAACTTCCCTGACTCAACCAATGCCTTTGTTTTCATATTCTTGCAACAGTAGCAAGCATTACACTGATTTTGGATGCAACCACACACTCAAACATGCTGTTCTTAGCATCAGGAATCATCTATCACTGGTTAGATAAGCAAATAGAGGAAGTCTTGTCAATGGGTTCAAATTAAAATACAACCAGAAAAACTGAGAATTCTTAGGCAACTAACGTAAAGCTATCCTTGGAGAAGACTCATTTTGAGGAAGAAACAGATACATACATTGAGATTGATTTGACAGACTATTCAGATTAAAAATAAAAGGTCACCATACTTCTTATTAATATATGATGTCTTAAGGTGTTCACAGCCGTAATATCTGCCTTATCAGCATCAGTGATATTAAGGTGCTACAGCTTGTGTCATATTCTGTATTTCTGTGAAATTGATCTGATTAGGAAACAATGTACTTTAGTTTTTTTAACAATTTAAACTTAAAAGTCCTTATGAGCAACATGAGCCAGTAAATGAAAAGTAAGATAAAATGGTCATGATTAGAGAAAGATGAAGTAATACAGTAAGATTAAGTAAATTAATGTCTTTAATAAGAGTTGGGTTTGTTGTTGTTGTTGTTTGGTGTTCTTTTTTTTTCATTAGAATGACAGAGTACCATAGGTAATCTCTTGTGATAAGAAAAATCACAAGGAATTTCATAAAGAAAAGGTGCTTTGTTGAACATCTGCCAATTCCTTGCTGTTACCTCCTGACCCAGCCTTTTGTACTTCGGATGAATCAGACAGAGCAACAGCTGATAGAAACAAGAAAGGGAGCTGAAAGAGTGTATTTCACAGGTAATGCAAAAATAGCATTTATTAGCTAATCAGTTACTTCAAAATTAGATTACCCATTATTTCTAAAGTCAGTGTGTTTTCAGTGGATGCCATTTCTCTGCAGAAAACAATGACCTACCAACATCCCAAAATATGCTCACAATTGAAAAATGAAAAAGTCATAAGTAAAATGAACAAAACAAAAATATTGTGTTTAGCTTAAAACAAAACATTCTGGTTTATTTTGTTTAGATTTGTTTATATGTTTGTGTGTTTGCTTCTTTTGAAGGGATTGTATAAAAATTAGTTGTTAATAAAAAGATAAAAGGTTGGATTTCAATCAGTTGAGAGGAAACTGAATTTTCAAACTGAAATTCCCACAGAATAAATGCTATAGTTTGAAAATAGTCTTTAAGTAAAAGTCTTCAATTTCCATTGAAAATTTCTACATCAAAAAGGCCTTTGACAACCTGCTTATCTGAGCTTGGAGTGACGTGACTGCAATTAAACTCTAACAACAGAAGAGTATTCTCCATTAGACAAAAATACACTTAGGAGTCATTCCTCCAGTCACTTCTGCTCTCTTTACTTTCTCCTGTGGTATGTTTTGCCACTTGTTTTCCATAGATATAGGGAATCAGGTTAATCATTAGTATTGTGGATGGTCAGCATTCTCCTTTGAGGTATTCTACTGAGGTTTCATGACAGTTTAATGTCAAATCGGGGTATCAGGAAATCTTGCTGGTAGAATAATTATTTCACTGTGACCTAGATCCCATCTAATACAGTGTTTCACTTAAAAGCCTTTTCATGCTATTACTGATGAATAGATTGTTTTTTTTCCTTCTATGCCATACAGATATCTAGGGTAAAATAAATTCAGGTTTTTTTTCTCTTTGAGAGAAATATTTCTTTCTTCACTTGAACTAAAAATATAAGTTTGGATATATCCTCTCTCTTGTAAGAATCATTTCTCTCCTGTGTTGGATACAAACTCTTTGTAAGATGAATTGCTCCATCTTTGTCATAATCCACACTGGTGCACATTATTCGATAGCCTTGCAGAGTATCCTTTAATTGAACTTCTAATCTCAGGACAGTCTTATGTGCAGCCTCAAAATTGTATACTTTTCCCCTTCATCCATTCTATAGTTGGATTCCAACTGCACAGATACAGAGCCAAAGAGTCATTGCATTCTGTACTAAACACAGGTAACTTTTTATTAGCAGAGAGCCTTGACAGCTTAAAAGCCTCAAACTACTCCTAAAATGGCTCCCACCCGTCATTAACAGTACTACAGTAACCTTCTGTTCCTCAAACTGTATCTGTACAAAGAAAAAATATTTCATTTTAGTTGATGGCAGCTTTTCTTAGAGGCAACAAGTCAAGGCAGTAATTCATAAGCAGTTCATATACCTTATCTCCCATGAAGCACTGGTTTGTGGCATTTATACACACAGTTTTAAGGAATCTGCACATCAGTAGCTTTCAGTTGAACCGTTTTTACTATTTAAATCAGTGGTTCATGTGTTTTTTTTCATAGGAGAATGTATTCAGTGACACAGCAAGAATTCACAGATTTGCATAATACTGTACAATGCAACCAAATCTTGCAGGGTAGGAAGCTTGTCTCAATATAGGCAGGGCAGCAGTCAGTAATTTACGTATGGGCTGAAAATCTCATATTTCACTTAACTTCAGAAAATGGCCAATAATATGAACTATGAGAATGAGAAGATATGAATGATACTGTAAAAAACAACTAGGTGAAGAATTCCAAATTCCATCCAGTTAGAAAATGTGATACTGAATTTTGCTTTTTGCTTTTACAGACTGCTGCCAAGCTTGCCTTGCTCAAACATACTTGAGGATTGGCCTAAGCACATTTCTTGAAGGTCCTTAGACCACAGCAAAAATCTAATTTACACAAGTTAAAGAAAAAAAGAGCTCTAAAATGAAGCCCCGCTTTGACGTGCAATGTCTACTGAAAAAAAAGGGAAATCGGTAGACTACAGACATGCTTTCTGTCTTTACTTCTCAATTTTCCTTTTAATCTTCTTCCTTATTTCCTTTACTTCTGTTAGCTAAAAGCTAATTGCAGCACATGCTGACCTGACTTTACATTTAAATTTAACATGTAGGAGGTTCAAGAAATTTAAAGCTTCTGCTTTCACAGCAATTATTATTTAAAACTCCAGGTGTTTATTTAGAATGCAGTAGTGGAAAAATGGTGTTTGTTTGCAGAGGTTGTTAAAAAAAAGAGCTTTTTATTAACACTTCAAATTACACAAAATCAAATAAAATTATATTTGTGAAGTAGGCAAATACAGATAAATCTATTGTTGAGGAGTCACAGTAAAAAGTCCTCCTTTGTGCAGGGTTTTAGCTGCGGGATAAACAGTTACCAGCAGTATCTCATCAGAAAGACCTATTTGCTGATCACAAGTTGGGGGGTACTACACTGTTACGTAGCAACTAGTTAGTTTTTTTATGATAAATTAACCCCTTTTTGAGTGTCAAATGCATATCTTCTCCATGGGACTTGCAGCTACATGAATGGCTGGAATAGGAATGTTTCCAACTGCATCCGAAAAAAAGCCTTTTATTTTTCCTCCTTTTCCATTTCAAATGGCCTTCACTTGGCTTCTGAAGACACAAAATTATTACACATCTCCCTTCACAGCCAACATTTCCCATAAAAAATGAATCTGTCACACTGCATTGTGTCATGTTGCAAGGAGTCTCAGTCTGAACAAACCTCTGCATTACTGTTTCTACACAGCTTAGTGCTGGTTCAGGAGATACGGGTTCCCATGCAAGAAAACCACTGTATGTCATCTACATCATCTACACTTCTGTCTGCATTCACCAGTGAAAATTTTGAATGTTGTGACAAAGTAATGTTGCCATGGGGTATCCCCAACACTGTGTATATGACATACCTTTCAAATTGTCATCAAAAGCAGTTTGAAGTTGTTATTTGTCAGCTATGAGTTCAGTGGGAAAAAAAAGATACATTTCTGATAATAAAAGGCAAATTTCTGGAAAGCCACAAGTGAGTCATGAACATCAGATAGGCCCCAGAAACTAAAAAGCTCCTGACAATTTATTTCTTATGTTTGAAATGAATGCTCAGATTGCAGCTACTACCCAGGTGCCAGTAAGGTAACAGCAAATCCAACATATTAAATCTGTTTCCTAGAACTGAGTTTACAGCAGGGGGAATTTCAAGGACCAGTGCTGATGGCAGACATCAAAATTTATTAATCTCTTACTGGAACAAGTTCACAGAAATTAATTGATCTGCGATACATGAAATCAGAACAAGATCCCAGAGGACACAAACAATTGAGGAAGGACAGGAAACACCACCATTTTCAAGGGCTGTACCTAAAGGATTTTTAGTGTATAAACACAGAAGCAACACTCCCTATGGGTAAACAAAAGTCCTGACCTCTGCAACTTTCCTTATGAGAACATAAATTCATACGAACAAAGTTAGTGGATGTTGCAGTTCTGCTCAAAGGAAACTAAATACATAGAATTGTAGAGTGACCAAGATTGGAAAAGACCTACAAGATCAGCCAGTCCAATTGTCCTCCTATCATCACTATTTCCCACTACATCATGTCCCTCAGTACAACATCTAAATGTTGCTTGAACATCTCCAGGGATGGTGGTTGTACCACCTCCCTAAGCAGCCCATTCCAGCACCTGACCACTCTCACAGAGAAGTTTTTCTTAAAATGCAATCCCAATCTCCCTGATGCAACTTGAGGCCACTCCCTCTAGTCCTACTGCTAGTTACATGGCAGAAGAGCCTGACCCCCACTTTACTCACTACAGCCTCCCCAGAAGTAGTTGTGGTGAGCAATAAGGTCTCCCTGAGCCTCCTGTTCTGCAGACTGAACAGTCTCAGCTCCCTCAGTCACTCCTCATAAGACCTGTGCTCCAGACCCCTCACAGCAAAGCTGCCCTTCTCTGAACACGCTCTAGGACCAACTCAGCAGAATCAGTTGCAGGGCATAAAGGGTACTCAGAAAGTGGTGAGCAGCATAAGTAGCATCTCAAAAGGCTGTCAGGCAGATGTTGACAGTTGTGTAAGGGTAAGCAACACTGCAGCATTTCAAAAGTTCAAATCTCTTCCACTATACATAGGGAAAGGCCGGACTGCAGGTGGTACCCTGTTTTCACAGACTCTATCTACACAAGAAACTATGTACAACATAACTTATGTACTTTATGCCACAATTCTGATTTATTATGGAGCCAGGAGATTTTATTTGCAGCCTTTGTTGTCCTTCACAAAGTCCTTCAGACAGGTGAGTCTGGTTCTGCAGGATGAGCATCAAACTGGTTGCAATATTAAGAGCAGGCACCTCAGCAGGAAAATCTGGCATTGCCCCAGAATAGAGGGAACTATCTTATGAAATTGTAAAATACACAGGTAAAAGAAATTATATTAATTGCAAATGAAAACTCAATTAAAAAAAAAAAGTCATTTGTTGGATAAATCAGTTAGAAGAAAACTACGTGTTAAAAATTGTAACCGCTAACATTTTGCAGAAAAATATTCTGAAGTGCTTAGTGACTAATGAAAAACAGAGATCAGAGGCATTCTGCTTGCATTAAGTGGAGAAGAGAATAACCACTTGTGAATCATTCATCTCTCTCATTTAACTGTGCTTTAATATTTCCAAATCTTCATATATTCATATTGATTTTCTCTTATGATGTCTTTTTAGACAACAATTGGCTCCGTTGCCTGAATACTTTGGCAAACAATCATTGCATGGTTTGACAGCTTGACTTTCAAATATATAATCCCTGACCTTATTCAGCTATTCTCTGTGTGTATTTATTAACCTCATTTTAATCTGCTGGAAATGTGCTAGCACAGCATAGTTTCTGGTTACAGCTCGTTACTTGAGTCCTCTTAATGTCATGAAGAAAATCTAATGTGGCTGTCTCTGCAGCCTGAGTCCTCAAACTTTGGGATAATGCAGCAACCTGTGAAGCTCAAATATTCCTACAGGCAGAGATCAAGAAAGATGTGATACGTAATTAAGCTTCATGATTTATTTGTCTGTTTCTTCTAGATCCTACTTGCTTTAGAAGTACGAATGTTTGATTAATGTGGTCTTTCTTTTGATAGCTGAAAATGAAGTGTCCTGGGTGAACAGATGGCAAATTAAATTGAATGATAAGAAGGAAGAAGTTAAAGCACTTTGAACACAGAACAGACAGGCACAGAACGGAAACCACATTTTCATTCCTTAAAGGGGAAATTTACAATACATCTTACTGACCAAGGGAGGATCCTCTTAAATATTCCATTTCTTCCTCTATGGTTGCCTATGTATTTAATTTGCAATAGTCAACACAGTGGGTAATTAACTCTGAAAGTTCCACTTCTTTCTCAGAGAATCACTACCATCTTAGTGCTAAAAAACAGCACAGCTCTTGTGGGTTTCCAGATGAGGACAGGAAGGCCAGTTGCCTGCAGTACAGACCTGCAGCCCACCTTGACTACCTTGCAGGTGGAAACTCCTAGGGGCAGGTGGAGAGGTGGAGGACAGGACACCTTTGTCCTCTCAGTAGAAGAGGTGATACCTCTCTTGAGGTCTTCCATGGTAGCTTGATACAGTTCCCCAAGAGGAGGTATGTCCAATCCACAGACTGCATGCAGCCCAGCCCAGCTTTCAATGCAGCCACCCACTGCCCCTCACCATCAAGGTGGCACTGCTGCCACCAAGTGGCCTGGTCCAGCCCTGGGCACGCACTCATTACACACAACAACCAAACCGAGGTGCGCAGTCGTCACCATCTTGGCTGGATCCAGGACATAGGGAACATGCTGGGCAGTGCCAGCTCAAGTGATGGCAAATCATTGTATTCATTGTGATACATGGGCTAAATGCTGTCCTGGGCACAGCAAAAAATAAATAAACAAATAAATAAAAAATACACAGCTGTACTTTCTGTTTTGGTAAAGAAAATTGAGAACAGGTATCAAGATTGCTGAAAAATCATGGCTTTTTGTATGTTAGCAACTCAATTTTCAGCCAACAAATAAATCACCTGGGAATTTTCAATTGCAATCATATACTCAAAAGTCTGATGTCTCTCCACCAGACTTATATATGAGAAAAAAATATCCCATTTCACCATCACACCTCGTTCATGTCATCAGTTTTCGGCAGTACACACCTTTGTGAACAACTGTTTTCAAGGATGAAGCATAGGAAGAGGAAAATTTCATCACAAATCTTTGACAAACACCCTATAACCAGTGCAAGAATACGACTGAAAATACAAGATAATTTTAAAACATGCTCTATTCCCTATGTCTTTCTGTTACTTGTGGCATGAATATCTGTTTTCTAAGCTGATTATTAGACTATCATATTTCTATTTTATGACATATTGTATCTATCATGCAGTGTGCTACATTTTACTGATGCATCAGGAAGCCTAGCAGCGCATGTTTGTGCGTGCCTCATCTGTGCTATCACAGCCAGGCAGAACTGCATTTCAATACACTGTGTTTCCTACTGCCAATCCACTTGTGCAGACTTGGTTGTTTCTTTCCTCCTGCTAATTTTGCTTACCCAACTCCCATTGCTTAAAATAAAATCTTTCAAAGAGGAGCTTAGACAGTTTTACACACATAAAAAGCAAACAGATGTACAGAACACTTTGAAATTCCTCCCTGTATCTTTCTGGGTTAGTCCCAGAACATTAAAGAAAACTATTAAGCATATACAGATGTGTTCATTTTGTTTTTGCACATCTGCTTTTTCAAAGTGGAACTTCTGTGGAGAAGCTGCCAAGATTACAGTTCACATCAAATAAAGCAGGAGTACCACAACACAAGTGGATCTGTAAACAGCTACAACTGCTCAGCTCCAGAGGTTAGCCTGGAAAAAAAAGGGAAGGGTGGGAACATTTTAATATGGAAATTGGTATTCCTACAGTGAGCGCTTGAAAGACCTAGTTTGATCCAGACATCCACCTCCACAACACTTGAAGCAAGATATAGTGTATCTGTGATCAAAAGATTACTGTCACCACGTTGTTGCTATCACAATTTGTGGGTCAAAATACTGCTTATGGTTCTCCACTTAGTTCTCACTGGCTCTCATTGACCAGCCTGCAAGGCAGCTGTCCACTAAGAAAGAACAATTCCTGGCATACTTATGGAATTGAGGCTGAGTATAGTTTTCCTCACAAATCAAATGAGGCCTAGATCCTCACCCAATCTAGCTGCAGTTATGTGAGGCATCTGCATGTGTCCCACCCTTGTTATGACTCTACTCATAGCCTTAGGATAAACAGGTTAGGTAACGTGGCTTGGAGTGCCTGCAAGAAAATGCATCAGTAGTCAGACATCTCAGAATGTGCTGACTTTCAGTGCTTCTGAGCTATAGAGCTAAAGCTGCTCAGTACGTGTCCCTTTCACCTCTTTCTGAGGTGTGTACTTCATCACTATTCCCTGCACAGAGCTAAAAATAAAGTGTGTTCTTTGGCTTGCTGGATCACAATGTCAGTCACAGAAAGAAGTGGAAATTCATTACTAATGCCTGCCAAAGCTAGATATTGCTCTGGTTTCTCTATTTGTGACACATAGAGGCTGCATATTCTGCAGATATATAAAATAACTCTGCTTCTTGAAAGCATGCATGTGCTCTAGTTGATCAGACACTGACAGAAGTGAAAACCAGGTCACAATACACATGAAGATTAAAGGAGAATAAAAATGCTTATAAATACATACAGGTAAAAAAGATGGGTGAGCCTTCTGCACTAAATGGAAAAGATGTGAAGAGAGGTAGGCATCTAAAGAAACCATTACAACTATTAAATGTTCAGTTCCACTGGTGCTAGCTGGGGTCTACCATGCAAACAGTTAAGCAAGCAGCTGCTTAAGCTATTTTAAAGTTGCTTCACACTTGCTGGAGATTAAGTTCCACATTTGAAGTTTGTGTTACTGGCTATTCTGTAATGTTACCAATCTAAGTACAGATGATACCAGATACCAGGAACTTAAAGTTGTCTAATATTGTCTAATTCTACCTAAATATAGTTACTATCTTAGCACATAGCAAGAATTTGTTTTACTATTCATAAACAATGGAATATAGTGTATAACACAGCAGTGTGAAAATATTGCATTGCTCAGTTTTTCTCTACATTTGACCAATCATAGGAACAATTCAGATGAGAAATGAGCTGAGATGCATAATTCAGACTCCATAAATTATTTATGACTAAATAGAGCTGCCTAATAATCTTCCTGTTAACTGTATAGTGATACACTTGGGGAAAAAAAAGAAGCATGATACTCTTGCAGTCAGATAGATCATTGATACGGGGCCTTAGTCTTCACCATTGCTAGGCCCCTCCACAGCCTGAGCTGCTCACATAGCCAGACCACAGCATAATCTGGTGCAGGTCAGGAAAGAGACAGAGGATATCAACTTTTATACAGTAGCCTAATCGCTAAAGCAGCTATCCAAAAGGCAGGAGATTCAGCTATGTTTCCCTCCATAATGCAAGTGAAATCAAAACCATTCTTTTTTTTTTTTTTTTTTGACTTGTGGTTTGTAAAAGTTCTGATGCCACCTGCAGGTGAGATTTCCTCCAACACCCATCTCACTTTTCCTGTCCCAGTACGTGGCACATTTTATCTGCGTTGGACATCTCTCACAGAGATGAACGTTCTGAATGATGCAGTAACACCAACCATTTAAGCAAACAAAAAAAATCCTTGCCTTCTCCTTTGGCTGCCTTTGCAACATCAGTGAATTCAATCAGATTATGGAGGTCCAGTTTAGTGTCAAGTGCAGGTGTCACAGGCATAGGAGAAAGGAGCGTGTTCTTCTTTTGGTGTCAACAAGATGCAACATTAGTTATACCCATATCATGTAGGTGTATTTTACACTATTGTCTGGTCACCAGGCTGAAGGCAGGGCTGAAAAGTGTAGCGACTTGAGAAAGTCGCCTTCCAAATCTCCTTGCTGGAAGTATTTCATATCATAGTGAGGAATACAAGCCTGGGAAATCAAAATCTTATAAATTCATGATAGAATCAGCTTGCTGATCAAGGCTGTTCAAAGCAAGTCATTGCTGCTCATCATAGGAAAAATGAGAAACTGAACTGTTTGCCCTTAAAAATAACTTTTTTTTTCTTTCATGACAGCTTTAATATCCATTTCACTTCTCCACACAGGAACCTAAGCAGTAACAAAAGCATAATATCCTCCTAATGAGAAAAGAAGTTTGTTCATGGCAATGCAGTGATATTTCTGACCTTCTGCCCTGTTTTTACTTTCAAAACAAAAATGTTAATATAAGTGAATATCCATGTAACTAATCTCTTCTCAGGGGAGCGCTTTTCCCATGTACTTTACATTTAATCTAAATGATTTGTTAAACAATCCCTTTTCCTTAAAAGTCATCATCAGTTTTCACCTTCAAAATATTTTGCAAAATGAATGGCCATTTATAAAAATAGACAATGCTACTTCAAAAATGATTGATTTAATATGTAATCTAACAAATGCTTATTTCAATTTTACAATTAAACTGAAGAAAAGCATTCATTTCATACTGATACTGAACAGATGATAGGACCATATCCATTATATACATGTTTAACTCATCCACTACAGCATTACTTAATTAGGAAAAAGGAAATGAAGAAAAGTTTCCTTCTTCCTGGATGATCAATTAGACTTCTCTATTCTTTTCTCCCTCCACCCCTCACTGCTAAGGTTAAAATGAAATTACATGGTTACTTCACATTTCTCGTATGGAAATGATAACGGATTGTTGAGCTAAAAAGCAAACTTAAGATTAAGAACTAAATCCATAGTATAATAACTATCTGGTTTAGAGGGCATATTTCAAGAGAAATATTACTAAAATTATTTAAGTACTGATGAGCTGATAGTAAAACAGCAGGAGGGTGGCAGGTCACAGTGAAAAATCTCAGTTATTATTCAATTTTCCTTTCCTGATTATTCAACAGAATGGTTACCTGACCTCATGTAAGTAGAAAGTTTATTATGTTTGTTATACTTTGAACTGAAATCTATGAAGATTAATGAATGAAAGAGCTGATGGTAAAGAAAGTCAATAATTTAAAAGCCTAATTGTTATCTACTGCTTATCTAATCAGGAAAGGTATAATTACTCTTTTTTCATAAGGAAGTATTATGTGTCTAAAGCAACCAGCTGGACATCAGCAACTAGTATTCATAGAAAAAATTGAAGATAATGGCAAGAAGTCGCCTGGCAACAGTTCTTTCCCTTTATTTTGAATGGCATTTTAGGGGCAAAGAGCAAGAGAAGAGCTGTAAAGGAAGCCAGATTTGAGGGGCTACCTCTGATCTAGTTTCCCACATTACAGTATCACAGTGAATCTGTTCAGTATGGATATGGGTCCTACACAGGAACATGTCTGCATATAAGATTGCAAATGACTCCACTATCTCTTTGCATCTAAAACCAAACAAGCCTCATTCAGGTACACCAATAAACTGAGTTTGGTGAGGGAGTGCTATCATTCAACAGATTCCTCTACATTCCAGTAGACTCTGATTGTAAAACAGAGTCGTTTAAAATGAGTATTGCTCAGCTTTAAACTTCTGACTCAGCTTGTCCTGAAAAATCATGATCTTTCTACTTACGTTCTAGTTCAGTTTTGTGGGCTTTTTGTTTGTTTGTTTGTTTAAGTTTAGTATAGCTTTTTAAGATTAACAGCATTTATGAAAAGTTCTGAGAAGACGAGCCTGACTGGTTAGCTTCCATATTAAAGTGCCCTACTTAATTTTGTGAGCTTTTTTTAATACCTTAGGAAACGGATTACTGGGGAAAAATGCCAAGTAATTTTTTTCATACTTCTCAGTTCTTGGATGCTGTATGCAAATTGGAAGATTCTGATTCATTTTCCTGTTTTCTCTCTGAGACAAAACAGTAATAACAATAATAACAACAATAACATGAGTCAAAGTCAAAGAGATCAATGCTGAGACTGAGAGAACAACCTTGATATGAACTATGTCCTTTAGGTTCCTTTGGAAGCTTACACTGCATTCAGCACTGGAGCCTTGCAGGACAAGAAAGACACAAGTGGAACTATTGAACCATTCTGCAATTCTATGTCTCCCAGAATGAGAAAGAATTTTAGAATCTGTGCTTTCAAAATAAGGAGCTGATCAAATAAGAGTAGCTATTTATTTATTTAAACTTCAACCTTCAGAACAACAGCCCAACTTCTGTGAGAGAGGCTTTGTGTTTTTCAACCTAATTTTTGAACTAAGTAAGAACTAATGGCATGAAAAACTTGTGCAAAAGTATGTTTCTGATTTTTCCCCTCTTTCCTATCTTTCCTATCACAGTGCTGTGTGGAAAAGGCACAAGTATAGTGTGTGATCAACCACAAATGCAAATACTGTGTTGCAAAGGATTCAGGACAGTAACCTATTGACACAGCCTGAAATCTTTCCTCACTATAACAGCAGCTCATTGGTACCTGATTTCTGGGAGCAGCCTTTTAATCAGAGATATATGAATGTACTAGAGTATGGCAAAAGAAGGTGATGACAGTGCCTTTTAATGTAATACAAGCACTACAGAGCAATAGTAAGTAATAAAGAAAAATCGTACCAGCCTTACTTGCTGCCTTTATCTTCCTCCAGGTCAAACCATCTCCCCCAGTCATTGAATCATGACATATGGCACACCTGGTCCTCTCAGACCAAGAAAGGGGATAGATATAATCAACTTTCCATTGCTGTAATGGGTTGTGACTTCTAGCAAGATGGGTTGTTGTCATCAGAGTTCTGATCTTATTCACATGCAAGTTTTACATTCCTGACATGTTTTGGACAATATCCGGTAACTGTATGGGCAGCCCCCATGCTTTGGACACTGCCCACGTAGTCTTCTGTCCAGCATGTTGTAGTTCCCAAGGTAGCCAGTGAGTGACGTCTTCTGCTGATGTATTTTGCAGCAATCTAACTCAAGTGTGTCAGCTTCAACATTGCCTGGCAACTGCAAGGGTTATTGTCCAGAGATGTAGTATGCTCGTACAATCCTGTGCCTAATTACTTTTCATGTATTGACCCACGTACTTTTGCCTCAGATAGGTCAGGCATGGATTGTCCAATCCTGAGTGGCCCACTGTGTTATCCAGAGGGTGAGCCTTCAGTAGAACACCCAACAACTATCTGTGCAAATGTTCAATGCACTGTTGCCCAACTCTTGAGCTATAACCATCCAGATGTTTTTTAGCTCAGCTCATTAGCTACTTCATCCATGCCCCTCTTCAAACCACATTGTTTCAGTCAAGGGGTGGTTATAGGTTCATAGGTACATTAGGTTGGAAAGGACCCACAAGATCATCTAGTCCAATCATCCTCATATCACCATCCCTACCCACTGAACTACTAAATCAAATCCCTTAGCTCCTCATCTAAACGCTTCTTGAACAGCGCTAGGGATGGTGCCTCAACCACCTCCCTAGGCAGGCCATTCCAGTGCCTGACCACTCTTTCAGAGAAAAAATGTTTCCTCAAATCTAATTTAAATCTTCCCCGGAAGAAATGAAGGTAACTGCTCACAACATACTTGGGTTCCCTCTGCTGGATCCATGTGTGTACCTGGCATCTTCTGGAATAGGATCTTCCCCCTCATGTACAGGACTCTCCTCCAGGCGAGTGGCCACCATTTCCTCTGGTATCTCACTGTGATACATTACTGGGCTGAATATCTTCTGCAATTCTTCCTTTAATGGAAATTGTTACAGGTGGCTTCTCTGATTAAGGTAGGCAACCCAGCACACCACTGTGTTATTAGGCCACCTCTACCTTAGGAATATGGGTTAGATATTTTACCCACCCCTGAGCTGGCAAAGTTGTTTTAAGAATAACCTCTGCAATTTGAGTTATTGGTTCTACCACTTGCAGTGCAGAATAAGTAGCCAATAACTGCTTCTCAACCATGCTCTATCTTTCTTCTGCTCCATGCCAAACCTGTGACCAAAACACAACTAAAGTTCAAACAGCACTCTGATGCTGCCACAACCCTCAGCTGAATCCTTGTTGAGTTACACGCATACCTAGTTCAGCTGGAAGGGCTGGATTGAATAAACCCAGTGCCTGCCTGGGCCTGTTTAACAGCTATTTTTGCCTGCTGGAAGGCCTCTTGTTCCATTCAACCCAATACCATATCTGGCCTTTTTTTCTTTCAGTCAATACAGAGGTGTTAGCAGTTGTGCTAAGTAGGTTTAAAGGATCACCAGTTTCCTAATACACCCAAAAACTCCCACAACTGCTTCACTGTCATGAGAGCTTCACTGTCATGGACCTTATCTATGATTATTCTTGGTAAGACCTTGGTCTTACCTGAACAGAAAACACCTAGAAATGTAACTGATAGCGCTGGTACTTGTACTTTCCATGGATTTATAGCCTAACCTTTTTCCTGTAAATAGGCAGTTAGTGACATTTCTGCCTTCTCTAATGCCTCCATTAATCCAGGTGATAACATTAGAGAATTGATGTAGAGGTACATTTTGATGGTAGACACTTTGTTCCAGTTTACCAACTCACATACCACTTGAGGCAGGATTTGAACAGTCCACTTCCTGCCTTCCCATGTGAATGCAAACCAACCTTGGGATTCCTTAACAACTGGAATGCTGAAAAATGCATTTGCTAGATCCAGAACACAATGATATGTTTCTACTTCTTAATATATCCATGAGAGAGGAAATACTGGGTATAGCTGCATGGATTGGCAGTGTGACTTTAGTTCTCTGTAATCTACTATCATTCACCACATACCAACATACTGGTGTAGTGTGGTTTGTTGCAGGATGAGATCTCTCATTCCTGCTGAAAATTTCATCAGATTCAGTCTTTCAAAAGCATCTTCATAGACTGCCTTTTTCATACTTAACTCACTAATATAGTTTTGTAAGTCTCCCAGCAATGACCACAAACCTGTGTTAAAAGCTATATCATTTTTATTTGTCCATGTTACTTGGCCTGCAGCCATCACCCACTGTATTAATGAATGATTTTCCTCATTATGTTGTAATGTTGCTCCTAATCTTTGACTGAGTGCAAGGTGTGTAGTAATGGATGCCAGTTTTGAAATTTCTGGTTTGTTTACTACAACACTCTCTGTCCCTTTGTCCCATAACAGGAGCAGCCATGGTGGTACACTTTCACTTGTTTTTGTCTAGACCACTGCACTAGATTCACGAGTTTGGCTGCCATATATGAGCACACCATTATATGTAATGTAGTCTGGGTGGGGAGCCACTGGTCAGGAGGCCCCCCCACTGGTCTATCTCGTGTCATTTTTATTTTTTTGTGTATGATATGTCAGATTTCAAAAAGATCCAGGTCAAGTGAAGCCTCAAAATCACATCTTTCAGTTTTCTCACCTGCCAAATCTAGGTGGTATAGACTTTCTGGTTTAGGGCCCTTGATAGTTTCTAATGATATATTTCTGACTTTTTTCAAGGGGTTGATCAGATTTTTTTTTTCCCAGTTTGTATAGCATTCAAGTCTTTTGACTTGGTCACATAGTAATTGACTGCCCTTTTCCAGAATGTTATTTGATATGTCTAATTGATTAAAAGCCATTACCAGTAGCCATGCTGCAGTGGATGCAGCCAGCTGTTGTTCTTTTGTAATTAGCATATCTTCACTGAAGCCAGGAAGGTAGCCTGCTATGCAGGCCAGGGACTCATAAATACTGTCCCTGTTCCACAAGGGGCCCCAGTTTTCAGTCACCATGGCAATCTGATAACACGGAGAACCTAGAAACCCTGGGATATACCCTGGCAAGGTTTTTTTCTAGAGGAGCAGTTCTTTCTCTCAACCAAACCACCAGATTACATTCTTTAGGAATGCCACTTTTAGCATTTCCTTTTTTGGGAGTGTTAAAATGAAACACTTCCAGGAGGTTGACTCCTGTCCGGCTCCTCAGTAATGTATTGCAAAAGAAGGCAATGATGCTGCCTTCTAATGGGATACAAGCACTACAGAGCAACAGCAGGTAATAAAGAAAAAAGATTAGCTCACCCCTTCTGACAACCAGTGACAGCACAAGAGAATCACAGACCCCATGCAGAAAGATGCTACTCCCTCAGGTTCCACCCCTTCTGGTCTCTCAGATGCATTGCTTACACCTGTACTCCCTGGGTTAGTTATGCCTTCCCACATTTAGTAGATTTAGTAGTTCAGTGGGTAGGGATGGTGATAGGAGGATGGTTGGACTAGGTGATCTTGTAGGTCCTTTCCAACCTAATGAACCTATGAACCTATGAACATGGCGCTGAATCATTGGTTCAGGTCATGACCTGGCAATTCCACTGCAACTGGTAACTTAATCTGGAACGTATTTTGATTAATTTTCTTGAAAAAATGTAAAATACAGCACCAGTAAAACTTTTCATACAAGCAATGGGTATAGTAGCTGCTTCTTACTCTGTCTGCTTCAACTGTCGTCCTATCAAGAATGAAATTCAATATATTTCGTATAATTTGTTCCTGATAAATCTAAATTGGCTGTGTCTTACTGTTATATTATCCAGATGCTTAGAAAGAGTCACAAACAATTTATTCCTGTATCTTCCCAAGAATCAGTATCAAGTGAGACTGCTCTGTAGTTCTTCATGTTGTCCCTTTCCATTGTCTTTTCTACAGATAACTATCATAGTTGTCTTTCCTTTGCCCTGCCTTTTCCTTTGAAGATGTCTTGAAAACAATTGCTGAGGTTACAGAGTGCTGACTGGAATGCATGTTGCTTATGCCTATATTCTTTCAAGATTCTTTCTTCCATTCTCACAGCAATTCATTTAATCCCTAGTTAAAACTATGTTTTGTTCAAGCAGGGATCATAAATAAGCTGTAATTGACTTTTTGTGGAGAGAGAAGAAAAAGAGAAAGCTGAACACTTAGTAGTCTTTGCTTCCCCCAGTGTTGCCTTTCCTCTTTGTTGCATAAATTATATTTCCCTCAGACACCCATTCATATGAGTTCACATAACTTTTCACATATTTTTCATCCCCAACAGCTCATTGAAACCCGCTTTATGTCTTAGTCTTCTTAATTTACTGTTACACACTCATGTTATTCCTTTACATTCATGTGCCAGATTGCTTTTACTAGTTTAGTACATACTTAACCCCATAATTCAAGCATATCATCTTTTTAGAAAGTCTATGCCACTTCCATGTTGAAGTACAAGCTTGAACAGTAGAAGCTTATGCATGTTGGTTAACATTGTTCCTATTTGGAGCTGTATAGTCTGTTTTTTTTTTTTTTTCAGAACTCACATACTGCCTTGCCTTCAGCAGTGTGTCACCTCTGTGACTCAGCTCTACTTGTGGGATTTCTTACATGATCTTTACCAGTCTAATTCTCTATGCCTCAGTCAGATTAGGAAACACTCAAAAAGCTCACCCAGCACTTTTAAAAGATGGAAATAGTAGATTGGGAGTGGCTGATAGCAATCTTCTTCACCAAAACAACTCACAGGGTACCTATTCCCCATTTTATATACGAAAACACACTCCTCTAGCAAAAATTTATTATCAGTATAAAAGGAAGATGCAAATTGATCTGTGATAAATTGATCCTGATGATTAAAAAATGTCACTAGAAAACTGTTTGTTTTATGTTTTCCTTTCTGTAGAAACTACCATTAAATGCCTAATGTTCTTCATAAACATAACTTGACTATGACTGCAAATAAAAATAGTCATGTTTTCCAAAGTGAAGTTCTGAATCTTGGCAGAAACAAAAATCTATTGAAGTTCTGAATCTTGGCAGAAACAAAAATCTATTGAAGTATTTGTTCCTTTTCAGTTGATAAAACAACCAGTGACTTGGCCAGAAACAGCATATTTTTATGTAACAGCTGATTATTTGAACTATGGAAACAATAAATTGTGAAGAGGAAACAGACCTGGGGTACTGGTCGATGTTCACCTAAACACAAGCCAGCAGTGTGCCCACCTGGGCAATGGCATCCTGGCTTGTATCAGAAACAGTGCTGCCAGCAGGAGCAGGGAAGTAATTGTTACCCTGTACTCAGCACTGGTGAGGCTGCACCCTGGTGGACAGGGGAAGGGCAATGGATGTCATCTACCTGGATTTCTGCAAAGCCTTTGACATGGTTCCTCACCGCATCCTTCTCTCTAAATTGGAAAAGTATTGGTTTGAGAGACAGACTGTTCAGTGGATTAAGAACTGGATAGCTGGTCACAGCCAAAGGATTGTGATCAACAGTTCCGTGTCTGAGTGAAAGCCAGTCACAAGTTGTGTCCCCCAAGGGTCAGCTGTGGGACCAGTGCTCTTCAACATTTTTACTGATGGCATAGATGATGGAATTGAGTGCACCCTTAGCAGGTTTGCAGACAACACCAAGCTGAGTAATGCAGTTGACAAATCAGAGGGAGAGGAAGCCATCCAGAGTGTCCTGAACACACTGGAGAAGTGAGCCCATGTGAACCTAATGAAACCTAATGAGGTTCAACAAGGCCAAGTGCAAAGGTTGTACTTGGGCCGGGGTAATCCCAGGTATTTATACAGACTGGGGGAAGAACTCCTTAGGAGTAGCCCTGTGGAGAAGGAACTGGGAGGTCTGGTGGACAAGAAGCTGATCATGAGACAGCTCTGTGCACTTGCAGACTGGAGAGCCAAAGATATTCTGGGCTGCATTAAAAATGGACTGGCCAGCATGGAGGTGGTTGTCCCCCTCTACTCAGCTCTTGTGAGGCCCCTTATGGAGTACTGTGTCCAGGCCTGGGGCCCCCGGTACCAGAAAGACACAAAGTTCTTGGAACAGGTCCAGCAAAGGGCCACTAAGATGATCAGAGGGCTGGAGCACCTCTCCTATGAGGGCTTGTTTAGCTTGCAGAAGAGAAAGCTCCAAGGAGATCCAGGACTTGAAGGGAGCATATAAACAGGAGGGGGAATGGTTGTTTACACAGGTTGATAGTGATAGGGGAGAATGGTTTCAAACTAAGATGGAAGATTTAGGGTAATGTTAGGAGGAAGTTTTACACTCAGAGGGTGGTGAGGCACTGGAACAGGTTGCCCAGAGGGGTTGTAGATGCCCCATCCCCAGGGGCATTCAAAGCAAGGCTGGATGTGGCTCTTGGGGATTGAAACTTCATGATCTTAGAGGTCCAAGTATTGAACACTGCCTGTGCTTGATTCCAGTCATACAGGTGGTGTAAAAAGCAAATGGGTCTCCATTCCAGGGAGCATCACAGCACTTCTGTATCCCTTCATTGCTGTACCCTTCTAGATTATGAGACCTTCATATAAGCCAGTAATGTCTTGAAGACTGTCAAAAACTTCATAAATAATATAGTATAAGAAGCATTAAATATACATACATTTAATTAACTCCTGTGTTGAGGTTTTGTGGTGTTGATGCCGGTATTCCACATCAGAGCATCATGCAGCAGTGAAGGAGTTAATGCTGTGGGAGCAGCAGAGGGGCGGAGCTCCGCACCGGATGCAGGCGGCGCTCGGTCTGGGCGCGTTGCTCTGGGCTGCCGTGGAGGTGCAGCACGTGTGCTTCCCCTGCAGGTCCTCCTTAGCGTAAGCTCACAGCTTTTGGTTTGGAAATTTTCTCTCTCTCTCAATTGTTCGATTTCATTATATTTAGTAAAGTTACCGTTCCTTCTCAGATCGTGCCGTTGTTTTCTTGTAGACCCATCTCTTCCCGCTGTTTCCCCCCTCCCCCCCTGGAGCGCGGCTCTGCTCGGGCGGCCGCGCGGCCACTGACGCAGTTTCTTTTTCTCTCCTCTCTCCCTTCTCGGTTTCCCTTGGGTCACTGTCACAGATAACACCGTGACACTCCTGGCTTTCTGTTTAGTTTTCTTGAGAGCCCATATACAGCATACAGATACATAATATAGGTTATATACACATTTCTCTTTCCTCTTTCCAACAGTTTAAAGCTCCTACTGTCGCACCAAATGTGATGGTATCTGATATCAGGATAAGAGATTATACTATTCTGTTTCCACTACTGAACAACCATTGTATAAAACTCTCACCTGGAACACGTAGTTTTTTCCCGACAATCCAATATCAACATTTCTTCCACCTAGAAATCATTTTGGCCAAACATCGGCTGTCATCTCTAGGAGTGAAAAAAGAGTTTATTATACTGAAAGGATCTAAGAGTCTAAGGATCTGCATTTCAGCCCTGCAAAATTTTGGAGTGCAGCAGCATTGCAGCTAGGAGAGTCTTGCTGAGCTACTAAATGCTGCAGACAGAGTAAGCAATCAGGAGCTCTGTAGGATTGAAGCTCATGTGCAACTCTGCTGATTTGCTGAACACCGTAGAGTCAGAGAAGCAGAATCAGCAGCCTGTTATTTAACTTGTCATCTCCTTATAATTCGTAAAGCTAACCCAGCAGGCCTTGAACTCATCAAAAGTCAGACTTGTGCACTTGATGCAGACCTTGTAAGATAGATCCTATTTTTTTTCTGAGAGCTGTGAGTTTTCTAATCTAAGATGTTCCTCTGATGGCCAATCTTTGTATAGCAGAACAGTTCCGTTGCAAGCTTGACTTTTTGTTCGTGAAAGACTTCTGGATCAAATAGTCTTTACAAGAAACATTAAAGATTCATTTGCAATGAAGAAAAAATATTTTCCCTTGACAGAGCTGGAAAGCTCTGAAAAACATGAGTTCTGACACTCCAAGTTTATCTGTCTCTTCATAATACCATAAAAAATATTGCCAAGATCCTCTGTACACATATTTAAACCTTCCTTGGACATGTCTTCTCTCTTAATGACTAGTCAGTCACTATTCAGGCATTTACTGTTCCTACATGGAAAGCTCAACTTCTTCAAACACTTAACTGCATGCTATTTTCTCAAGGATAACCAACCACCCTTAGCACTATATTTTGTTGTTGTTGTTGTTTTGTTTTGTTTTTTGCTTATATTCTGGTAGAATTTTAATCCCTTTTGCTTCTGTATATTAAGTAACTTCCTTTCGGAAACAATTATCATAGTTATCATAAGGTAAATGAATTTTAAAATTTTAAGCCACACGTTTGGTTTTACCTTGTACATTTAGAACCAAATGCACACTGCTGAAATTCCAGAACAGCCTGGAAGTCAAAGACTACCAAGAGTGGCATATAGATGAAGATTTTAGTCCTCTGAAGAAAGGTGACATGCAGATTTACAAAGTTAAAATTGGTTAAACTTTCTGAACCTATACTACAGCAAATTTCATTAACTTTGAACAGCTGTTCCTTTCATAAAGTTACTTGTTTGTATTGAACATGGTATTATTTCAGCCTCATTTGGAATAATTATATGTATGTCATCTCATAACAGTTTCACCACATGATTGTTATCCACATAGCTTGACAAAGCCAAAGTATTTTGTTAGTATGGGATTTCTAAACAGCAACACATTGCAAAATTGTGCCTGTACTTCCCTCATCTACCTCTAGACTTAAAATATTTCTCTAAACCATAAAATGCTGTACAGGGCTAGTATATAGTGTTTCCAGCCTATCTGGTTTTAGAATCTTCTGACTCATGGAGTTGATGTATGCTGCCCAAGAGCTCCCATGCACTGCTCCTGCTACCCCTCTCCTGGTAAGAGACATTTGGAAAAGTCCTCCTTACTTTCCCAGAAAATGTCTTTTTGCTGCCCACTATAGCTGTATACAGGGCTGACCAGGTTCCCTGTTTATCTCTTCCTCACCATCTTTTGTCCAGAAAAGCATTTATCTTTAAGACCTGCTGACTATGCTGGATGTCTTGCACCAGGGTGTGCTGGTCAGCTATGGTACCACTAACGAAGCCACTCTGACTCTACAAAGCATTGTTTGAAGTGCTGTTGGTTAGAGCTAGCACTCTAAAGAAAGAAAAGCGCAGTACAGACAGTTTTACATCCCTGTGGATGCTGGAACCCTGAGCTCTGCAACATAGAACAGGCTCCAAAGCACACTCTGTACTTCATGTGGACCCCAACCTTGGACAAGGTGACCTCATTTCAGTCATTTGAGCCAGTGTATGTTTTCCTTAGAAGTCCACAACTATTCTTCATTCCTACTGCCAGACAGGAAGGACATTTGCACAATCTCGGTGCTGGCTTTTAGGTAGAGCAGGGGCAGGCCAGCAGTGCCATTGCTGGTGTCAGGCAGAAGCTGCTTGCAGGCTCTGTTGCTGTTGTACCAGCTGAGATTATATCATGGTCAGGGAATAAGCAGAGAATAGCGTAAAGGCTGAATACCAGTGCAGCACAGCCCTGAGCATGGTCCAGTTCCCCTCTACATGCACCGTGATGTACAGTAGGTATTACGGTCAGGATTATATATTATATTTATATCTGGTTACTGTTTTCAAGCCTTCGTGACAAAGCAATGATCACATCTAAAGTTTCCCAGAGCAGGAACTGCTCAGCAGTTTACACAGCTGTTTCATTCTCTCAACATTATTTTTCTATTAGAAAATTAAAGAAAAAGATCATCTTCTTTAAAGCACTAATAATGATAAGTCATACGTTTGATCTGTGCATTACTGAGTAGTTTATTAATCTACTTATTCACAAAGAACATTGTTCATTACATGAACATTTTGTTGCTTCTAGTTGTTCATAGGAAAACAGTAAATATCGTTTCTAATTTCTCCTGTATTAGTCACTTCTCCAGAAGCTTTATCACCAGCCCTTGTACATGATTAGTAATGAAGAATACCAGTCAGCAGATGTTGATTAGATTTAAGAGTAGATGAGTTTCTAGGAATGGAAAGAGAGCCTCAGAGAATGGATGATGATATATGAATACATTTATAAGCTGAAGGCATCAGATCATTTTTTCTGTAAAATTGTTATCACAGACATGACAGTTTTATTGTTTCCTTAGAAGAAGAGGTGTTTGTTGGCTGCAATTTCCAGAGTGACAGCTTGCACATGAAATATGGAGTTTCAAGTGCAGAAGCTTCAAACACAGGGGTTACCTGCAGACTCTTGCTGGTGGTGTGACCTCCATAGGTCAGTTATAGGAGAAGCAAAAAAATACTGGTCTCTGTCTATTCTTCTTCAGATTCTTACAGCAGTACTTGTTACATGTATGACCTATACTCTCATTCCAATTTTTGGTAGGTCATTTAACATCTTTTCTTGATTTCTGGCTACTATTTTACTGAATTTGTGCTATAATGAGAAACAAATAGCACGAACAACATCTGTTATTGGATCAGCAACTTTATTTGTGGATTGATGGCAGACAGTTCACTTAGTAAAGTGTTTCAAACTGCCAAAAAACTGTAGCAGAACGAATGTATATATAGAATAAAAGTGCTGAAAACCCTAAGCTGTATAAGAATCTCATATAGTTGACCTTTGTGTTGTTAGACAGTAATATACCATGGTATTGACAATTTTGAGAATTCAAAAGCCAGTACCAAAAATACATAAAAATGGCCTCAATACACAATATATTTTACTTTCTCTCTATTTCATTTTTTACCTTTCAGAGTACACTCAGAAAACAGACTTCAGCAAATTCAGAGAACTCATTTCTGTGAGAATAAATAGTAAACAGGGAAAAAATGGTCCAACAAAATATCAGTTAAAAGAGATAACACAAAACCAGTAGTGAATTATTCCAACAAGGAAGAGAAATAGAAAGGATACTGTAAGACCGAATGGTTATGTCAGATGCTTGTTAATGCTTTGCAAATCAAAGAGGAGCCACACAAAATAGAAAAGAATGACATATTACTGGGCAAGAGTACCAGGTAACTGTTGAAATAAGTAGGGAAAAACTAGAAATTTGGAGTACTCAATGGTTCTTTTCAGTCTATTATTAAAAGCAAAATTATTCTGACCCATTTTTTCACACAGATACAGATCAGTAACAAGTCATCAGGAACATATCTTTCAGAACAAGAAAAGAGTACACTAATGAACAACATGTGAATTCAAAATCATTTTTATGTGTAATAATTGAAATCAGCAGGGCTTGCTGAAGATTATTATAAGGTGGCAGTTGTCTTGTAATGTTTAAGCCCCCATATCTGTTAACATTTTCTTTCTTGAGACAAAAAGACGTCATTTAAGAAGATTTCCATTTAATATTCTCAAGAGGAAAAAAAATGGTGATTGAAGAATGGTTATGAAATATGTAATATATACAGGAAATACTGTTCTTTTAATATGCTCAAAGTAGCCTCACATCTATTTTCCAGGCAGCCTACAGTATTAAACAGTTTGAACAGTGTTTTAACAAATGCTATCTTGACAATTCTCTCAAATAACTGCTAAGCTAAGAATTACTTATCCTTTAACATTTTTGTGATTGTTTTCATAAGTTCATAGGTTCATAAGGTTGGAAAGGACCTACAAGATCATCTAGTCCAACCATCCTCATATCACTATCCCTACCCAACTACTAAATCAAATCCCTTAGCACCTCATCTAAACGCTTCTTGAACAGCGCTAGGGACAGTGCCTCAACCACCTCCCTAGGCAGGCCATTCCAGTGCCTGACCACTCTTTCAGAAAAAAAATGTTTCCTCAGGTCTAATCTAAATCTTCCCTGGCGCAACTTGTGGCCATTCCCTCTCATCCTGTCGTTATTTATCAGGGAGAAGAGGCCCACCCCCTCCTCACCACAACCCTTCTTCAGGAAGTAGTAGAGTGCAATAAGGTCTCCTCTGAGCCTCCTCTTCTCCAGACTAAACAATCACAGCTCCCTCAGCCGCTCCTCATAAGACTTGTGCTCCAGACCCCTCACCAGTTTTGTTGCCCTTCTCTGAACACGCTCCAGGGCCTCAATGTCCTTCTTGTAGTGAGGGGCCCAAAACTGAACACAGTACTCGAGGTGCGGCCGCACCAGGGCTGAGTACAGGGGGATGATCACCTCCCTGCTCCTGCTGGCTACACTATTTCTAATACAGGCCAGGATGACGTTGGCCTTCTTGGCCACTTGGGCACACTGCCGGCTCATGTTAAGCCGAGCATCAATCAACACCCCCAGGTCCTTTTCCTCTCTACATTCTTCAAGCCATTCTGCCCCAAGCCTATAGCATTGCATGGGGTTATTGTGGCCAAAGTGCAGGACCCGGCACTTGGTCTTATTGAACCTCATCCCATTGAGCTCAGCCCAGCTATTCAGCCTATCCAAATCCCTCTGAAGGGCCTCCCTACCCTCAGGCAGTTTGACACATCCTCCCAACTTGGTGTCATCTGCAAACTTACTGAGGGTACACTCAATTCCCTCATCTAGGTCATCAATAAAGATATTAAACAAGATGGGCCCCAAAACTGACCCTTGGGGGACACCACTCGTAACAGGACGCCAGCTGGACTTAACTCCATTAACCACTACCCTCTGGGCACGGCCCTCCAGCCAGTTCTCCACCCAGAGAAGAGTGATCCTGTCCACATCACGGGCTGCCAGTTTCCTTAGAATACTGTCGGAGACCGTGTCAAAGGCCTTGCTGAAGTCCAGGTAGACTACATCAACAGCCTTTCCCTCATCTACCTGTCTGGTCACCCAGTCATAGAAGGAGATGAGGTTGGACAAGCATGACCTGCCTCTGGTGAACCCGTGCTGGCTGGGTCTGATCCCTTTGTTGCCATGCACGTGTCGTGTGATCTCCCTCAAGATTCATCTGCTCCATAACTTTCCCTGATACCGAGGTCAGGCTGACAGGCCTGTAGTTCCCCGGGTCTTCCTTATGGCCTTTCTTGAAGATGGGAGTCACATCGGCAAGCCTCCAATCTTGTGGGACCTCTCCAGATAACCAGGAATGCTGATAGATGGCAGAAAGTGGCTCAGCAATCACCTCTGCCAGCTCCCTCAGCACCCTTGGGTGGATCCCACCTGGTCCCATGGACATGTGGCAGTTCAGATGGAGGAGCAGATCTCTGACCGTCTCTGTTTGGATCACAGGGGGTGCATTATGCGCCCCGTCCCGGACTTCCAGGTCAGGGCAAGTACCCTGTGGACAACTGCTCTGTCTATTAAAGACAGATGTGAAGAAGGCATTGAGAACCTCAGCCTTTTCCTAATCATCTGTGGTTACATTCCCTGCCTCATCAAGTAAAGGAGAGAAATTTTCCTTTGTTTTTCTCTTGCTCTTAATATATTTGTAAAAGGGTTTTCTGTTCTCCTTTACAGCAGTAGCCAGTCTAAGTTCAAGCTGGGCTTTTGCATTTCTAACTTTCTGCATGCAAATCTTGGCATGTTCTCTGTAGTCTCCCCAAGTAGCCTGTCCCATCTTCCAGAGGACATAGCCACTCTTTTTCTCTCGGAGTCTCAACAAAAGATCCCGGTTCATCCACACTGGTCTTTTCCCCCTCCGGCTCGACTTACGGGACTCCGGGACAGCCTGCTCCTGTGCCTTTAAGATTTCCATCTTAAGGAGCATTCAGGCTTCCTGGACCCCTTTACCCCTCAGGAGCGAGTCCCAAGGGACCCTTGCAACAAGCGTCCTGAACAGGTCAAAGTCTGCCCTCCGGAAGTCCAAAGTAGCAGTTTTGCTAGTCACCCTCTTAACATCACCAAGAATAGCAAACTCCACCATTTCATGGTCACTCTGGCCAAGACAATCTCCAACCTTCACATCTCCTACTAGTCCTTCCCTGTTAGTGAAGAGTAGGTCTAGCAAGGCATCTCCCCTGGTAGGCTCTTGCACCAGCTGTGTCAGGAAACAATCATCCACACACTCTAGAAATCTCATGGACTGCTTCCTCTGTGCAGTATTATATTTCCAGCATATGTCAGGGAAGTTGAAGTCCCCCAATGAGAACGAGTGCTGGCCATTGTGCAACATCTATGAGTTGTTTATAGAACACCTCGTCTATTTTTTCATCCTGACTAGGCGGTCTATAATAGACCCCCTCCACAATGTCACTCCTAAAGACCATCTCCCTGATCCTTATCCATATAGACTCTACTTTATCATTTCCAACCTCAAGTTCTTCAACATCAAAACACTCTCTGACATAGAGAGCTATGCCACCACCCTTTCTTCCCTGTCTATCCCTTCTGAAGAGCTTGTAGCCATCAATCCAAGTATTCCAGTCATGGAAGAGGTCCCACCATGTTTCTGTAATAGCCACAAGGTCATAGTTAGCCTGCCTCACAATGGCTTCAAGCTCTTCTTGTTTATTGCTCATGCTGCATGCATTGGTATAGATGAACTTCAGCTGAGATATCTGCCACACTCCTTTCTCCAGCACAGCCTCCTTAGGCTCTTTACTGGAGGGCCCTGTTTTATCCCCTTCCCCCATCACAGCTAGTTTAAAGCTCTCTCAGTGAGTCCAGCTAGCTCCTGTGCTAGGATTCGTTTCCCCCTTTGGGATAGGTGCGTCCCATCAACAGATAACAGGCCAGGAGCCGAGTAAACTGCCCCATGGTCAAAAAACACGAAGTGTCTGTCTCTACACCAACCTCTCAGCCAATTATTCATCACCTGTGTTTTCCTAGCCCATTCTGTGTCCTTCACCGCCCCAGAAGGTATGGAAGCAAACACCACTTGTGCTCCCACCCCTTGAACTAATCGCCCTAAACCCCTGAAATCTCTTTTCATAGTTTGCAGACTTCTCTGAGATATTTCATTGCAGTCTGCCTGAACTACGAGTAACGGGATGTCCCTGATCCGGGCCCCAGGGAGACAGCACACTTCCCTGCGGTTTGAGTCTGGTCTGCAAATGGGGGCCTCAGTTCCCTTTAGAAGGGAGCCACCCACTACGATCACCTTTCTTTCTTTCTTAGTAGTAGCAGTCTCAATGCGCGGAGTTGACTGCCTTGCCATTGGTGACCTCCTGGGGGAATCTTCCTGCACTTCCCCCCTTATCACCTCTTCAACATCCAGTGCTGCAAATCTACTGCTTAGGGGGATCTGGGGACACAGGGGAGGCAGAGGGGGAGACTGCCCACGGTACCGAGCAGGGTACCGAGCAGGGACTCTCTGCCAGCCCTCCCTATCCCTCAGATATCCCCCTTCTGCCCTACGGGGACAGGTCAGGGAGTCCACCACCAACTGCGGGGGATCTCCCCGGCGCCTTTCTCTCTGGCGCTCTAGGGAGCTACTCCACCAGTCAATCTCCTGCTCACAGTCCCTGATGGCCCTCAGTCTCTCAACCTCCTCTTTCAGTTCAGCCACCATGCTAAGCAGATCTTCCACCTGCTCACACCTTGCACAGGAGAACTGCTTGCCACCCTCATCCAGCAGTAGCTGGCTCTGGCACTCCTTGCAACCAGAGACCTGCGTAGCCACGCTTCTAGGCAGACCTTCTGTCTGGGTCGCCACAGCCTTTTTAAGGCAAGCCCTCTGTCTAGTAGAGACCATGGCACAAAAAAGAATAAAAACAAATAAATGAAAATTGAAAGTAAATAAATAAATAAATAATAGTTTATAATAATAATATATATAGATATGAATTTTAATAATTTAAAAATAAATAATAATAATAATTAAAAAATATATATATGTAAAATAAACACAAACAAACGAACAGTGGGCAGTGACACTTCGCTGCCCTCCCTGAGCCCTATTTAGCTGAGGGGTGTGGGCAAGGGCGCCGTTACCCTGGCAACGCCTACGCCAACAGCCTGCTCTCACCCAGTTCCCGTGAGACAGGAACCTCCCAAACCCCCCCCCTGTACTTCAATCAGCCACTGCAGCTCCGGCTGTGCTGATTTCAAAGCAGTTGATCACAAGGACTGAGTATTAGTTCCGGGTCTGACCACTTTAAATCACCCGCTGTTGCCCTGGCAACGCCTATGCCATGTCAGCCTCTTGCGAGAGAGAGCAAAACATTAAAAAAAAAGAGGCAACAAAACATAAAACTAGTGGGTTCGTGTATGGGATCTGTTGAATCACAGCCTGAACCACTGATTGATCACCTGAGGCAAGCACTGAGTTAGCCACAGGAGCACAGGTGAAGGCAGTTCACCTGTGTGACCAGAAGGGGTGGAGTCTGGCTCCACCTCTCCCAGAGCCCATTTAAAGGGCTGGCCACCACTGGGGATCCTTCCCGTGTGGAGTTCCAGGCAAGACTCAACTTTTAGTGACAGGTGAACCCTTCCTAATTTATCGGGTGTCTTTATACCATCTGGATAATCTGTCCAAAAATACACTGTCCATCTTCTTTATTTAATTTGGGTACTATTCATTCAGGATATTCACCCTATAGTTCAACATTAGATTGTTAGACTAGGCTTTAGAAGATATCTGCTCATCCAAGATAACCTGCCCGACCTGCATAACAGCTGACATTTTGGAATTGCCTGTTCCTTTGCTTTTAAGAAATGGTATTTGTAAAGCGATGTCCTCTGGTGAACCAGTTTTCCAGGGGAAATCTCACAGACTAGTTTCTTGAACAGACTGATGTCTGCTCATCCCATATATAGGAGTAAAATCTTGGAAGCACTTATGCTGTTGCCAACGAAGGTTTTAAAATCAACTATTTAATGTTCACTTAGGTCAAGGCAGCCATCAATCAACAACTTAATTCATGAGATCCTCACTGTTTAGCATCACTTACTGCAAAAAAAAAAAAAAAAATTGGAAATAGCTAAGTTTAGAATATGCAGGAAGAGAGTTGACAGTCTCCCTGCTTAGCATACACACAGACATATACATATAGCAGAAAATACAGGTAATGTATTTCAGCTGAGAATCCCAGTCTGGCTCTGGTCATCAGAGCACTGCTGATCACAGGAAAGGCTTAGGAGATGCCACGGGAGGCTGCACCAAGTGCCTCAAGTGCCAGCACGGACAGGCAGTACTCACATGGACACTCGTCGAGCACTGACGAAGAGAAGAAAAAGCAACTCAGGAACCTCTGCACCACCAGTCAGCTCAGCTGCCACACTCCAAGCTGAGAATACCAGCCAGGCTCTGGCCATCCCAGCTCCGCTTGTCCCAGGTGCAGCCCAGGATGTGCCAGGGGAGTCTCTGCCAAGTGCCTCAAGTGCCAGCACGGACAGAGAGTGCTGACACATGGAGCCTCAACAAAACCCGAAGAGGAAGAGCAACAGCACCTCAGGGGCCTGTGCAGCACGTCAGCTCAGCTGCCTCCCTCCCAGCTGACAATCCCAGACAGGCTCCAGCAATCCCAGATTTGCTAGTCCCAGGTGCAGCTCAGGATGTGCAACTGAAGGCTGCGCCAGATGCCTTAATTGCCAGCACGGACAGGGAGTGCTGACACATGGAGCCTCGACAAGCCCCGAAGAAGAGGAGAAACAGGACATAAGGGGCCTCTGCACCACCTGTCAGCTCAGCTGCCACCCTCCCAGATGAGTATCCCAGACTGGCTCTGGCCATCCCAGCTCTGCTGGCCTCAAAATCAGCTCAGGAGGATATGCGGGAAGCTGCTCCAAATGCCTTAAGTGTCAGCATGTACAGGGAGTGCTGACGGATTTAGCCTCGTCGAGCCCGGAGAAGAAAGGGCACCTCAGGGGCCTCTGCACCACATGTCATCTCAGCTGCCTCCCTCCCGGCTGACAATCCCAGCCTGGCTCCTGCCATCCCAGCTCTGCTGGTCCCAGGTGCAGCCCTGGATGAGCCGGGAGAGGCTTCGCCAGGTGCCTCAAGTGCCAGCACGGACAGGAAGTGCTGACGCATGGAGCCTCGTCGAGTCCCAAAAGAGGAGGAGAAACAGCACCTCAGGAGCCTCTGCACGACCTTTCAGATCAGCTGCCACACTCCCAGATGAGGAATCCCAGCCATGCTCTGACCATCCCAGCTTTGCTGGTTGCAGGAGCAGCCCAGGAGGTGCCAGGGGAGGATGCAACAGGTGCCTCACGTGCCAGCACGGAGACAGAGTGCACATGCACGCCACTTGGTTGAGCCCAGAATTGAAGAAAAAGCACCTCAGGGGCCTCTGCACCAACTGTCAGCTCAGCTGCCTCCCACCCAGTTGACAATCCCAGACTAGCTCCAGCCATTCCAGCTCTGCTTGACCCAGGAGCTGTCCAGGAGGAGCCAAGGGAGGCTGCGCCAGCTGTCTCAAGTGCCAGCATGTACAGGGAGTGCTGACACATGGAGCCTTGTCGAGCCCTGAAGAGGAGGAGAAACAGCACCACAGGGGCTTCTGCACCACGTCAGCTCAGCTGCCACCCTCCTAGCTGAGAAGCCCAGCCTGGCTCCAGCCATCTTAAATCCGCTGGGCCCAGAAGCAGCTCAGGAGGAGCCGGGGGAGGCTTCGCCAGGTGCCTCAAGTGACAGCACAGACAGCGAGAGCTAACACATGGACCCTCGTCGAGCCCCGAAGAGGAGGAGCAACAGCACCTCAGGGGCCTCTGTACCACCAGCTTGGACGCTGCCCCAGCAACTGGCAAGAACATGGCCCGGCCTGCAGGTGGGGCTCACGCAGGCTCGACTGGCTCTGGCAGGCCCTCACAGTCGGTCGGCGCCAACCAACGCAATTACACAAGATTCTCTGTGGTGCTAACAGTGCCTTCATCAGTGCTGTACCCAGGGAAAGGTGTGAGCTGTGCTGGGCCCCGAGGCTTTCCAGGGGCTGCTGTTATCAGTTCTTCAGAATCTGCCACAACATACCGCAAAGGCAGATGCTGAGAGCACAGGTACTGATTTATTTCTGCACAGGGCACAAGGTGGCTAGTCTCCACAGATCACACGCAGCCGTGTCTTTACCCTGCCTTTTCAATTCCTTTGGTCACAGAATGTAGGCTGCAGCTTGCTTTCACTCGGAGAGGCGTTCACAACTGGACCCGTTTGCCTCAGAGGTGGAAGCACAGCCCAACCATTTGCCATGGGTCGATCTAAACTGCATTGGAACAGGGCGGGGCTCCCAAGCACGACACTGATTGTATCATTGTGTGGGGGCAATACAGAAGGGGAAGTTTTTAAAACAGGAGATAGAATAATCCAGATCTTCCTGCGAGCAGCACGGACGGGACAGGATGTAAAGAACATTCTCTACGCTGCTGCTGGAAAGGATGGTCCCACTTTGGAGTTTGTGGCAAAGAGCTTCAGGAGAGACACGAGTCTGAGCCCCAGGATTCCGGACTCGAGCGTACAGGGCCGCCGCCCCTCGTAACGAGAAGCAGCTCCCGCCGGCACTCGATCCGCGATTCCACCCTCACTCCTGTCCGGGGAGCAGGGAACTCCATACCTCCTGCCGCCCCCCTGCCTCCCTCTCCCCTCCCCGACCGTTGCGCCACTGCCGCTCCTTGCCCCCCCACCAGCGCCGGAAGCTGCCGTCCTTCGCACCCCCCCCCTCCGCAAGCCGTGCCGGTGCCGCCCTCCGCCCAAGACGATCGCTGCGCCCCTGCCGCCCTCCGTCCGGGCTGCGTGGCTTAGTGCTGCGACTCTGCGGGCTGCTTGTGAGTTGACCTAAGAGGAGGATGAACCAGCACCAGAGGATGTTTCAGATCCTGGTTCAATAGATCCGGAAGACAAATCGAACTTTCTCCCTCTTGACAATCATTTGAAGGAGACGGGAGACAGAAATGTTGTTGCACCCACAGTGTACTACGGTGCTTGTAAGAGACTGCTATTTTATACCATTGCCTCAAAGTTTGCTGATGAACATGTCTGAACGTGTCCAAGCTAGTCCTGGGCAAGGGTTGTGAAATCCTGTGTCTAAGGGACAAGCAGATGGGCATGTCCTGGGGCAACGAAACAGAGATAAGCTGCAGCTTAGTGGCCACTGAACACTCTGTTGTGTGGTACTCATCTCCGTGGGGAGATAGCCATCTCAGGAGACGCTTGCCTGGCACGCTAGCATGCGATTTGTCGTATAGGCAAGAGAAATGGAGGATAAAAGAGGGATCGACCACCATGAGATTGTTGGTTGCTGTTGGTGTTCTTTCATCGGAAACCTCCTGAGCTGATCCCTGCTGCCGCACTCCCTCCTGGGCCTGCTGCCTGAGACATGCTGCTTTCTCCTGGACCTCACCACTCCTTCGAGGTGTTCTACCATCTGAACCCTCACGAGCTGATCACTGTTCACTGCTTCTCCGGTGCTGGCTGATGCTGTTCCTGGACTTTCCCTGTGCTGCTTCTCCTGTGCTGACCCGGTGCTGCTTCTCCAGGACAACTGCTTGCTACTCAAGGTTGCTGATGATTTTAAGGGCATGTGTTGTGTGAATCTTAGGGAACATTAAAAAATCACTGTATCAGAGTATATAAAAATTGAAGATTCTTCCTAATCAGTTACTGATTCTCACAGAATGGGACCCTCAGGGATTCTTTTTCAGGTTGAAGAAACTTAAGCCGTAGGTGAAACATAGATTTGTTCTTTTGTTAATAAGTTCAATAGTATTTCTTGTCATTATGATATGATTGCCTTTGTATCTTTTCTTACATTCAGTGTGTTAACTATTGAAGCCTTGACTAAGTTGTGATAGCCTAAATGAACCTGTCAACACTGTTACAAAGTGTTACACAAAATGGAGAAAGCTGTAAATCAGGCAGTTGGGATGCATGTACAAGGCATGATTATGTTATTAATACAATTTGTGTTATGATTTTGTAGTAAATTAATAGTTGGCTGATAAACAAAACAAAACAAAAAAAAAGGGGGGGGATTGTGGGAATAAAAGAAAGTGTATTTAGAGCTGCAGCTGTGGAACAGGATAAACAGCATGAGAAAGGAAGGATAAGAACCAAGGACAGTTCCAGATGAAAAGGAAAGCAAATTCAAATAAGCTGTGGGATGGCAGACCCTATTTGGAGGAAGAGTGCATGGCTTGGAACGACTCATGGAGCTGACCTTCAGCAGAGTCTGCAGAACTACTACGATGTCACAACCAAAAGTTACCTTCTCCAGGATGTGTTTTGCAGAACTGTGAACTGCCAGGAGGAGAAACAGCACCTCTGAGGCCTCTGCACCAGCTGTCAGCTCAGCTGCCTCCCACCCGGCTTACAATCCCAGCCTGGCTCCAGCCATTCCAGCTCTGCTTGACCCAGGAGCAGTCCAGGAGGAGCCAAGGGAGGCTGCGCCAAGTGTCTCAAGTGCCAGCATGTACAGGGAGTGCTGACACATGGAGCCTTGTCGAGCCCTGAAGAGAAGGAGAAACATCACCACAGGGGCTTCTGCACCACCTGTCAGCTCAGCTGCCACCCTCCCAGATGAGGAATCCCAGCCATGCTCTGGCCATCCCAGCCCTGCTGGCCTCAGAATCAGCTCCGGAGGATACGTGGGAGGCTGCTCCAAGTGCCTTAAGTGCCAGCATGTACAGGGAGTGCTGATAGATTTAGCCTCGTCGAGCCCCAAAGAGGAGAAGAAAAAGCACCTCAGGGGCCTCTGCACCACATGTCATCTCAGCTGCCTCCCTCGCGGCTTACAATCCCAGACTGGCTCCAGCCATCCCAGCTCTGCTAGTAACAGGAGCAGATTAGGAGGTGCCAGTGGAGGCTGAGCCAATTGCCTCAAGTGCCAGCACAGACAAGGATTGCTGACACATGGAGCCTTGTCAAGCCCTGAAGAGGTGGAGAAACAGCACCTCAGGGGCCCCTGCACCACCTGTCAGCTCAGCTGCCTCCCTTCCGGCTGACAATCCCAGCCTGGCTCCTGCCATCCCAGCTCTGCTGGTCACAGAAGCAGCCAAGCAGGTGGCAGGGAAGGCTGTGCCAAGTTTCTCATGTGCCAGCACAGACAGGGAGTGCTGACACATGCAGTGTCGACAAGCCCTGAAGAGGAGGAGCAACAGCACCTCAAGGGCCTCTGCACCACCTGTCAGCTCAGCTGCCACCCTCCCAGATGAGAATCCCAGCCTGGCTCTGGCCATCAGAGCACTGCTGATCACAGAAACTTAGGAGTTGCCAGGAGAGTTTCTGCCAAGTGCCTCAATTGCCAGCACGGACAGGGAGTGCTGACACTTGCAGCCTTGTCGAGTCCCTGAAGAGGAGTAGAAAGAGCACCTCAGTGGTCTCTGCACCACTGGTCAGCTCAGCTGCCACCCTTCCAGCTGAGAATACCAGCCAGGCTCTGGCAATCCCAGCTCTGCTGGTTGCAGTAGCAGCCCAGGAGGAATAGGAAAAGGATGTAGGACAAGGAACGGAGTGAGGCACGTGTCTGCGGCATCCAGGTGGGCATCCATCTTTGCCTGCACCCAACCGTGCTGCAGCCCCTGCTGCCCTGGCTGCGCCAGGAGCTGAGGCAGCTCTTTGGGGCTGTCGGGCAGGGCAGCCTCTGCAGCGCGGCGCCTTGTGGTCTCCGCCCTGCGCCTGTTTGGCCTGGACTAGGGAGCGCTGACCCTGCAGTTGGTGAGCTCCCTGCAGAGCCGGGCCGCCAGCTTTGTGAGACGGCTTGTTGTCCGAGCTGTGCAGTGGTGCGACATCTGCTGGGGGTGGAGGCCCTCCATGCTGGCACAGGACAGGAAGGCAGCCTCGCAGCTGCCTCCGCTGCCTCCGCACATCGTCCTGACCCCGGCCCAGGGCCCTGCAGCAGCACTGGGGAATCCAACACGGAGGAGCATCCTGTCCCCACAGCTGATGCCCTCTGTGAGAACCCCAGCCTGGCTCCGTCCATTGCAGCTCCGATCCCGCCGCTGGTCCCAGAAGCAGCCCAGCAGAAGCCGGGGGAGGCTGCACCGGGTGCCAGCACGGACAGGGAGTGCTCACACATGGCACCTTGGCAAGCCCTGAAGAGGAGGAGAAACAGCACCTCAGGGGCCTCTGCACCACCTGACAAGAGACCACCTCGCCAGCAACGCTAGGACGCTGCCCCAGCAACTGGCAAGAACGTGGCCGGGCCTGCAGCTGGGGCACATTCAGCCCCCAGGGGCTCTGACAGGCCCTCACCGTGTTGGACGGAGCCAAGCAACACAATTACACAAGGTTCTCCGTGGTGCTAACATTGCCTTTGTCAGTGCTGTACCCAGGGAAAGGTGTGAGCTGTGCTGGGCCTGGAGGCCTTCCTGTTTCTCTTATGTTTTATATTATGGGATATCCTACACACACTATCCCGTGAAAGTTCTATAGGTTATAACAATACTTGAACTTGCCAAACTAGTATATATCTCTCTCAGCATTTCAATTGCTTTTGGCAAAAATGGGCGATTCAATTTGTATTTAACCCTGAAGCAACATGCAGTGTTGCAGCGTGGTGAAGTTATACCTTCACTCAGCCTATTAGAAAACATGTTTGTTCCATTTATGGCCCTGGCAAACACCAAATAATCTTTGAAAACATTACCTGGCAAATCCACGTATTGTTGAAGTGGCGAATCAAAATCACAAATGCAACAAGTACTGATAATGGCACTGCAAAACCAGTTAGTGCTTGGTATGTTGTTAAGGAATAGGTTGTTTGTGGCAAAGTGAATAACTCTAGTTGTTGTCTAAAATTGATGATAATGGTAAAGTTCTTAAACATACTGTCTGTGTTCCCATCCGAACCTGGAAAGACCTAGGCGCTAATCTTTTTTTTTCCCTGGCCCCCAGGTGGCCCATGGGTGAAATGTATTCTGTGTTATCTGTTGTGTTATGTTGCATCCCTTCTGTTTATTCCTTACATGATTCCCTGTTTTATTGAACTTGTTCAACATGTTTCATCCTCTGTGCACCTCATAACCACTTCAACTGAGGATGGACAAGTCCAACAGATCAGAGCAACATTTGTAACCGAGCCCAATAGATCTTTTATAGCAATTGTATAATGTTTAATTCCTCCTTATTCCCCCACCCCTCTTTTCTGCTTGTTTTTTTTTTTTTCCCTTTCCCTCATCACCACCTTGGACAGATGTTTGTGCATCAGTTTCAAGCAATCTTGGAGCTACTGGGTGGTGTGACAGACTTGTTTTTTTTTGTTTTTTTTTTTTTGTCTCAAAGCTTGCTTCGTGAGGCCCTTCTGGTGATAAGACTCTAAGCGAGAACTGCAGGTTGTCTAGGTGGGTGTCATCGTGCCACAGTGCCTCTGCTTATCGTAAAGATAAGCAGAAGCAGGGCCAAGCCTGTCTTTTTTGGGGTTCGGCTTGGAGAAGCTGGTCAGTGCAAAAGATGATAATGCTTGTGCATGGCAATGAAGGTACCACTCCTTGCTGGCTTATCTGTTGGGCCAGGTATGTCACACTAACAGAAAGAAAAAAGAAAAAAAAAAGAGAAATTGAGGATAAAAGGCCTTCGCTAACTAACGAATTTGGAGAACTCCTGAAGAAAAATATATTTGACAGAGAACTCCCAAAGGGCAAACAGAGAATTCCCTGAAGGGAGAAACTCTTCAGACAACCCCTGACACCTGCTTTTCTAAATGAAAAACCATTTAGAACTAAAATTAGGTATTGATGTGAGGTGTTAACAAGTAGATTTCTTGTTAGTACTCTAGTATCAAAAGGAAATGCACAGAAAATAAAAGCTGCTGAATAGCAGAGGCAGTTGACTCACATTATACAGAAAACCCAAATTTACTTATTTATTTTTCAGTATTTTCTTCACAGGCAAGACTTTTTAACTTCTGCATGTACCAGTCTGGCTTTGAATGGAAATAGAAAGGAAAGCAACAAGTTGGGGACAACTTACAGAAGTTGGAACTATTCCAGTATGGAGAATCATACCATATTCACCTGAAGTTGTTGGAGGAGCTGGCTGAAATTAGTGCATTGCCATATTCCATTACCTATAAAAATCTCCATAATCACAAGAGATTATGGAAACAAACTGGAAAAAGATAAACATTGCATCTATATCAAGAAGAAAGAGAGATTAGGGGAATTCTGAACTAGGCAGCCTCTCCTTAGACACCAGAAAAATCACAGACGATGTTCAGTTTTAATTACTTTCCAAGCACATGGAAGAACAAGCAATGATCAGGAGAACACAGATTGACCAATGGAAAATCCTCACCCACCAGCCTAAACAGCTTCCATGTTGACACATGAGATCTGTACTGGGTTCACATTCGATATTGTTGGGTATATGAATGAAAATAAACAATGCAGACAACATACTTTTGGCCAACACTTTGCTAAGAGGATTACAAAATTCAAGTGGTATCTTGGGAAATGTATGGATTAACCAAGAGAAACTGCATGGCAAGCACAAGAGCCAATCTCTGTATGTGGAGGGGAATAGCTGTGGCTTATGCAGACTGCCTGGCACAGCAGGAAGAAGGGAATGGGCTCCAGTGGTTGATGGTGAATGCAAGCCAATTGTACCCTCTTGCCTGCTGCTAGAGGAGCTATGCACAGTGCTCAGCAGAAGTCTACAATCATGGTAAGGGACATGAAGCAGTGAAGTAGGGGTTGAATGAGATACTATTTTCACTCCAGCAAAGTTGAAGTTAAAGGCCAGACTTGAAGTGCAGTTATAAAAATAGTGGAGCTAAGCTCTTTACAGCAATAGCAAACTGCACACACACGCATAGACTATGATGGATGCTGGCTTTGAATTGTGAGTTGGCTAGATCAGCTTCAAAATTATTCATAATAGGAGCATAGATTACTTTTTTTAAATCCCAGATGTGGATAAAAACTGCCTAAGGTATTAATAAGTTAAATATCATAGCCAAGCATACATCTGTAGATTGATGCTATGGTGCTTGCTTTTTTTCTTTGTTGCTTTCCTAGCAATTCTTAACTGTATACTTAATTAAAGAGACAAAATTCTAATTCTACACAAGTACTCACTTCATCTTACAGGTGATTAATTTCTTCCATGATTTCATTCTAGTCATGAAAAACTACACCATCAGCAACCATGCGACCGCCCAAGCAGAGCCATGCGCTCCCGGGGCACGGGGGGAATAGATAGGTCTACAGAAAAACAAAAGCGCTATTTTAGAAGGAATTATAACTTCACTAAATCTAATACAACTGAACAACTGAGAGAGACAAAGTTTCCAAAACAAAACTGAGAGCTTATGTTAGGGAAGAACCGCTGGAAGCACAGGTGCTGAATCTCCGCGGCAGCCAAGAGAAGCCTGGCCTCTGATGCTCACTACCAGAGCATTAACACCTTAACTGCCTGCGTGATACTCTGATGTATACTGCCATCAAAATCACAACAGAGGTAAAGCCATTTCACTTTCTAATCCACTTTATGTCCTTCACATGGAAGCAGATCACAGTGAGGAGAATTTGACACTGGAGAATAATATCAGTTGATATGTTAATGATTTGAAGGGGGGGAAATTAATTCTTTTAGAATTATGTTATCACTTTTTTTTTCCTAATTATACATTGTCTTGCATGTGAATGTGACAAATTTCCTTTGCCTTCCTCAGAGATAATACTCATCAAGCCCACAAGAAGTATGCTGAGATACTAGAGGTACCCAGTGTGTGGGTAGAAAGAAAGTACTTCGTTTCAGACATGCTAAGGAAAATGAATCTGAAAGTCTGAAACATACCTTATGGAATATACCTCTGAAGAAAGGTCCAGTACTGAAGAGAAAAAAAGAGATCAACGGAAAGTTATTGCTCACATGAAGCAATAAAGGAAGCGGTAGGATGGAGATATGTGAGGGATGGGGGACAAGGCAGGAGTAAACTGCTGCAAATGATGGGGCAACCGTGATGAAATGTCACAGATGAAACTGACCTGGAGAATGAGCTGAATTTTAAGACAACAAGAAGTACTATTTGAGTTTATGCCAATGACAATCCAGAGCCAAGACAAGAGGTAGAGAAGGTGTCAAAGCCTTTTGAAATCTTCTGAGGAGGAGTAAGAGAGCAAGGAAGAAAATCTGCAGAAGCAATATTTATGAAAGCCAAGAAATAAAACATAATGTTAACAATAACAACAATAATGGTAATTAATTAAAATATAAATCTAAACTTTTGTGAGAAGCAATGGTTGAAACAGAAATACGAGATATACAATGCCTGACAGTCCCTTTGACAGAGTCTGTATCTGCTGGACAGACTGCAATTATCTGGCACTGGTTTACTACCTACCCAGCAGGTGGCATCACAAGGCCATGAATCACATCCAACTTCTAGTTTTGCTTATCAAATCCCAGAAGCTGCACTCTCCAGCTGTTCATTTTCATCTACTTCCTTGGAGAAAGACAGCACCAATTTTTGTTAACTTTCAATAATCTTTTTAATACAGCTAATGTAAACAAACAACATCAACAACAGCAAAAATGAAATGAAAGCAAGCAAAACAACCAACAAAAACAAAAAAAAAAAAACACTTAAAGAACTAAGAACCTCCTTTGTGTTAGAGAACACAGAATGTGAGAAAAAGGCTCCCCATACCCTGGCAAAATAAAATTCCATGAAGTATAAGATATCTCTATTTCTCTTTCTGCATGTATGTTCTTTTGAGTATTCTGACAGCTCACATAAAAAGGAAAATAATCTTCAGTCAGAAAAGACATTGAAACATGATCACATAACTTCCTTCCCAGACAAGATTTCAGTATGCGTGGTGAAATGCTAGGCACTGCACACTGGAAGTCCCGAAAGATGGTGCCATTAAACTTGTGATAATTGAAAAATTCCAATGCTTACCTACCTAGCAGGTTTTGTAGCAATAGAAGTACAGAAGAAAGACACTTCCTACCAAATTACTGCTGGAATTAAAATAAATATTCTTCGAACAGTCCAGAAGATCTATAATTTGTCACAGGTTTTTCTTTATACAGCAGTCATTATATATGGATATAGTCTCATGAGCAGAGAATCAGAAAGGTTTCATTTGTGTACTCAGAAATTTGTATTTTGTAATTGCCAATAATTTAATAGAAATGTGCAATTTGTCCTAAAGACCGAGGCTGCAAATTCAGTAACTAGGATGGAGCTACGTCACAGTTTGGCGTTGGCCACCTTCTTCAGGCATTCTATATATCTAATGTCATAGAAAAAGAATTTGTCAATATAAATGAAAGCGAAATGCCTGAAATATACTAAAATTTCAAAACCACAACTTCTGCTTTTTTGGAAATGTGCAAAATGTTCTAATTCAACCATCTTATTTATATTTGATTAGGAAGCTTTAAAAATGAATAGCAGAGCTGGCATTTTCTCATTTCCTGTTTAGTAAATGAAATTATTTTATGCAGAAAATAAAGATAGAGTGGAAAACCATTTTCATCATGAAATTTACTCATTGAAGTTAATTATACAGGAAAACATAACAGCTTGTTTATGCTCAAATATTGCCTATACTTTCTTAATTTCTAACAATAAGGAGAGTTGCAATAAGTTGTTCATATGTCATTGCTATGGGTGGCGGTTAATGCGGTATATTATTAATTTTAAAGAGTTGTTTCATTGGTTTCATTTTACTGTTAATGGTGTGTTTTGTTTTGTTTTGTTTTGTTTTTTTTGTCAGGACTGACATAGTTTCCTATACATATGAAGGATATATTCAGGGAGGTGATGCTTGTCAGGGTATTGTTCAGCTTATGTGCTGTAAGGCAAATAATTCCAAAGGATGGTACTCAAAAAATAGGATAGAAGATGGTATATTTAAGTAGGTCTGATGGTACACAAATAGTAAGGAAAAGAAGATTGTTCACCTTTGTTCTGATAAGGAATGATAAAGGCTCACTGTGGACTCCAATTGGGAGGGATCTCCAAGAAGAGACCCTCCCCTGGTGGTGGTCAGCCCTTAAATGAGGTTTGGGAGAGGTGGAGCCAGGCTCCACTCCTTCCAATCACACAGGTATATCACCTTCACCTGTGGCTCACTTGGTGCTCACCTCAGGTGACCAGTCAGTGGTTCAGGCCGTGATTCAGCAGTTCCCATGCACGTGCTTTTTACGAATGATGCTTGAGAGCTGTCAGAGGCACAGCTGAGAGGCTGCCAAGAAACACAGCAGTTTGTAAAGCAGGTTGCAGTGAAAGGATGTAAGCAGCTGACACATCCACAGCAATTCTGCTGATGTGCCACAAGGGCACAATCCTCAGCAGCTGTTGGAGCAACTGTCCCTGTATCATCAGAGTCACTGATCTATTTGCAGTTCTGAAGGGAGGATGCAGCTCTTCTGGAAGTGCCCTAGGCTTCTTGCTAAGGCAGTGCAGTGGGAGATGACTTTCCGTACTGCAATAGATGTGCCCTTGTTGAGAAACTGCACTGCCAACTAAAAGGGCTGTGGGAGCGAGTTGCCAGACCATGTAGCAATCAGAGACGATGAGATCAGGTCTTCTTCAAGATGCTGCAGCTTCGAGAGACTGAGCCTAAAGTATTACAAATTAGGTGCAGATGAAGCCTGTGCTTATTGGCTGGGAAATAAACTCATTATAGCAAAGGCTAGAAGTTTATGACTTCTGGCATCAGACTGAAGTGTCTGGTACCTCTACGGATTGGCTAATTTTAGTAGATCCAATGCTTTTGCAGCAGAGAGGGGCTGAGAACTTTCATCCAATCATCTAACATCCAATCTGGCTGAGTTTGAACCCTGCGAAACAGCATGAGATGCAAATGACAAGTAACTAGCAACCTATGCCCGTACTTCATCACCTGCTCAGCATAGAAGTGTTTCCTGGTGTTCAGAGAGAACTTCATGTATTTCAGCTTGTGTTCTGACATAACAGCACAGGAAATAGCCTTACACTCTCAGAATGCAGGTCCACATGGAAATCTTCACAACCTCTCTGGGCAGCCCTTGCCACTCTGAGAACAGAGGCCGTGTTGCTTTGCTTGAGTAGCATTCACTGATTATTTAAAAAAAAATATATATACATATATATATTATATGCTTTATCACCATCAGAATTTTTAATCAGAAAGGCAGTCTTAACCTTCATGGTCTTCATGTAGTAGAGTACTACACCCTTTTCTTAGGATTAACTGAGTGGCTCTGAAGTCACAAAATGCTACGCAGTTCTGTTAAGTTTATTATTCTATATTAGAAGAGCATAGTGTCTAAGGATGAAAGTATCCCCTGGTCCTGTTCATCCTATCTGCAGCAAAACTAGTTTGACTTAGTTATAAGTCTGTCAGAGACAGATCCCATGTGTCAGTTTTCTTTGAAGTATCTTAAGCAGGTAAATTTAATAACTCTGCTGAGGAAATATCATTTCGCATTACCCATACCTAAAATGCCCTAAAATAGTATCTTATTAACTTTGCACTTAAAATTCAGCACTTGTAGAAAATATGTTAAAAGAATTTCTCAAAAATGGCATTTATATATTTGGAAATTGCCCTGAAAGTGTATTCATTTTTTATTTGTTGTGTACATTGTGTTTTATTGCTTCTTACCTCATGAAACCGTTCATTCTATTTATGAACATATTGTGAGAAAGTTTAAAAAAAAATCATTCTCCATTCCAATCACAGATTCTGTATTAAGTGTTACTTTACATGGCAGAGAAAAAAAAATCTGTAATTTCCAAAGCATATATATATATATATATATGTAAATGTACTTTTTAAGGTCATGCTACTTAAATAAATTTGATAAAATATTCTTGGGCATTGAAAGCAACTTTTCTGCTCCAAAGAAGGGCTAATGATACCTACTTTCTCCCTGCAGGCATTTGCTTCAGCTTATAATGGCTATCTTCAGTGACAGAAATTCTGTAAGTTCCTTATACCATCTATCGCCATCCTGGTTAATGTTTATCACCTTTTAAAATCAGGTCAGTGAGGAGATTTAATTAAAACAACTGAGAAACAAACAGTATTTTATTAAATCGACTTTTTCCAAGATTGCCCAAGAAGTCTGTAGAAAGGACCTGATTCTTCTGCTCTTATTTTTCTCTATATTTCATGATGTTTCTCTGTGTTGTGATAGTGAGTCATCCCCACCTAAACAAACAAACAAAAAATAGCATATGACTACAGCTTTCCCCATACAAGTTAATTTTCTTATTTTCTCGCCTCCTTCAATACCTGGTCACATGTGTCTGGCATCTAATACATTGTCACTTGTGAAGGGAAAGTAAAAGATGTTAGTGGGAAGTTTTGATATCTGTGGGATCTTTAGTTTAAGCAACAACTTACGGAGTGGAATTTGAGAGCGTGTTTATAGATATATTAAAATGCTGTCTTCAGTTTAGCAGTAAATTCTAGTAATAGCGGTGTTTTACAACACTTATGTTTGCCATTAGACATCATGCTTCTTGAAACCTTCTTTACATTCTTCTCCTAATTTTATTTTCACTAAATCTTTTCTCTATTCACTGACCATGTCCTGAAAATACCATCTGATTTATGTGGTATTACTTAGGCAAAGCACTCCCAGCTTTCAGTGGAATTTAAAAGAGCATGATTTATACACCTATATTCGTTTAATAAAGCAACAAAAGAAAGTGGAAGTTAGATGGAAAGATCCTTTCATAATTGCCAGTTCATTGTTTCAAAGTAACTTTTTAGACTAATACCTCTTCATTTCACAGGATTTATTTTGAGTCTTTTAAACAACAGTGATTTGGCTCTGTCTGTAGGTGGCTTTTCAAAGGTTATTTCTCTGTTTCCTGCTTGGATTAAAGGCTCTTGCCATTCCCAGTGATAGGGTATATAGTCTGAGACTTTCCATCTGCCTCCAGAGAAAAAATATGGAAGAGCTCTGGGAAGATTTCTTCCCTGCTTCCTACTTTCCACATGTCCCCATTACTTCTCAATTCAGTCCGTCTCACTGATTATGCCTATTGTAGTATTCTGTCCACACAAAATATTGTCTCCAGTAGGAGTTTGGTAAGTTCTATCAATCAGGTGACAGTATGATTCATGTCTTCCTTAGACCAGAAGAGCAGGTTACCATTTTAGTAATATTATTCAAAGCATGTATGTTTGGTTCAATCTCACATTAATCTCATCATAATTAGAGGGAGAAGGATATATTTGTTAACAAAGAATTGATGTTCAGAGAGGCATTTATTTGTTTAATCTCTCTTGGTGTCAACGGTTTACGGGCAGGTTCAGCCCAGTTCCGTGACGATTGGTGCAGGAAACCCACGGACCCATGGCCCAGGAAAGGGGAAGGGGGAAAGGGAAAAGGGAGATGGGCCTAGGAACAAAACAGCGGCAACAATCTGAGGAGGAAAGCTAATTTACTAAATAAGATATCGGAAAGCAAAATACCACAATATAATACAATATAATTGGAATTAAAGCTATTAAATCAAATAAAATGAGCAAGAGAGAGTGTCCGATAAACCGAAGGCCTTACGCTAACGCTGAAGGCGGACGGCAGCGAGCACCCACTGCTGAGTCCATCCCAAAGGAAAGAGAGTGTCCCGTGACCGCAGACAGTTTTTATCTTTCCCTCTGAGCGTAAACACGTAAGAACGCAAAGCATCGCAAAGTCCTCTGGGGAATGGAGTTCTTCTTCTCTTCTGAGACAGGTATACCCATAACTATCGATGATCCACGGAGCTGGAGCATTAACTCTTTAACTCTAAATGCACTACATGATGTTATGATGTGGAATACCAGTACCAAAAATCATAAAACCATGACACTTGGTCAGAGCAAACTCAAACATTTAGTTACTGTTATTTATGTTATAAGTAGCTTGATAGTATCATTCCATATCCCCCGTTTTTGTGGGGAACTTCAAATTATCAGATGTTTGCTGGAAATACATAATGAAGAAGTCTAGGAGATCCCTGGAGAGCATGGAAGATAATTTCCTGACACTGCTGGTAAGAGAGCCTACCAAAGACCCACTAACCTATTGCTTACAAACAGAGAAGTTCTGGCAGAAGACATGGTGGTTGTAAGCTGCACTGGGCATAGCAACCCCAGAATGACAGTTCTAGATCAGTTCTTGGTGAGGTCAGGAGAGCGGTCAACAGAACCACTACCATGGACTTCTGGAGGGCAGACTTTGGACTGTTTAAGGACATTGGTCTGGAGAGTCCCTAGGCTTGGGACAGTCTTGAAGGGCAAAGGGGTCCAGGAAGGCTAGACATTCCTCAAGATAGAGATTTTAATGGCACAGGAGTGGGCTGTCCCCATGTGCCGTATGATGGTGGTGGGGAAGACCCACCTGGATGAATGGGGAACTTTTGCTGAGACTCAAGGAATAATGGGTTTACCACCAAGTTGAGTGTGGGCATCAACATTAAGCAAGCAGTTATTAAATTAACTATATAAAAATATATATTCCTTTTATTTATTTTTTTTCACACTTTTTGCATTTGGTCCTTTCTATAAATCCTATCATATTAAACCAGATTCTGGATTCTCCTGGTTGTCCATTCTTTCTGCCAAGCAGCAGAAACATCTGCTGAATCAGGACTGGAAAAATGCAATGCTATAAAATATTAAAAACCAGTTAAGTTTCAGTAGGGTGTACTCATTTAGATTTCAGTACATTGTTCCGCAGTTAGACCATTCTCAAGTTTACATTTTTTTTACCCTTTTTTCCTGCTTCCTTTTTTCATATTTAAATCTCACAAAGTTCTCATCTGTCTACATTACATAATCAGCCTGTTCATCTGACTAAACACTAATACCTATTGTAGATGAATCTCCTTCATGTAGAAATTATAGTTTCTACGCCACTAGAGCCCATCTGTTAAGTTCATATCACTGCAGTAAAAACAGAAACAAAACCAAAAAACAACCCAGAACTTTAAACACATACCAACGGGCCTTCTGAATGAAGGACTTTTTGAAAACATCAAATGAAAATTCACAGAACTGGCAGCTACATTTTTTAAGAAAATATCCCTGACAAAACATAGAGAAAAATCATTTTGTCTTTTTTTTTTTCCATGCTGTCATCCAGGTATGTCTCTGAAGCATGTAGGAAGATAGAATTTTAACAAGGAGATATTCTATCTGTCTTGCATATTTAGGACATATGTTTAGTAGATGATTCATAATCACAATGACAATTTATTTTTGTAAAGCCACTGTGAAGCATGACATCATTTAGATTAAATATGATTCAGCAAAATATTTTTCAACTTAAAGCCAACTTTTACTTTCACAGTACAAACTAAGCAACCAGGTAGGCAAAAAAAGTCATAACTATATAATTCAAGTTTAAACTTCCAGATTGTGAATGCACACATTGTTTTATATGCTTCTTTAATTAATCTGTTTTCATCTTGACTGTTGATATTGCTTTCATATAAGAATATCACTAATGTTGCTTTATTGATTTTGCAGTAATTCACTACTTGGAGCAATTTTTACTGAAGCCAGGAAGAGCTTGTACATAGAAGTTTACCTTACAAGTATAATTTTAGTAGGACTCATTCGATATTGGCAGGAAATTCATTAATTCTCATCATTGCAAAATTAGTTTTTCTTGTGAAAACAATGAAAACATGTTAAGCTAGAGTATATCTGTCAAGACAGAAAATAAACACACAAAAAGATATCTTTGTTTCAGCTTAAATCCTTCATTTGTAACATCTCCTGTTGCATATCTTATTGTGCGCCAGAGGATTTTGAAGCCTGAAGCAAACAAACTTGTTTTCCTTCTAAATTTTTTTCTGGTGTTCTATTCAGAAAGTCAGAACACTTGCGTTTGCATGATCACTTTTATTTACTCCATCTAGGAAGAAAGTCTACAGGAGTCCAGTTTGGAATGGAATAAAAGAGTATTTTATAGACTTATGGAAGATTGACAGTAAGGATGATTAGAAACTGTGAGGAAAAACATTGTTAAGAAAGCTGAATAATTATCTTAGAATTCAATCCAAGTGACCCACACAAAGGTAGAGATTTGAGCATTCCAGAATTCATTCCTCTTAATAATTATTAAGTAATTTTTTTAATGCTGACCTATTAGCTTCAGCTTTCTCTCTCTGCAATTTGGATTGTTTTCAGCAGTAGTGCTTTCAGCCTATGAACATGAAGTGATCATCAGATATAGCAATCAAGGGGCAAGGTATGATCTAGCCTCCCATCACTGTACATTTTTTAAAAGTCCATGAAAAAGAAATCCACAGGACAGCTTACTGTTTTTATAGCAAACGTTGAAGAAGGGGAGGACAGTCCAAACAAAGTGTTCTGAGCATAAGGTATGAATTTTGGGGTAGTTATAGAGAAGAAACATCACTTAATTGAAACTGTTGCTTTAAGGAGGCAAGATGTCATGGAATACCCTCATTTACAGAGCAGGGTAGTATGAGTGTCAGTTAGTGGCAGGTAGAATTGTTTCACTTCGGTGCAATTCAGTTATAGGTCTTGTCTCTGAACTGTATGTCTAGGAACCATTGTAAAAGGATGGAGAGGCAGGTGAAGGAGAAAAAGGCAGAAGGGCATGATACTGTTTAATCTGTCTTAGGTACCTGTTTTATTTTAGGTGCCTGATTTGGTGGTTGACAACCCAGCCTACAGCAGGGGGTAGGAACTAAATGGTCTTGGAGGGCCTTTCCAATCTAAACTATTCTATGATTCTTTGATTGTACAATTATTATCAGATGATGATCTTAGTGTGGTGCCCTCCCCACACCATTGACTGGGGAGGACTCAAAGTACAGACTAATAGTAGGCACTGTTCATAATAAAATTAGGTGGGGTGAATTCCCTGTATTCTCTAAAGATGATGTATCTAGTGAAAAGATCTCCAATAGCTGAGATCAAAATTTATTGTCAATTATCACAAATTAATGAGCAAAAATTTATTCTTAGTATATTTCAAGGGTTTTGTTTTTGTTTGTTTTTGTTTTGTTGGCTGCCTGCCAATTCATAGGTACTCTTCTTGAAGTCTCCCATCAATAAAACAAATATCCAAAAAGCGATTAATTTCAGACATGATTAAATAATATTTCTTCAGATTATACAATATGCGTCTTTTTTTCCAAGATAAAAAGTAAATTTCTACAGTCAAGCCCAAAATGACAAATCCTTTCTTACAGTAAGTAGCTTCCACAACCCATTAACTTTCATTGGCCACAACTTCCAGGTGCAGTCCAAGCTGCTCTCCTCTTTGAACTCCACTATTATCTTGTCCATGGTCAACGTTATCCATCTCCAGCTAATTATCTCCTTTTTGCTGTCACAGAAAGATCCATCTTGTGATACAGAACCTTTATATTTTTGCAGGCTCTCACCCTCTTGCAACAAGAACCCACAATTAACTGACTTTATTGCACTTGCTGGTGATGAAATGCTGCCACTTGTGTACCTGAAGATTTTTTCCCTCATGGCTGACCAAGCAACCATTCCACATACTGAGTAAGTCAGTGCGCAGTTTATTTCCTCAGTTTTTCACTCTGGAAACATAATCAATGTTATAATTCTGTACCCACCAAGTAGTTGAGTATCATAAGTTACTGCAGAAGGCATTCCAGTACAGCAAGATTATTATAGCTCTTCATAGGTTCATAGGTTCATAAGGTTGGAAAGGACCTACAAGATCATCTAGTCCAACCATCCTCCTATCACTATCCCTACCCAACTACTAAATCAAATCCTTTAGCAAATCAAATCCCTTAGCATGCCTCTAATGCTAATGCTCTCATGCCTCTAAACACCTTGCCTTTATTCTGCTAAAGAACTGGTGGGTAGTACTCACCTCTGTTGTTAGAGTATTTGTACCTGCCAACATTCACACCAAATTCAAGCTGGTCAGGCCTGCATTATTATGTTCCTAAATTCCACTGTAGTCATGGCTTCCACCTACAGCAGTGGTGATAAGTGAATCACACAGTCCAAGGTAACTGTTTTGTCTCTTACTTCAATCACCTTTAAAAGAGCTCAGTTTTGAGTTCAAATATGTCTCATCATTTACTCATTTTTTGTTTCTTTTCTTTTTACTCCTGTCTAATTTACTTTTGATACGGCCATTGCTTAATACTTTTCTTTTTTACTTACAGCTAGCTAAGGTGGATTTGTAATTCCATTACATTTGTCTATCTTTCTAAGTTCAAATGTGTGGACTTCTAACAGTCTTTCCTCCAGTAATAACCAATTACAACCTTTCTGTGATTTTTTTCAACAGGAGTGCATGGAGCTTGGAAGATGCTGACTGTCAAGGTTCAAATTATTCATTTATTTGAAAATGCAGCAGTTTCACTGGGAATATTTTTACTGATTCTTGGATAGCCTGATTCCCTGTCTTGACTGATAATTCATGTTCCTTTTGGTACTTGAAATATGTTTAAAAACAGACATTGCAATTCACCCCACTCATTCCTCATCTTTCCCACTTGAGGGATGTAAAATTTGTAAGATATTTGACACTTTCTTCACCAGTCTTCTGTGCATCTTCTTTTGACATTGTACATAGCCAAGGCCTGTTCTGCTTTTTATCTTCTTGAGTGTTCCTGTGCATTCTTCTTTCTGCAGGAATAAATTATACCTGTTTTCAGAATGGTTCTGTCTGAGTATTTCTGTGTTCTCATTATTTAGTATTCTTTCAAAATGATCTCAGTGGGTGTTATCAATTGATTAATTATTAAACTGCAAAGTATTTTTGTAGAAGAAATAATGATTTTCCTTTTGTTTTTATTCATTGTGTAGCCTTGCTGAATGTGTAAAAGCATTTTTCCCTCCTTTATCACATATAAAGTTAATTGCAGACAACCTTGTTAGCAACTGTCCTTTTTGACACAATTTTATTTGTGATAAAGGTTTGTAGCTGAAGTAAAGTTTTTCAAATCACAACTGTTTCTTAACATACAAAATAGCAAATAGAGCTCTAAATGAGCTCTGCAATGATGTTATTTCTAGTTAGGAGATATTTTTAGTAGTTCATACGGTTCTGAATTTATCAACACTGGTCTTATAGCCATTACAGCATGAAACAGAAGTAACAGAGTTATGGTTAGCCCCCTCAATTTCTATAGATTTTAGATGCATTACATTTGTAATTAATTACAATTTTTACTTCTTAATTTTTAATTATGAGAAGAAAGCCTTTCACTATCTTGATTAACTGTAACTAATAGATTTGCATGTCAGCATTAAACACACAGGAGACAAATCCGGAAATTTGTGATAGTAAAAGGCAATTGGGATTATGTACTAAGGAATTCACTGCAGGACACAAAACCAGCTGCAGTGATGTAGGGCAACACGCATTTACCTGATGAGGTGGATATTCTAATTCAAACATGTCTCCCAGGTTTATATAGAAATAAAAAAGTTGTAGTCACCAAATCCACTTTGTTGTGCTTTATACCTTTTAAAACTCTTATATTTATTAGAAACCCCGTAACTTTTCTGTAATACTCCATTTTATTGAAATTGCTTTTCTCATAAAGCAATTATTTTAAAAGATAAATGATCAAATATAGTTCTTAAGGTTCTATTTCTGCTCAATCTTGTCTTTATCTTATCTGTTCTGTATACTGATAAATTGTTGTGCAGTACAAATTGAGAAAATAACATTGTTTAGGGCTATTTTGTCAAGCTGAAGATTAAAACTCCTATATACTTGCTAGAATGAAAACGTGCATTCCTCCTAAGTGAAATCCTTCTTATTTTGCAAAATGTAGCCCAATAAGATTTATTCATTTGCCATCATGCAGTAAAATCTTGCTCACAGATGATTAATTTTATTTTGACAGCAACATTACAGTTCCCTTGACAGTCTTCACTGCTATAAAGTGTCTGCGTATTCATTCACTGCAAGCCACATACAACCTTTGTTTTTATTCAACTTCATACAGAATGAATGTTTGTTAATTTCTTCAAATGTAGGGGATGTAACATCCCTTTAGCCTTCTTACAATTGTTTCTTCATTAGCTGTTCCTTTTTCTTTATGTCTTATGTATTTGCACTTTGAAGCAAAGTGAGAGTGCAGAATAATACTTGTCTTATTTTTTCTTTCTCTCTAGAGAACACCTCATCTAATTTGTCAATCCAAACAAAAATGCTTTTTTACTTTGATGGATTTTTTTTGTTTTTAGAGAGATATAATACTAGTTTTAAAATCTTGTCGTGTCTGCTTCCAGTTTATCTCCTATTAAGAAAGTGTTTTTATGCATATAATTTCAAATTCCTTTTTATCAATGTCAGAAATTAAGACAAAATTAGTTCAACAGTTTTAGTGATCGTGCTGAAGACCAGAGTTTGAGGACAATTGCTTGTCTTGCTTATACAGTGATCTGTTTACATAGCAAACTGAACACTTTTGTGTATATATGGATGAAATTAGTGGTCCGTTCAGATGAATAATTATGCAGAGAAAGGATATTGAGTACACGTCTACATCTGCAGCAATGACTACAGTGAAATCAGTAAGCCAGAGCTTATGTATAACCTTGAAACTTCAATATTGTCATTATTTTTACACCTTGAGATATTTTCTAGCATTACTGCGTTATGTTCTTTTTTTAATTTCAGCAACTAATTATGCTACAGAAGCACCACCACTTCCATACAAACAAACAAACAAACCAAAAAATCAATGTCTTCTGTATTCTTGAATCACAGGAGACTTGGAACTGTGACATACTACTTATTAGTGCATCACGACATTCAGTAGAAATCTGTCAATACTGTAGCTGAAATTATCTGTGGAGGGCAAGTTACTGGTAGTCTTTGTACAATCTTGAAGTGATTTTTTTGAGCTGACATACTGACAGATGACTACAAACTAGATACAGAGTTATCTAAGTATATGCCAATGGGAGGATGAAGATGTTTCAGTTGGGTGAGAATAGAAGTATGCATTCAAAGTCTGGTATTATATTTCTCTTTCATGAATTCATGCATTTTCATTTTTACTTTGTGTGATGTGCAGAAACACTACAAACTTTTGTTATAGAGTTGAGCTTCTATGAATTTAAACAGTACAACAAAATACAAACAAAATACAACAAGTCTTCACACATCTTTGTGTGGCAAACTGTTGTTTTCTATGGTTAGCAGAATTGATGTTGTCCTTTTATCCCTGCATGTAAAGCTTTCTGATCAGTTGGCAGAGTTGCAAAGAGGCACTTGACTCAAACTCTGTATTATTTGGTGATCTCCTATTGTACATCTTGCTTGTAGATTATTTGAGGATTACTTCATAAAGCATTGTCTGCAAACAGCTAAACAGACCTAATTATTTTACTTAATCCTTTCTTCATGTCAGAGAGTAGAAGATGAATAAATAAGCCTTCTTTCTTTCAGTGGCAGCAGGTGATTAATTTGGCTCATTTGCATTGTGGGATTTCATTTTTAGTGGTACAACTTGAAAAAGATCCTAGGATTTCTAATTCCATAATGGTAGGTGTTCTGTCTGCAGAATATTTAGTAGATGTGTTGTGCTCCAGACTCAAGGCCAAGTATTCCAGAATGATGGCATGATGGATGTGGGTGGACAAACTACTTCATTCAGGCTGATTGTGAAAATAACCATTCTAGCTAGTTTTTGAAGGGTAAAGCTTCTTGGCTACCTGAGCACATTGTTAGTTCATGTTCAGACAGCTGTCAAGCAGCACAACCAGGTTTTTGTTGCCAGGCAACTTTCCAGTCATTTTCTCAAGCCTATACTTCTGCATAGGGTTTTTGTGACCCAAGTGCAACCCAGCACTTGGCCTTGTTGAATATCTTGAGATTGAAGCTGGCTCATTGATCTAGCCTATCTGGATTCTTCTGCAAAGCCTTCTTACCCTAAGAAAATCAGCAATCCCACCCAATTTGATATCTGTGGTGGTTTCCTATCAGTAGGTTGTTTAGGTTCATCACACCACTCTCTCACTTCCCCTCCTCAACGGAGCAGGGAGAGCAAATACAATGGAAAAAGGCTCATGGGTTGAGATAAAGACAGAGAAATCACTCACCAGTAACCACCAGAGGCAAAAAAAAAAAAAAAAAAAAAAAAAAAAAGACTCACTTGTAGGGAGATAAATGTAATTTATGGCCAATTAATAACAGACTGGAGCAGCAAAAACTGAAAGCAAACAAAGACCACGTTTCCCTTTCCTACTTCTTTGTACCTTTTCTCCCCAAGCAGCCCACGTGCAGGGCCCTGCTGGAGGGGTGCTGCTCTGACACTGGGCTGTGTATCGACTGCAGTTTTACTAAGAGTGTGCTTAATGCCTTCATGCAGACAACTGATAAAAATGTTACAGAAAAGTTACCCTATTCTTTGAGCCCTCTGGCGTGCCACTAGTGGTGTCCACCAACTGAATTGAGCTCCATTCACTACTACAGCTCAGTCCAGATATCCAGTTGTTTTATCCAGCGAACTGTGCACCTGCTTAAGCCATGAGCAGCCAGTTTCCTCAGAAGAATGCTGTGGGAAATGGGAGTAAAATGCTTTACTAAAATCCAGGAAGTAAATATTTGAAGCCTTTCCCTCAGCTACTCAGCTGATCATCTTGTCACAGGAGGAGATCAGTTTTATCAGGTAGGACTTGCTTTTCAAATACACAAGGCACTTGGTATGATTGCTCCATATCCGCCCTCTCTACTGAGGTCAGACTCCTTGGCCTGTAATTCCCCACGTTGTCCTTCCTGCCCTTCTTGTAGACTGGAGTCACATTTGCATACCTCCAGCCAACTGGAGGTTGGTCAAACCTACTGGCAAAGTACTGAGAGTGGCATGGTGAACACTTCCAGCAGCACCACAGGTTAATCCCATCTGTCACCACAGCCTTATGAATACTCAGATGATGTGATAGCTCACCTGCAGTTTCCCACTATGTGGGGACAAATGACAAAGACAACAAACTGATTCTTGCCAGGCTTAGCAGTGAGGCTTTGGAAAGCTGTGTTCCTTATTTATGATTTGTTTTGTCTAAATAGCATCACAAGCTGCATCTTGCAGCCAACTGTTTTTACATTGTTTCCTAAGGCAACAAGATCAGTATCTCTGTTCCAGTGTGTAAAAAAGGAGAGAGGAAATATTCTGTTGTTTTGTTTTTCCACAAATGACAATGCATATAAATACAACATATATGAAAGTTAAAACAATAAAATACTTTTTAAATGCTGCTTTTAGGAATGTGAAAATACCAAAAGCTGATATGAATGTACTGCTGCCCATGAAAAACTCAGCGATCTACATGCAGCTGCAAGCATCTTCCTACAGACATTTTCTTTTGTTGAATTAGGTACATCTTCTGATACTTTAATGACAACCCTTCTTTTGTGTTGGTTATCAACAATATTGATATGGTTATCAACAATACTGATATTTACTGGTAAGACAGAAGGAAACATTCCGATATGTATTTCATATGTATATATATTTATAGCAAGTGTATGGGTTTTTTTGTTTGTTTTTTTTGTTTGTTTTGTTGTGTTTTGTTTTCATTTGGTTGACATTTTCCAGTGTTTTAAGAATATATTGAAAACAGTCCAATGACTGATGGTTCAGAAACCTTTAGAATGCATGAAAATGCCTATTTAGTTTTCCGGGTGTTATGGTTTTATGATTTTTGTTATATTAAAATAAAAAAATCATGAAACCATAACACCAGGTTTGTAGGTTTTTCTTAAAAACATTTCTAAGCTAATTATGTTAAATGAATTATACTTTGTAGCTTAAAGGGCAAATTGTATTTAACAATCACAGTTTGTTAAGCAGAAATAACAAGGAGTGGCTGCACCGCTCATTAGATTTGTTTTCTTCTACATAGCTATGAAACAGACCATTCTTGGATGCTATCTTAAGCCATTTCCTATCAAATCCTTGAATGAATTACCTCTTATTATTCATTGATTGCATGTTATATACTAACATATGTATTGTCCATGGTTTTGCAAAAATAAATCCGTTTTCGTGGGCCACTGGTTTCACAAAGAAAGATTCTAAAGCAATACTAAGAAGTTGTTCAAACGAAGTTCTCAATAACAGCTTAGTTACATCTTTTTCAGCAGCTCTAGCAATCTTCTAAAATCTGATTAGATGGGACATTTATAACAGCTGATAATATGGTATGTTTACAAACCCTCTGGAGAAGGGACTCTAACACTTACAGTAGAAGCTAAAGGATTAATAAATAAGAGGGGAAAAAAATTGTAGTTTATGCTTAAGGGTTTGGGGTAGAACTGTTGTGATTTTGTGCAGTTTCTGATCATGCGACAGATACCCAGGGTAGGCTGGTGTAAATCATTTGCTGTCTTTAAATCTTTGTTTCTTGTCAGTAGGATGCAAATGAAATGCTTCTTGTTTATCTTCCTATGCCTTGTTTATCTAATTTGAAAGCACTTCAGATTTACTGTATAAAAGAAGCACATGGGAAACTAATTTGGGTTGTTTTATCCGAGTGGTCCTGAATACACAGATAATAACCCATGAATTTAGAAAGACATGAATGTTTCCTGTATTCTTTTGAATAACATGACCTGCAGATCACAGTGTTACCACTTAGGTGCCAATTTCCACGATTCAAGTGCCTTACTTTTCTATTCTGAATCCATCAAAACATGCATCAGTACTTTTGTGAAGTTGGTATCAACTTCATTTTTTGAACTAATTGCATTTACTCACATTACAGCCCTCCCTTAGGGAGATAAGCTTCATTTTGCATCTACAGAATAGTAGTAATTATAAAAAAACACTTTAATAACAATAAACTTAAGTCCTAGTGCAATATAGGAGGGTGTACCTCCTGGAAAACAAGGAAGATAAAGGACATGATATTTAAGAAACACTGTTTCTCCTGGCTCAAAGCTAAAATTTAATAGCAGGCAGTACTAAGATAATCAAGTCAAAGTATTAAAATTTTAATTAGTTTTCTTATATTTAAAGCCTCACCTATGAATTTTAATGGCAAAATTAGGAACATACTGAGGAGAATAAACTTCTTTATGGAAGATACAATGAAAATTGAACTTAGAATGGTCAGCATAAAATATTAATAAACCCTTTAATCCAACTTTGAGCATTTAATTTTCATTTAAGTAGCATTCCTGGTCTACACTAAAGTGCAAAGGAATAGATGATTAAAAAATGTATTTTATATTAATTCCTTGGAACGATTTTTTTCCTGTGCAGTTGTTCTTTTACTAGATAGCTGAAAACCAGTAGAAATTTGGTGCAGAATGGCAGAAGTAAATTTTGAAGTGAGCTATTTAAATAAGACTATCAACCCAAACACTGCACTGAAATATTTCTTATGAGGGGGAGGGGAAGAAAAAGAGAGAAAAGAATAGAAAAGATGGTTCTCTGGTGAAAAATGCTCTGAAGGGTTCCAATTTCTCTGTTTTCTCTCCTTTATCCCCTGTAAGGAGATGAATCCTTTAGTTATAGTAATATCTGCATTACAGCCATGGGCAACAAAACAACGGTGAGGAAAAAGCAGTGATGAAACTGTTGAAGTGCCTGATATCAACAACTTGTTGGAACTCTCTGGTATGACAGTGTTGTATATCTTTCTGCTATTCTGTATTACAAAGACTGATTGCTAAAAAGAGTGAAAAATGATTCACTCTTCAATAAACTCACTTCTAACAGAAATGTGTTTGTAGTTATGTCAGTTTTACATAAAGAAATGGTAAATACCGATATATAAAATGTTTGTCATTTGCACCAAAAAAAAAAAAAAAAATTGCTGCACTTTGGTTGTTAAAGAGAGGGAAAACATCTGATCATAACTCATGATTAGTGCATGGAAGTTGTTGCATAAAGCATCGTTAAGCAGTAAATTCTCATCTGCGCTTTGAATATCTTCAAAAAGGTATTCTGAATAGTGAATATAAAACAAAGTAATCGTAGATTTTTTTAAGTATGAAAACATTTATCTGGTAAATATTAACAAATGCAAGATAGCATAAACATTTGGGAGTAACAGTACAAATGCTTCAAGATGTAAGGCCTCTGATTAGCAATTGGGAACCATATCTGTAGTACTATGCCCGTTTCTGGACACCTCAGTTCACAACAGAGGGAACTGCTGAAGAGAGTCCAGCAGAGGGCCACAAGGATGGCTAGGGGCCTGGAGCAGCTCCTGTGAGAAGAAAGGCTGAGAGATCTGGGACTGTTCAGCCCGGAGCATGCTGAATGGGGATTTTATCAACGCTTGTCAAAATCTAAAGAGCAGCTGTCAAGTGTATGGGGCCAGGCTATTTTCAGTGGGATGCAGTGACAGTGCAAGGGGCAATGGACTCAAACTGGAGCATAGGAAGTTCCATCTGAACATGAGGAGAAACATTCACTGTGAGTGTGACAGAGCAGTGGAACAGGCTGCACATAGAGGCTGTGGTGTCTCCGTCTCTGGAGATACTCAGAGCTCACCTGGACACTTTCCTGTGAGACCTGCTGTAGGGAATCTGCTTCAGCAGGTGGTTGGGCTGGATGACCGCCAGAGCTCCTTTCCACCGCTGTTATTCTGTAATTCAGTGATTCAGAAGGTGATTACAAGTATATTACAAATTATGGTCTTGACAATGACTTTCAAATTACTCCCCTTGTGATGTAAGTGGCTAGTGATGTAAATGGTACCTGGCTAGATAGAAATTACAAAACAATTGGGTGGGGAAGACCAGTGTGTCAGCTTCTCCCACCCTGCTGTTTTTGGAGACACAGTGAGAAACTTGCAGCTCAGGAAAGCATCAGGGGAGAATTTCAATGCATGGCTAATTCATTTAAGCACCTACTTAGATGATTTCTTCATTTTCCTTAATGAGAAAAGCCTCTTTGCATTTGACAAAAGAGTTTTCATAAAGAAAAATACATTAAAGGTGCAGTTATTTCCATTTCAACTCATTTTCCAGATGAGTTCTCCCTGCATCTTCCAGGCCCCATGCAGGAGCTACTCTTTCATGCACTTACAGCTGGATTGGCAATCTTTTCCAGTCTTTGTGATTCTATGATTCTATGTGAAGAGAGAAGGGGGAGCATACTTGTAGTGGCAGAGAGAGCACCAGACATTCTGTGGTGCAACAGTAAAAGCCCCAGTGCTGAATTCAGGCACGCCAGTGAAACAAGTGCCACTGAACTCAGTGAGATGAATCCAGTGACAAGTGCCACAGCTTTTTTGTACATCAGTGGAAATCAAAGCAGCTGTAGTAGAGCACAGTTTCACCAGTTTGTTTGTGACTGGTTGGTAAGCATATAAGCTGCTATGAGATGAACGCATATCAGGCAATGGAAGGGTTAAAATTTCCTTCTAGCAAATAAATGAAAATAAGAGCAAGGGGAATAAGTAATAGATGCTGTTTGCTAGGAAAGGAAGAAAAGATGTACATTTTTTGCTATGCCTCATCGTGAAAATCTATTTAAGTAGATGATCTTTCTAATCACCTAAGACTTCCAAATCCATTTAGAAATGCTACCTTCTTTTCCCAGGCAGACATTTCTGTGCAGTCAACGTGCAATAAAGTCAGATACAGCCAATCCTACACCATGTTTCCCTCATGAACGCCTGCTCCTGTTTGCCTATGGGCAATTACTGGCCTCACTTTTTGATGCTGTTTAATTTGTTCCTCTTTTGTGAGAGGTCTGAAATACTGTAATTTTACATGAACTGTTTTTCACTGTTTTCTGTTTAGAACATGAAAAAAGTATATTGATTTCAAAACACCTTTAGGAAACAGAATTCCCACACAGGTACTCTGAGATGACAAAAAAATAAAAATAAAAAATAAAAAAAACTATAGCCACTGTATAAGCTGTGAAGAGATAAATGCATTCTAAGAGTAGATAGATCCTCTGCTGACATAATCCCATTAGTTTCTGTGTGGTTGGAAGACATAGCCTGGGAGATCCGGTTTGAATACTTTTTTGTATGCACGATATGACTGCATTACTCAAAATATCAAGTGAGACAATCCTTCCCCTCTCTTCATCATTGCTGAAGGCACATTTGGAGGATTATGTTCAGTTCTGGGGCCTTCGGCACAGGAGAGACCTACACGTAAGTGAAAGAGTCAAATGCAGGGCCATCTAGATGATCAGTGGACTGCAACACCTCTCCTCTGAGGAGAGGCTGAGAGAGCTGTGACTATTCAGCCTAGAGTCTATCAGGCTGAATGTGGTGTCTCATCAGTTTTAACAAACATCAGAAGGAAGGATGCAAAGAGGATGGAGCCAGGTTTTTTTTTTTTTCAGTGGTACACAGGGACGGCAGAAGTGACAGTTGGCACAAACTGGAAAACAAGAAGTTCCATCTGAATGTCAGGAAGCACATTTGTGCTGGGCAGGTGACTGAGCACTGTCACCAGTTGCCCAGAGAGACTGTGGGGGCAGAGAGAAGGTGGGATGTGGACAGCTTAGTGCTGCAGATATTTAACAGGTGTGTGGACATGCACTAAGGGACATCGTTTAGTGATGTACTCAGTAGATCTGCTTGATGGCTGGACTAGATGATCTGTAAGGTCTTTTCCAACACTGATGATTCCGTGATTTTATGTTTGGTATAGTTGTCTTACTCTGGAAATTCTGGTTTTCATAGGCTCGCTGTTAAATGCTGTTATGTCCAGCTGACCTTCTTCACAGAGTTAATGTTTTTCATTAAATCCTCGTTTTAGAAGTGTATGCTGTGCTACAATAAAAATCTGAATTCCCACTTTAATATAATTATCTGAATATTTGGCATAACCGTTACTTTTAATACGTCTTTGAAATAGGCATGAAACAAAATGGAAAATGGAAGGTACTATCACACACTTTTTTCTGTCATTATACACAGCTACCTTCTGCTACAGATAGATTTGAGCCCATTATCTTTGCAAACTCAGTGTGCAATGTATACCAACAGTGCTCATTCCACAGTGAGTGCAACAAGTTTTCAGTCTACTGCTTGTGTAATGCATAGGTCCCTTCACTTATTACTCACAGAATGTTCCAAGTTAGTTTTGTTAACGCAAGCCTGTGATAAGTCCATAAGCTATTGTTGCAAAAGCAACATGAATGTTTGTATATGAAACTGTAAATAAGTTCTGACACATTTACTGGGGGCCTGAATACTTCAACCATTATTTGGACTGTCTGTGGATGACTACTTCACAGCAAAGGCTCTGAAGACCAGTCAAAATAAAAGCAACATAGATCAATGGCTGGATGTTCCCTAATTGGAATCAAACTTCTGGCATCTTTAAGAAGGGAAAAAAGAATGCCCATTTCACTCAAGATTTTTCTCCTTGATCTCAAGGCTAATTTAGCTGTGCTGCTTCTAAACAAGAAAACCAACAAGGTTTCTTCTTGGCCACGCAACCAGTAAAAGTCACAGAGAGGATGTCATTCATGTTACTTAGAATTGAAAAGTACAGGAAATCAATTGGCAGACACTGTGGTCTTGAGTGTTCATCAATGTGCAAGCCATTCATTAATCTTCTGTCAGTAAAAAAAAGCTGATGTAATGTTTCTAGTGGAGTGAGGTTTAATTTCGCCTTGAATGTAGTCACCATGGTGTCTCATGTCTCTCACTTCTTAGCATAAATTTACACCGTCCTCAACTACAGCATCAGCCAAAAGCATGGCATTCTGTTCCTCTGTGCATGTAGTGGCTCTCTCTCATGCAAAACCTTTGGATAACATGAAGCACAGAGGATTCCCCTCTGTTATCTGCCCTTTGCACTTTCTTTTCCTGGTTATAATCAAAGACACCACTGAGAGCTGAGGCCTGCACTTGGTGAGAGAGAGAGAGCCAGAGGTGAAAAAACCTTAGGAGAGCCAGAGGTGAAAAAACCTAGGTACTATTCCTGTTTCACCCAACAGTCATAGAGAACCTGGGGCTTGTTAGCCTTGAGAATACTGAATGGGGATTTTATCAGTGCTTATAAATATCCAGAGGGCCTATCTGTGGGGTTGCTTTTGCTCAAGGACTTGAGTGCACATGGTGGGTAATGCAGAAGGGCGGAGAGATCCATTAAGTACTTCAAGGTGATTCGATGCTGGATGAGAACAATAATTTATTAAATAATTATTAAATAATTTTAATTGCTGGATGAGGACAATAATTTAAATCCTATGATGTTAAATTAGTACATAGTGCTACATGACATCATCATTACAGTCATTGCATGTGTTCTTAAGAACAGCACAGTACAGTACAATAAGAATTACCCAGAATAAAGAAGAATGAATTTAAATGAAACCAGAACTAGCTTCTGCATGCAGTAACCCAACTGAATCATTCTCCCTGCACTGAAGGACTGTTATGACAGATGGAGCCCAGAGTTATGAACTAAACAAACACCACGGATAATTTACATGAGTGGCTGAAAGACAAAGAGGATAATATGCATGTCTGTACACATCAAAGATCAAAAAAAAGTGATGATCATTAGTTAGGATGTGTAGAAATGCTGAGAGCTAAGTGTGACATAAATGTTATGGAATTAGGGGTGGATATAGTGTTAGTTTCAGCTGGGATAGAGTTCTTTTCACCAGAGTGACTGGGGTAATAGTGTGTTTTTGTTCAAGTTAAAAAACAATGTTGATTATACACCAATGGTTATAGTTATTGCTAAGCAGTGTTGTACAGAGCAAAGGCCATTCCATATTCTCAGCTCATACTAACAAAGGAATTAAAATGCAACATTCACACAGAACAGCTGCTGAGAAATCTGCTATTTGTCACTAACATTATGTTGAGTCTGTTTCTGGACACTTCTTTTTAACATACTGCTGGTAAAGGATGGGAGAGGAGAAGGGCTGTGCAAATGACTTGTGTAACTGAACCATTATGAGGAGTCAGAGCTAGAGATCTGAGTACAGTCTTGAATGGTAATGGAAAGCAGTTGTGATGGAATCTAGCTTTAAAAGCTGCTGTATCATATATAAACACAAGAGACTTTTCTACTCTTGTCTGTGCAAAACCTGTACCAAGTAGACCCTTAGCAGCATTCAGCTTGTTCAGTATGACAGAATGGGAGCTAGCTTTCTGATCATACACATTTTTACTCAGTTGAAATTGGGAGTTTTGCAAGTTTTGTGTCCTTTCTTCCTTCCGCTTATCATCAAGAGGGAAAAAAGACTAAAAAACCCTTGTTGTTCTCATAATTCCAAACTCTATGTGTAATTCTGGGAAGGAGAGCTCTTCCAGTCAGATTAACTTTTCTTGGTGCAATGAATTAATACTCCCACTGAGTATTTCACAGCCAAATTCCACCCACAGGAGACAGTGGCAATTTCACAATATTTGGTGCTCCTACAGTACTCAACTCCAGATTAATCCTGTTCTTCAGACAAAATTCTTCTGACTTATTCTCTTATCATGGGTATATGGTAACTTAGTATAAGAAAATATTTATATCTCAAAATTCTCAACTTCTTTGTTATTAATACTACTAAGAAGTAGTAACTAAGGAGTACTAAGAAGTAACTAAGAAGTAGTAACTTCTTATTAGTAAAAATAAAAAAGAAGTTAAGTTTGATCCAAAGGAAGTATATGGTTTTACTGTAGCAAATAAATTCTTGATATTCACTAATAGAAGTTGTACAGCCTCATTTCTCATGGTGGAAGGTATAAAATAGCAGTCTTTCAAGGGTGATTAGCAATATTCTAAGATAGAAAACCACATTTTTTTTCAGATATGTGTATATATACCTAGTTATTTGAGATAAAACAGCTAAGACACTAGAGAAAACTTGGTAGTTCATGAGAAGTGAAAATCATGTGTTGATGATATCTGTAATTTTTTATGCTTCATGAATAAATCAGGGCAGATTCTCATCTTCTTGTGCTGAATAACTCCACACCAGAAACCTTCCACACCTTCTTTGAGAGAAAATGCATAAGAACCTTGACTATCCTGTCCCTGTGTTTCCTGAGGAGGTTAAGATGATCATCATTTCTTATGTAATATCTGTGTAAGTGCCTGGACTTCCTAAGAAGTATTATGGTCTAGTTTCTTGTCACTATTTATCTGATTTTTCCTTCTCTTAGAATTATGTAATACCTTGCCAGGTACAGTGTGACGCTATCTAGCAGTGTCGAAGAGTTGTAAATCCATATGCATCAACATTTCCAAGTGTGCAGTGGTCCCCAGGAAAATCTTTAATGCATTGACACTACATTGGTCTGTATGCACAGCAACTATTTATTGTGCCATTTCAAACTAGGCTGTACTACAGATTCTGTGCTGGTGGTCCTCTTACTTTCAAGAAGGCTAAGCAGCTGCTGGATGTCGGAAAGATCTGCTTTTACTTTGTCACATGAACAAGAAGTGGAACACAGTATCAGCCCCATATAAGGATTTATAAACTTCATACAGCTGACAGAATTTGAATTTTAGAACATTTTTGTATAGGTCGGCTACAGAGCAGTATTAGCTAGTACTCTGTAAACTGAGGTTTTTATTTGCACCGGAGTTTATCAAATAAAAGTGATTAAAAATAATTTTCCATTGCTGTTTTCAGACTGCTTCTGACCTCTTTCTAATCCTAAAATGCACACATTCAGTTAAAAGTAGACTTATCCAACAAAGCCGTGTTTCATGTAAAGAACATGCTTTGCATTAGAACACTAAGCTATTCTGACTGTGTGCTTTAACATTAGCTTTTATCTTTTCCTTCTGTCACTGGAGATTACTTTCAAAAATGGAGATTTTCAAGAAAAAGTATTGGTTCCTGAGCAAGTGTTCTAAAGGTCATTTAGAATCCTGCATCATCAGCTGTAGAAGTAAATGAATATTTAGACTTTTTATTTATCTGTTGTTTCTGTCAGTAAAGCAGCAATTTACAGTGAGCACTTCAGCAGCAGTCCAGAAGCAGAGCCTGATGTAGGATGAATTCAAAGCCCAGATGAGTACTGCAGTCCAGTTAAGACATTTCCATTATGCAAGCTGCTCTTCAATTCCACTCTGAAAGGACAGTTTCATTAGTAGAAGAAGTAAGATGGACAGGAGGAAGAAGGAAGGATCACAGGAATTTTGTCCTACTGGCCCAGAAAGAGCTGCTTAGAGAACAAGTTCTCCTGTGAAGGAGAACAAGATCTCCGAAATATAGAAAAACTTCTTTAAGAGGCTGTTACTATAAATCACTGTTAGCCCTCTGAGCTGCACCCAGAAGTAAAGAAACTGCAAGAAATACAAAAAGCTACATAAAATATAAAAGAGGCCAACTTCACCATCACCTTTCAAATGGAAATGCTTACCCTTGATTTGCCTCTTTCTTCTTCAATGTGGATGGTGGGAGGGACCCACCACACAAGTACAGGAAATGTTAATTTTGGTGAACTAACACTTGGAAGAAAAGGAAGAGTAGAGAATGGAATGGAAGTATTGGGAGGAGTGCTTTATTGCAGTTATCTTCCAGGCACATGACATATTGGCACTTTTATTTTATTTTTTTTGTACTAAACATTGCTGTTAAAAATGTTGCTTAAGGGTGGCGTAGATTATCAGGAGTAAGTATGGAATCTGACCCCAGTGGAATCAGTAGCAAATCTCTGACAGATGATGGTAAAGCTAAAATGTTGCACTAATTAAATGGATTTAATCACTCTAGGTAGGCAACTGTGACCCATGAGATCAGAAATATTTCAAATTAGGATGTTAAGGAGCAATGGTGAGTGGGGTGGAGGGTACCACTAATGATATATATGATTGTCATCATGGAAAATGAATTTTCTTTCCATCCTCAACAGCCAACCACACTAACAAAATCAGTAATTTGAGACACTGCACTAGTAGGAGCTAACATGATAATTGTTTATTTTCTTATATGTAGTAGGCAGCATCGTAAAACTGCAGAGATGCCTGTCAAATATGAGAAGTAAATGTCACAGCCACATTAAACAAAGATGATAAAACATAAAGATATTGAAAACAACAAAATGCTGATTACAGTCATTAATCTACCATTTAAATTATTACAACATTTTAAAGTTTACAAACATACACTAACACATTTACACCAGTGTTAACTTCTAATAAATACACTGTGGATTTAGATTCCTTTCCATTTTTTTGTTTTGTTTTTGTAGCAGATGACAACACAAGTACGTATGGAAGTTGCATTGGAAATAAGTAGGAGGTCAGTGTGCATACTATTCAGTAACTGCTATTACTAATATCAGAAATAATAATCTCCTGAAATTAATTTTATCCCCTTCTGTGAATGTTAGCATATTAAAGTACACTTCTCTGTTTTGAGTTAAATTACCTAGCAATAGTACTGATGATATTCACTTTTAAGTTACCTTTCAGCTTACTGTGTTCATATTTGAAATCCTTACGTAAAATCCTTTGAAACAGCTTCTATAAAATTGGGAGCAGACATGAGAATTGTAAATGTGCAAATGATGGCAAAAAGGGTAAACGCAACCAGGCATAATCTGTCTATGACAGCAGCTGCAAACTTCCACTCACTGCAGACCTCTTCACCCTCATCTTGCTTCCTGAAGCGCATTGCGATGAACTGAACCTCCTCCAGTATCTTCACAATCACTGGGATGGTATCCATTAGAGCTTTCTTTTGAACATGCTCGTTTTCTTCTGGCAATGGGCAAGTGATCTTTCCACTCTTGCTACCCAGATCATTGTTCTGGGGGCAGCATGGATTTTCCATTGTGTGGTAGCTATAAATCATGTTGCCATTGCTGGGCTGGTGCCCAGGTAGGACATTCATCTCCGTATTTTTCACGCTTGGATGGTGCTTGGAATAGCTATATTTGCAAGAGAGGGGCTTAATATTTTCCCCAGGTTTTTTCATACGTAAAAACCAAGCACACCAATTCAGCAGAATGACACGGACCTGAAAGAAAGAGAACACAGTATAAGGAAAGGGAAATTTTGTGCACTTTAGCAGTTTTTGAAACATCTAGTCACTATTACAATTAGTCTGTATGTTCTGCTAGATTGACTGCCTGCTTTCAAATGTAGTGGTTTTGGGACTGGCTTCTTCCCAAGACAGACCCTTTATGGATATGACTTGAACAAACAGATGTTCAGTGTCCACTTAGGGTGTGAAGCATAAGGGATGTAAAATTTTACAATACAAAACTATCTTTGAAGTCCTATATTTTGCAAACAATTCTGGACCTCTGCAAGTGGGCACAGTGCACAAAGCAGGCTGCGTTCTTTTCTCATCACTTCTCAGATAGCATGGAAGCACCACGCCTCATGGACCTGAGGAACAAAGCTTTGGATTCTGCTGAAAAAATTCCACAACAGATTACTGGCTGTTTTTAGCATCCTCCCTCACCCCTGTTGTTAAAATTTAAATAAACAACCTTTTTTTTTATATATATACTTGAGAAATCTAAATACTCCTGTGAAGAGTTCCACTATATAATAAAGAAGGTTTTTTTTCTGAAGAATAACAGCAAATTAATTAAACTGGGCACTTCAAAATCTGAACGCTGATGTCAGCTGGTATTGTCTCCCCATGGTCTGGTGTACAGTTTCTTGAGTGCTCTCAAAAGTGGCTCAAAAGCGCTTGAAGTGTTGAGTATACATTTCTTGTCAAGATCGTCAGATGAGCCAACTGTGGAGAATATAGCATTTTTCCCTTGTTAATTGGTCTTCAGATGTCCTGCCTGAAACATGAGCCCACTATAATTCTGTGGTTAATATCACTTGCTGCAAATGAATGCACAAAAAGTCTGCTAATCTTGTAAGGGTGAAGTTCTTCAAGCAGTATGTGCACATACACACTGCTTGCAAGGTGCTTGTGAGAGTTACTCCAGAAAGGCAGAAAGCCTCTTTGATGACTCTGCATTGGCTACAAGTCAGTCTGCTATCCTGGAAAGAACAGAAGCAACTGCTTGTTTCCGGAAGTGCAGGACTCCCTCTGTGATTCTGCTCCAGTTGCTTCAGCCATACAGAACTCATCACCACCCTTTGCCTCTATGGCTGTTTCAGATAAAGGTTGAGTTGTCTGTCCCGTGTTTGCACAGTGCAGATGCAGGGATGGGGAAACTGCAGCTAACACTTTGAGCTGCAACTGTAATGACATGTACAATTACAGAAAAGAGAAGGCATTAATTACCACAAGTGGGAATAACAGTAATAAAGAGCCAAAGCAATGGCCAGTGGAAGATATTTACACAACTTTGAAATTCTACAGTGAGAGTTCTTCTGGTTTGCAGACTCGTGACATTTTCTGTGAGCTTTTCTGCTTCTCTCCTGCTAACAAATCATTTATTCTTCATCTTGAATGGCTATTTCCCGTTTCCAATTATTCTGCTTTTCTTGAGGGTTTTAAATCTTTCATTATTTCCTACATGGTAACCAAAGATAAACAGAAAACTGTAATGCATCAGCTTAAAAAATCCGTACTGCATTTAGTTAAGCTTACTTAATTACAGTGTCATTTGACATCTTATGGACACAAGGTGAAACATAATGGAGCAACGTAAGGTGTTAACTGCTAACAATATTTTAACAGTGTTAGTGGCAAGGGGAAGAGCAAGAAATTCACTCTCCAGAAGCATGAACTTACGAAACACTGGGCTAGGCAAACTTTCTTGCTTGAAAATGTTAATGTGCCTCTTAGCTCTGGATGGAGATGTAAGGTGGAAAATCTTTATTCTATAGGGAAATCACTTTTTCTTTCAAGATGAAGTGCTTACCCCTTAGGGGAATTAAATTTATAAATATAGCCAAGTCCACTTCCTATAGAAAAAAACAAAAATGTGCAAGAAAGCAAAATAGCTTTTAAATTTACTGGCAGTTTCAAATTCCATATTTCCTTGAAAACATGGACATTCAGGCATCAGCCATCTCTTGTTGTGCCAGTTGATTCAGGAGACAGACACAGCACTGGGGCTGTCAGACAACAGCCAGGGTAGGATGAATATACATTCTCATCTGCACAGTCATTTCTGTGTTTCTGTGAAGGAAGGACACAGGCAAGGCCAACTCAAAGGTAAGCAGCCTGTTGCTGTTGTGATCACCAGGGTGCTTCCCTAAGCACGACATTGTTTGGCCTCAGATGTATTCTCAGTTCCAACCACAGAAAACCCAGAAATTTGGTCTCTGGTAACATGTAGTTCTTGTGAGGAGTCAAGCAAGCATTGCACAAATTTATGCCTGCTGGTTCAATGGCATCAGCTGGTCCAGATGTAATTATACCCAAAGAAAAACCTCAAACTTTATGAACCTGATTTATGTCCAGCAAAGAGCTGGAGAGCTCTTGCCTTTTCACAGGCCAAAAGGTAGTCCCAAAACTCAGCAGCAGGTCAGAAGTTGGTAAACAAGCCCTACTCAACATACTTCAAGACACAGGTCTAGGCCTGCCCACTCCCTTTCCCCTCACCACTCCCTTCTGCCCCCCACTCTGCACCTAGATAGTGCCACCGATGCCCTGTCATGTGTGTTCTTATGGTAATAAAATGATAAATTAATAGTAGAATGTGCTCTGGACAGGGAGAAAAGCCTTCTTGCAATACTTTTCACATAATCCCGTACCTCCATGTTAAGTTTGAGAGGGTGATCAACAAGCCAAGTGTAACAACCACCATTATGGAAACTTCTTCAGGGCTTGCTTTGTCTTGCAGCATGGTTGATCTATTTGCTGTTATACTGGCTACTTGAGCCTCGTTAGATCTAATGCCAAAACTTGTAAAGTTACAGAAGCTCCAGTGTTTGCCAGTTGTGTTAACACAGGACGTTGCTGAGGAGTGCTTCAGTACTGTTCTCTTAGGCTTGTGTTCTCCTCTGAGAAAGTCCCAAAAGAGTCCTGAATCATAATTTCCTCCAAAATCCACTTCATCAGACAGTTTTCTCAGTAAAGTAACTGATGTGACCTAAAAGGATGTCCTGCTCTATTGAGACAGAACAAGAGCCAACTTGCTGGATCTGTGAACGTATTTAATGTGAGCCACTGTATCTAGGTTCTCAAAAAGCAGAGGAAATAGCAGAATTGCTCATGGGAGCTGCTACACTGCTGTGTACTTTGTCCATGTACTCATGTCCTCTAGTCTTGAAATTAAGAAACAATTTTTAGTAAACTTAGAGGTATCGGACTTCCTTTTTTGTTTCTTTATTTTGCTCTGATGCTGCAGTTTATTTTTAGAGAAGCTAAACTAGAAAGCATTTCTGTTCTCAGAAAATTGACACTGGTAATCATGTGACATTTAACATCACATCAGGATAATTGTCTAGCATAACCGGCGAATAAGATACTACAGCATGCTGTAGAAGCAGACGTCTTTGAAACCAGGATATGCAGATGACTATTTGTATCTGCTTATACTTTCACTGCTTTTCTTTTTTTAACAGCAAAGCATATCCTGCTTATTCTAAACCTATTCTTAGTAAATAGAGAGAGAAAAAAAAAACACCACAGTTTTAACTTGAAAATGTAAAGTAAATACATCCCCTTGAAAGGCATATGGGAGAGGTGCCACACCTCAATGAGATAACAAAGTCTTCTGCTCTAAAGAGTGTCCACGTGTTAACTGCACTGACAAGCAATCAGATGGAAGCAGACAAAATCGATTTTCCACACAGACCATTGGATGTAGCTGTAGCAAATGGCAGTTTCTGAGTAAGTGATGTCAGTGTAGTCAGCTGAGCCCAACAGTGTTGCCTATTTCTGCTGTTGGTGCAACAAGAACCGGCTCCAAGCTGTGAGAAGCATAGCTGGGTTCAGTGTTCAGCACTGAGGTACTGGAGTTCCTGGTCTTCCAGCATCTCTGGGAGCCAACTCATAACTGGATAAGCAAATCAGCTTTCCCTCTTTCCTTTGTTCTGGGAAGTCACAGTTCTGACATTTAATACAAAACATAATGCTATTCCCTTCTCTGTAAGGGAACAGAGCAGACAACCTGCCCAAAGAGTCAAGTAAATGACTGTGCGGTGACTGCTGGATAAGAAATCAAAAGTATTGCTCACAGGTCAACCCTTGCAAAGCAGGTACACAGAAAGATTACTCTGCCACAAATCAACCTACCCCTGTTTAAGGTTTAAATAGAAAATCCAAACAACAGATGCTGTTTCTAAGAGAAACCCAAATTTAGTATGTTTGTTCTCTCTCTAATATCAAACATAACAGTGCAAAACATACTGTCCATAGCTGGCACTTGAGGTTAATGGGGAGCAACATCTGTCCTTTGTCAGTTTGCCATAAAACTCTTTTTTTTCATCAAATGCTGTTGAATATTTATTACCAAATCTACTCACCCATCTGGGCATCTTTCCTGCTTGTGGGTCATGATGGTGAAACTGAAGAACCAAGACTGTTACGACCACAGACAGACCAACAATGACCATGATGCTAGCAAAATACTGAGCTGCAAGTAAAAGGAGAATCTGGTCAGGAGAGGAGAAAAACAAAAGACAAATAACATTCCTTGACCTTGAGCTACATTTAAGAAGTGCTGAATCACATCCAAAACATCTTCTCTGATATTCCACACTGGTGTCAGTGGACCCCCAGAAAGTGTGGTTGTGGCAACACCTTCTGCTCCCTCGCCTTGTTCCTGCCCACAAGGGTGCATCACTCAGCATCTTCCTCAGTCCCCAAGGTTACCTTTCTTGGTCTCTATGAGATCACCCTTGCTGGCATGCTAAATTTAAACCTATTGCACAGGGAAGGAATCAAGATCGTGAAACCCAGAATGAAAACTTGAAACTGTATCTCCTCAATGCATCTCATCCTCTGCATACACCCTCTCATGTCAGAAGTGTACACCAGAATGTACAGAATAATTATCCACAGGGCTAATGGCATTTGAAGGCAGCTGCTGAAGACAGTCAAGGCAAAATACCAACGACTATTATGTCCAGGTGTTAGAGAGAGATGTAGGACATTACCGTGAACTGCAGCCTCCACCACTGCCTCAACCTGGGTTACAGAAAACATCAATAATCCAATAAAAACTTAAAGGCAAGTCTTATTACACCTTCATTTCTTAATACTGCTTCTCTTTTCTTCAGCAGCAAAAAGCTTGTTCATAATAATGAGGTTCTGAGGCTTCCCCAAAATCAACACTACAATTGCTTCAAGAGAAAGATGTGGCTCTCCGTGACATGCTACATTTCACAGCTGAAATATTAGAATGCTCCTGTGGGTGATCTGAACTGAGAGATCTCTGTTGCACCTGCTTATGAGAGAACAGAGCCAATAGCCAGGTGGAAGCACAACAAAACATAAACTCAGGCTTGGGATGGGCTGTCTGATCTGACTCCAGCATTCCCCATGCAAGAGAAATGTAGAAGTGCTACCACTGGTCTACTTACGGTTATAAATCACCAAATGCTGCAGTAAATTGCATGCACTTTAGTACTTTGTAATAAGACTTTCAGGCCTGAAATGTTCAATTTAGCAGGGCTTTGCATTGTATTTTTTTATAGAACCTTATAAAATTACATACTTTGTTGAATCTGAAAAGAACTTTGTATTACCTGACACTCCTAAGATCCCAGGGAATGATTAGCAAAGGAATTCACAGTTTAAACTTTGTATGCAGTAAACTTGGAAACCGAGGTCAGAAAAATGCTATGGATATCTGCTAGTAGACAGGGAAAGCGGTTATTTCAGGAACTGTAGCACCCTGTGTAGACCTGCAGCCTCCTCTCACCCTATCCTAGACACACATGAGCAGGAACTAGTGAACTCTATTCCTGGGTCTTCACTGAATTTGCTGAGTACTGCCACAGAAACTTAGTGATGCTCTCTCATGACACGTGGTACACAAAAAAAGCAGTGTCATAGCAACTGAGCCACAGTCCAGCCATTAGACATTTTCTGGCCAGTGTTTTAGGGTCCATCCATAAGCATACAGCAGTTACGCATTTAGGGCTTTGAAGCCACTTGTCTCAGAAAGTCTTGCCCCCATGTGTGTCCGCCGGTGGAGATAAATGTGAATCTGATTTCACAAAAAAAGAAAAAGAAAGCTCATCCCATTTCACTTATACAGCAGGGGGAAAACGTTCAGCATCTCTCACTAAGCATCTTTCTGTATCCTACTTAAAGAGTTCCTGGTTGCTGAGATTTTCCCTCACATATAGAGGTCACCCTGGAGGCTTTAACAAATCACATCACCGTGTACAGTGTCAGCACTCAGATTAAGAAAAAGCAATCCCAGACCAGAGTGCATCTGAAAGAGTATGGGATCTGGTGCTGCATTCCAGCTGCTCTGAGGCACAGGTGGGAAGCTTCTGACCCAGTATAAAATGGATTTTTATAAACAATCCAGCAGCTGGATTGTTTATACTCTTAGCCTTGAACAGCTGCCACAGGCCAGAAGAAGTGGTCAGACCTGTGTTTTCAGTCCCTTAGTGTCCCTGATGTGTACAGTGCCATTCCACAGGAATACTGAGGTCTGCTCTGGATGCTACTAGATGCTCTTCATGTGATTTCAAAGTTGTTTTCTTCAGGCATTGTTTGTGAATAGAAAAGCTTTTCCAGATTCTCAGTTGATTCCTCTCAAATATGAAGTATGTGCTCTTCTACAGCTGACTTTCTTCCTTTTGCCAAAGAAGACATGATGTAACGTGCTACCTGGGCAGCTGCTTTAACATCTGGAGTTGTCAACCTCTGTCTCATCACTGTCAGAAGAAGATCAGGTGCTGCTGTCATAACAAATACAAATCTCATACAGTCACAGAGACCCAGAAGCTCTTCAAAAAATCAGTGACAACTATTTGTTCTTGCAGACATACTCTGACATTGCCTAAACCAAAATAGTGGAACTATTTTGAAATAGAGGAGCTTCCAGCACCATTTATGGACCTTTTGTGACATTATCTTATGTCAGAGAAGCAACATGGTTTATTTTAGACATTATTTGTAAATCTGCTGCTTGAGTGGAACCAGACAAACTTTAAGGGCTGATTAGGAACAGGGTAAATAAAACAGAAACCCTGAGGGGCAATATGATTCCAGATGGATGCTTTGCTTTGTTGATTTTATCACTGAGCACTGACTGAGAAAGCAGTACATTATCCATATTTATTAACACAGCTAATCATAGGAAAAGCAAAGCTATTCCACTGTGACCAACTGCAGTGATGCAGATACTGTGGAATAGTGGGTGATGAAGGTGAGTGTCATAATAATCAGGAATTTATAACGGTGAGGCTGGGAACCTCCCACTGCTATTCCTTCTTTGCTGGAAGCATTAGTTTTTGCATCTGACATTCTGGACTGTTTCAGAGCTGTTCTGAGTCAAGTCATTTCAATCATTTAGTGCTGAGGGCTCCTGGTGAACACTCATGAAATGACAGAAATGACCCGGTGCATTCTCAGTATGAGATATACACTGTTGTTCCCTCTGAAAATGCTCCAGGTTCATGAACTGAACCTGTGAGAGTGCAGGAAACCTCAAATCCCAGCATAAGGAATTCCAAACATATTTCTTCTCTCCTGTGGTAGGAAGCAGGACTCCTGCTGGGCAGGCACCATCTCAGTCTGCAGCAGGTAATGGTTGCTCACAGGCAGAGTTTCTCAAAGACCTGGGGGGAAAACAGAAGGTTGAGGACAGGCTCCCTTACTGTCCTACTGTTGCACTCAGATGCAAAGAGATAAGGAAGATAATGTGGACAGAAAAAAACTGTCCATTGTTAAGTTTTCCTGTAGCTGGAATACACTGCATTCCATTAGGTCTCACCAGCAGTAGAAAGCAAAGAATGTTGCCACAGTCCAGATGGTCTTTCACAAACATGAAATGTCTTTAAAGATGGAGAATTCAGTGCCAGATCTTGTGTTTACTTCTTGGCAGTGGTAGCTGCAGGGGTCATGAGCAATATTTTCAATCTCTTCTCCCTCCATACACTATTGAAGAACCAGATATTTGAGAAATAAAACTATTCTTTTTTCTGTTTTAAATAAAAGTGCAACTGATGCAATTTCAGGGAAAACACCATAGATCACTGTACCGAACTGCTGCTTTCGATTGGATGGAAGATTCTGAGAGCAGGCCTGCCACCAACAAAGCTCCCGTCAGGACCATGAAAGGGAGGGAAGAAAAAACAAGAAAATTGAAACGAGACATATTAAGTGGCAGTGGCTGAGGATATAAAGGCAGATGATAGAAAATGCAACAGATTAATCCCATTTTCTTTCTCTAGTCAGAACCACTTATGTCTTATGCTCATAAAACAATCTGTAACTCCTGGAGGTGGCAAAAACACCACATAGCTTCCTTGTCTTAGCAATTTGTCATCTCGTTTGCTGTATGACTAACTGCAAGAAATCACCCCAAGCATCTGCTGCAAACATACTTACTCACAGTTTATGACCTTCATTTGTATTGAAATAACATTGGCATGTTAATGAGCAGTGAGGAGGAGAGAAGACTGAAAACAAATCACTGTAGTAGAGCTCTGAGCAGCAAGTTTTGTGGATTTAAAATAAGCAAGCAGATGAAGTAGACAGAGGGAAATGAAGCAATGTTACCTAGACTAAAGCTAACTAGAGGATTTTTTTTCTGTAGCATTTGATAAGTCCAGCCAAGGTGTCATGCATCATGCAGATACTGACCACAGGAAATGACCGTTGCTTATATTCACCCCCCCCACACACCATGTCCACTTTCAACCACTCTGCACTTCTCTGCCACCTGGGGTCCAGCCTCACAGACTGGTGGTTTTCTGTTAGCTTTGTACTGGTACGGGAGAGTAAGCAGCCAGATGGGCAAAAAGAGGGTCATCAGCACAGTAAAACCCTTGGCAGGTGCCAAGGGGATGTAGAGAGGTGAAGAAGATACTTTCTGAAGTAGGTGATTTGTGTGATGATGGAAGAAGCCAGGATCAGGGAGGAAGAGGGAAGAAGGTTGCTTTCAAGTGGGAAACACAACTTAAAGAAGCAAGCCAGAGATAAGGAGACTGTAAGTAGGGAGTCATAATGCTCTTTAAAAAAAATAATTCTCATATTCAGGCATAAGTCTGAAGGAAGGCCTTCAGACAGGCCCAAGGAAGACATTGATCCTTTCCTCAGAGATGGTCATAAAACATTATCAAAAGTGGACTTGATTATCCAGCCCTATTAACCGGCATATCATTGTCTTTATAGAATTTTAAAGCAAGCAAATAAACAAACAAACAAAAAAGAAACAACAGAGAAACAACACTAACAGTTTATATCTGAAAGCCTCAAACATAGGTCTCAAGGAAATTACCTAATCCTTGAGTTTCAGTGGACAAGTTCTGACTTTGTATGAAAGCTTTAATTGAAATAAGAGTATTTGCTTAATTTTGACTTGGTCTCTGAACTGGAAAATCAGCACAATGCAATGCACATCCATGTAGATATCCTTACATAACACACAAGGCTAGATGCCATAGCCTTCAGTGGTAAGGGTTAGAAGGTGCATGAAATTCCCTTGAGAACATTGGCTTATATCATGTGAGACACATCTTAGTACATCAGTACATCAGTACACAACTGAATAGGTTTTTAGGAGCAGAAAGAGCAATTCTCACACCTGAGCTGTACCCCACAGGCTTCAGGATTTTAGCCAGCGACCAGTGCACTCAGAGCAGTAATTTCAAGTGTACATCACATCTGGAGTTCTCTGTATTAATTTATATTTTCCTTCCTCAAGTAATGAAATCCAGCTCTCTATATAACCAGACTCTTTATAAAGTATTTTTAGAGAGAAATATAAAGCAAGTCAAAGCATGTATACAGCCAGACACACTGCCCATGAGGAATGATGAAGCTATACCAGGGAGGGTAAGTTTAGGACACAGCCACTGCTGTATAGTCATGGTCCAAAAGTCTTCTAAGGAGTTATACTCCTGAGCTTTCAGTGTCAGGAGGGAGCTCCAGGATGCAGAATTGAAACAAGCCTTGGGCATACAATAGACTTGTGTTGGACTCTGGCCAAACCACTGTGTTTGTAGGTGCCATGGGACTTGGTTACTCTTAATCCAAAAGGCTGAGCTGATTTCTGTTGCTACGGGTAATAAATTTTTTAAAGAGAAACAGAGGCATCCTAGCTTTGGTTCCCAGAGGTGGCATCACAGATGAATTTGGAGAAGGACAGTTGCAAGCTTTGAGTGATCTTGGTGCCTTACTTGGTATATATATGTATGTATATATATATGCTGCTGAAAACTGTTTTGGAAACAGCTTTTGCCCCTAAACTTAGAGGCTATTGTGGAGAAGGACAGAAGCAGTTGTGCATGCAAGCCCCAGAGACAGCTGGAAAAGAGAGGAGTCCAAATGTCATCATCCTTCTACTTAGCTGGAACACTTCTGTCAGAGAAAGGGACTGTCTCATGGAAAAGACAGCTCCAGCACACCTCACTCTGTGGTGCAGTGGAGCATCAGGGTCCAGATGTTGGAAGGTGCTAAGCAGCCTGCCGCTGTTTTCTAGCTCAAATTTTGTCACCTACTCTTTGCAGAAAAGAAGTCAGCTTGTTTTTAATGTGCATTAACATAGCATTTAGTGAACTGTTCAGAAATGTGAGTACATTGTAAGGGGAAGTTGCAAATGATGGATTAAGAGCTTTACAGACTGACAGCAAATGCAAAAGGGTGCACCAAGGAAGCAGAGAGATGCTCTGCAAAGGGGCAGAAAAAGCACATATCTTGCCCTTGTGATTATTTAGGCTGAGTGGTGCTTTGTTTATCCTAAGTGTAAGCTAAGGACAAGGTAATATGGCCTCAGCTAAAAAAAATCATTATATAATTTCCACATTTCCTTGCAAATAGAGTAGCATTCCTTTTCCTCAACAGGGGCACTACAAGCAGAATCTGTGAGAATTTCTGACATTACTGCCCATGTTAGCTAGATAAGGCTGAAGTCAAATGATGGAGAAAAACAAGATATATAAGATTTTTTAGTCAAGTGTTTTTACACTACTAAAAGTCAGAAGTATTCAGCCATGTCCAGGCAGCAGTAGAAGGCTTTCACAAAAACAAAATGTAAGAACACTATGCAGATTCTACAATTTGTGTGGGATCACCTTTTCAGAGCGTCTCCTCCTACATGCATGAAGACCTTTTCCTCACATTCATCCCAAGAGGGTGTTCAGCCAAGCCAAAGACAACAGTGGAGAAGCATGATCATTATGTGGTAAACACAATTTAGCAACCCAAATGTCCCAATTATTACCACAAGACCACTGTGGTGAGGTTCTGCATTTCTGGAGTGGGGATAGGATTTTCAGATCTCAGGATCATGCTATGTAACTCAGCCCCGCTCAGTACTTGCTGAATAAAGAGCATTTGGGCAGAGAAGCCAGAAGAAAGAACAGTTTTCCCTGTTTGTTTGGAGTGGAGCTAGGTGTTAGGAGGAGGGCTTTAAACCTGGAATACTATGGAACAGAGGAACCTACACTTAATCTGAGAGTTCATAGAAGAAAAATGGTGCAGAATGGCCAGAATGTGAAAGAACTCAGGAATGGCAGAACAACTTGGAAAGACTCACCTCCATAATATGTGCACAAATGCATGAAGGGGAACAGATTATACCAAAGAAAGCTCAGAAGGATAAAGCAGTACAAGAAAACAGCAAGGGCTTACAGGACAACAGCCTTCAACTGCAAGAAAGGCTCCTACCACTACTCAGAAAAATAAGGACATACATCAGAATACCAGCATGGAACTTGTGACGGTGCTCCAGTGCGAAAGGTCAACATACCTTGTAGAGCAGGGACAGGATGCAAAGGCAAGATCTGGAGTCACTATCTGGGCATCCATAGCTGGTGTTAGGAAAGCTGAAGCTAAGCAGCTGAGACTGACAAGGCAGTCAAGAAGACAGAAAGAAGGAAGACTTTCTACCATTACAGAAGCAGTAAAAAACTGAACTATGTCAGCAAACTACTGGGCTCACTGAGGCCCTTTGAGGGGGGGTTGTATGGCCACAGCTGTGTCAGGCTGGACCTCTGAGGCAACTGACAACACCACATTGCCCTTAGAAAAGGGATGGCGGGGACAGGTTCCTCACGGCAGTGTCCAGCAACATGGTGAGAGCAGACATAAACTGAAACAAGATCTCACACTTCATCCTTCTGAGTGCAGTGCCACAGTGGAATAGGTTGCCCAGAGAGGTTGCTGTCTCATCTCTGTCTTTGGAGGCTCTGAGACACAACTAGAAAATCCTGATCAGCTTCACATAACCCCAGACATGTAAACACCCCATGAAATAAGAAGCTTCCATTGCATGGGAATGGCAACCTTTGAGAGCGTCATTCTTGAGTGCACTCCAGCATGTCAAAGTTATTTTTCTTTTGGTCTATAACAGGGAAGCATCAGATAACTGTATATTTGAGATAGTTTTAGTTTTATCCCTTATCTGGATACCTGAAGTCTAGAGTCTTACAAAACATCTATGAACTAGAATTATTCCTTTACTCTTTTCCACAATACAAAATTTGTCTAATGAACAGATGAAAGAAACAGACTGTGTTTGACCTACATGACAACATTAAGAGGTGCATTTCCAATACATTTGATATGCTCTAATTATTTAGGTATTAAAAGAAAAAGAACTTTTACATGCTGCCAACAAGGCTTATCCAGTATTCTAGTTGAGAAAAGACTTTATCATTTCCTTGACTTTGTGCTCTAAAAGGGATAAAAGGTGTGAGTGATCCTAATAACTGAGATAACCTTCACACAGAGCAAGGGACTTGACCAAACAGGTTTCTTCACCACCATTACAACAATCCTCCATCCTCTATCAGTACATGATGCTTGTTATATCTATGATGGATTAAGTAGTTCTTAGTCTGTTATTCTAGTACCTGATTCTATAGTAATATATATATGTCTATGTCTTTTTTTCTTATATATCTTATTTTCTCTAGTAGGGTATTGTATATAATATATTGTATTATATATATCTTATATTCTCTAGTAGGGTAATATATATTTAAGTAAAAACTGATCTACTTAAAGCCAGTGCCGACAGCATTCCTTCACTATTTCTCAATGTCTTCTACCTACGTTTGTGGAGTCCCAGGTACACATACAGACAACGGTTTTGTTAGAATTTTTGGGAGCTGCTGCACAACTCAGTGGCTAGAATCTCACCAGTAAGATGCCCAAGTTATTTGGAAGTTTTCAGAAACTTGCCTGTGGGCATTATTACCCTTACTGTTTCAACATCACCTTCCTTCCCCACGGTAGGTCTGTGTTTTTTCTCCTTGAAGTTAAATATCAAGGTGTCTGAATAAATGTTCTTTTGTTCTTCTTATGAGACAATTTGTGCTAGGCTTTAATTTCACAATCATAGAATCATAGAATGGCTTGGGTTGGAATGGACCTGAAGTATCATCAAGTTCTAAACCCCCTGCTGCAGCAGGACCACCGACCCTCAGAAGTGCATCTTCTGTTGGCACCTAGATACATTGTTGGACATTTTTTTTAATTTCAGTTGCCTGGAATGTGTACTTTAATCATGGTTTGCATGCATATATTGACCTTATCTCAAGAGATGATGTTTTAGCAGTTTCTCAGTTTTCATACTACCCTGTTAAGGTCAGGAAATAATGCTTTACTCAATTTCCTCTGAAACTGAGGCTCCATGAGCTCAATACAGAGGGATTATCCTATGAAAGAAAAATAATTATTACTGTATGGTCCACCCAGAATGATCCCATGATAGAAATTACTCAGATGGGTATGTGGCACATCTTGCTACCTGGGTCTTGCAGCAAAGCAGTCAAAACCTCCTTGTCTCCCTTCTAAAGCCCTCTCAAAATTTTGCAAAAGGAGGACCAGGAGATGTCTCACTACACAGCTTACTTGTCCCAGAGAAAGAGACAATTACTGGCAGCTTTGCCTGTGCCCATGGGATTACTAACAGTAACTTCTCCTTTAGGAGATTCCAGTATTAACTGAGGCCCATGAATGCATGTGTATGTAACAGAAGGGCAACATACAAACCTGTGCCTTTACTGATCACAGACTGCTACCCAGCCTTCTGCCTCTCCCATCCAATTGAGCTTTCACAACCCTGCTGTATTTCTGCATCCTCAAGCCACCAAAGACCTGAGTCTGCTGGAGGGCTGACCAGCATCAGTGTCTTCCTTTCTGCCTCTGCTTCTCAGAAGACAGTTTCAGGGGGATCACTCAGCAGAGGCTGGAGCTTTTGGCATGCGCATAGTGTAAGAGCTCTTACTACCTCTGTGATGCTGCTGATGACCAAGGACCTCGTGGAGAAATGTACAGGACACAGGGGTGACTTTCCCTTACTGTTGCTTCTGTCACGCTCAACCTCAGAAATGACACACTGTTGACATATAATGACACATAAAACATCTTTCCATGTTAAAGCTCATAATATTCAGTTAGTGTCTTTCTGTATCAGCTCACTGTCCCATAACAAACAATCTCTCCTATCAATTCACCTCACAGGACAATAGTGAATCCCTCACTTGCCTTGTTATTTGACACTTCAGAAAAAAGAAATTAATGAAAAGAAATGATTAAATTCTTGCATGACCTTGTGAAAATCATTTAATCCTTCATAGTTTCTTAACTCCTTCGGATTTCTAATATTGCCTTCAGAGTTATTTAACACTGGCCAGAAAGAGAATTGACTAGAAGGTTCCTGGTTTGGATTTTATACAGCCGTTTCTAGCTTCAGAGATTTTAAGCCAGTCATAACAACTGATTTTTTCCCCAGTATAGGCTGTGCATTCCTAAAAGCATTTCCCCAAAATATAAGATGCCATAAGTTTTGTCATTGTATTAACTTGTACAGCTGTAGGTTGAATCTTGCTATTTAGACAGTGATGGTTATTTCTTGAGTGATTTGTGCAAGCCTCACCACTCTGCTCTATATTCATCATTTGGTAGGGATAAATTCCACTGTGACAGCATAGTGACTTAATAAATTGGTCATTCCAAAAGAGCAGTTGTGCCAATGGGAGTTCTTTGTATAGCTTGGTGGGAATGACAACAAGCAGCAACTGAAACTTCAGTGTAATTTAAAGACTCGAGACATAACTTTTCTGACTCCCTGTAGATTCATTTATGGTAGCAGGACTCTCCAATGCACTGTTCATTAAAACTTTATATATTTAAGCAGATATGTGTGTTTAATTTGCCTCAAGTAGTACAACAAAAAATCCCCAGAAGTCAATAACAGAATGGGGGTAAGGTAATGTGGAAAAACAAAAACTTCTCTTCAGCCAGCTGCAAAGACATCTTCAAAATCTTTCTGTGGGCACAGCTTCATCCAGAGAGCTGTCAAAGTAACTAAGTGACCCCGGTTTAAATGAACCCAGAGGCAAGGCTGAGTATTATTCCAGTTTCTCACTGTTCCCATGCACTGGTTGTGCTGTACTTTGTGCTTTGCCAAACCTCCAAGCTACATTGATTCAGTGTCCCTATAATTATTACAATTACCAGCCTATCTGATATTTCCAGAGCCACTTTGCATTCCTCGTGACAGTTTTTTTTTTCTGCATTCACACAAACAGTAAAGCCCAAAAGAGTTTCATTCCTAACATTGCTAAAACGTGAAACTATTGTAAGAAAGAGTCAGAGCTCCAACAGGCTTTGAGCTACTCTTGAGAAACATTGTACTTTTTGCACAGAGCAGAGAAAATCAACCTACCTATTAGCGGGACTGAATCAGAAGTTGCAGGCATGATCTCAGCCACAAGCAGCATGAATACGGTCAGGGAAAGCAGAACAGTGATACCTGCAGGAAGTGAACATGTAGAGGAAAGATGAGGAACTTGATCACTGCAGGTCCTCCTCTGATGTCTTTGCTGTTAAATATAACTTCGTCCTCCTCTACAGCTAAGCCAAATGAATTCATGCTTGTCAGGGCAGGTGAGAATTTCTACCAAATGAGAGCATCTTTGAATACAATTTTTATATGCTCTCTTTCCACTTCTCAGTTGCAGCCAAACCTTTACTTCTCTCAAAGTAAGGGAGATTCTTTGCTACTCAGTGAAATGGAACTTGCAGAATGGATAAAACATACTGTTCTTGCAAAACAGAGCTCATGCAAAACCCAGGCAACAGTTCAAGATGAGGAGAGACTTGTTTCGACTATTGCATGTTATATAACACCCTCCATAGAGATGCAGCCTGTTACAAAAGTAGCTCTGTGTTATTTTGTTCTCTCTGGAAAGGTTGTTCCCAAAATCTAACTGCCCTGTGCGGATAAATTGCCTTCTATTTCACATGTTTAATGCATAAATATTGCACTCTCTTTTTATGCTTTAACTCAAGAAATTATTCTCCATGTCTGCACCCTGTTTTTCACAGTCAGCAGTCACATCCCTCATAGCCCATATTTTGCTTCTTGAAATATTGGCTATTCAGTGCTCTTATGTTTCTACTAACCATGTGCATTTAGTACTATTTCAGTGATGCTGTCGTGATCAGATTTGTGCACAGCTGAATATAAAGGCCTCGCCTGGGTCAATCTCATATATTTCCAGCTTTCTCTTGGAAGCACCCCTCCTGTTTATATTGATACGCATGGTAGTAAAACTCATTTGACTCTTCCTTGGCTGTCATTACTTTGCATTCAAGGGGAACTCATAACTTGGAGATTTGAGAGCTGTACTTGGAAGGTGAAAATTCAATGCCCAGCTGCTTCTCATAACCCTTCACTCTCTGTTTCTTACTATGTCCTGTCTGAAAACAGAGTTAATGCTGTGAAATGCACTGAGATGTGGTAAGGAACAGAATAACAGAAGAGATGGAGAACTACCACTTTCTTCAGCCAGTGACAAGTTCTGCTTCATTGCAGAGTAGAATCCAAAGTATTTAGAACTGTATGTGTGAATGCCATACTTAAACTCATATTCCTCTTTTTGCAACCAGACAAGTGCTTCTGTTGCTCCTCCAGTGAAATCTTTATTCATCAAGAAACTTGAAGTATTACTTGTCACTTTATGGGATGTATATAAGAAGTGAATTCTTTAGCACATACCTAAGGAAATCTTCTCTCCTGAATCAGCAGGCAAAAGGAAAACAAGCAGTGCCAAGCCAGATATGAGAACACAGGGAATCAGCAGGTTCAAGCCGTAGTAGAGAGTGCGTCTGCGCATGGTGATGGTGTACGTCACATCTGGATATGGTTCTTTACAGCATTCATAGTACAACTCATTCCTCTTTCCTGGGACACCTGCAGAGAGGGAGATCAAAGTAGTGGGCAGCAGCATAGGACTGCACATTTCCTTCAAAGAGGCCAAGCCCTTACAGTTTATAATCACTGGCATTTTTGTCCAGATGGCCTCTCACTGGCACTGAAAAGATCCCCAGAGATCCTTGAGTCTGTTATTCTGCCACAGGCAGATCCAACCCCTGCTACCACCCTGTTGCTTCTGTGTTTTGCCCCCTAGGCTTTAGACAAATAATGGAACGAGGAAAAAGAGACAAGATATTTTCTGTTCTGGCTACAAACTGCTTCCTTCCTCACACAGGAGCTAGTGCAGTGTAGGGGCCAGCTGGTTCTACCTCCAGACAATCAAAGCTCAGATCATAGCAGGGAACTTATCTGACTCCTACAGCTGTCTGCAGGAAGGAGAAAGCATTCCCCCATCTCTCCATGGGGTCTCTTATTGTTCACCCATCCAGGCTTTGAATAGAAGATGCACTGAAGTGTCCTGTGGCAACTGATGAGGGAGACAAGACCTAAATTAGCTACAAGGCAGAAGTCATTTTCTAACACTTGTAGCCAATAATGCACGTATGGCTGAATAGATTTAATGAGACCAGGGACAACATGCCTCAGCTCAATGTTGTTTGAAAGCTGAAATACATCATTACAGGGTTAAATCAGCCAAGGATGACTCTTAAGATCTCAGTGTTTCCAGAAACATCTAAATTGAATATGCAAGTTGTCTGCTGTTCCTAATCCACCTTCTGTGTTTTCTAACATTTACTTTCATACTTTCTGGGTCGTTAGAACCTGGCTCAGCCAAAGCAGATCATCTGATCCACTTCAAAACCAGTCTTGGCAACCCAGACTCAAAAAGGGAAAATCTGCAAACCAGATTTAGGCCAGGGGCTAGCATAGTAAAACATGACTTCTGCCTTCCTGCACCTAGGGAATGACTGCTAACTTTTGATGTCATGCACACTAGCCCATGCGTCAGATAGGACAAACATCATCACTTCAGATTTTCAAAAGTGGTAAAATCAAGCTTATATTCTGTCAGGTATGAAGATTAGGGTACACTGTTATACAACACAGCTGTGCTGTAGGATCGGCAATGGTGACCTAGTTGCAGTAGACTGTCCAAGAGGCTGTACAGCAGGGACTGCAGCAGAACATGTGTCACGGGCAGCTGAAAGAGCTTATCACCTTGCGCATTTCATGCCACCACTGCTTACCTCTTTTTTTGTGTTTCTGTACACATGACAGGTACAGTGATGTGTAAATGGTGACAGGATAATAGCAAGTCTCCATAAAGGGAATGGCCGTGGGTTGCCTGAGGTCTTACCTAACACTTTAGGCGAATGAGCTGATTAAGGACCGGCTCTGTCCAAAGGCAAGTAAAACATAGGCCAGTCACTTTATCAGAAATGCAAATTTACTGAACAGAAATGACCACTATAATAAAGCACTGGAAAGTTAGAAATGCTCTGGAATGAACTGACTTTAGAACTTTCCTATAGAGCGAGTACTTCAGCACTTCTGAATACTGATTACATTTCTTATTATATTCTCAGATGCCCTGAAAGGCATATTCAGATGTTCTGGGTTAGTTATTTTTCCTTGTTCAAATATCTGGATTTGAAAATAAAATGGCTGCACGCTATCATTAAAGGCTAAACTGTCAGTTTCCATAGCACCTATTACACCTAATTTAAATGAGTTCAAAATAACTTACTAAGAGCTAGCTATGGATAACTAATTCTGGACACAAGTTCCTCTTTTAAAAATACAAGTACATCCTGATACACAGAAAAGGAGACATACTAAGTTATTTGCAGATACTGCTAACTGTTAGACTCTTAGATGGTTTTCAGAGTGAACAGGACTAATCTCTGTAAAAGCTAAAGTTTTGTTGAAATACCATTTTTACACCAATCAATTCTTGGCTGATGTGTTTGAGTAGATGTGACAGTAGCGTTCAGTGTGTCTACGTAAAACACATCTAAGTACAGTTCTGACAAACTGCTCAGATGCATCAGTACCACTAGATTTCATTTATGCACTTGGATTTAGGCAATTGCTTCAGAACAAAGTGTTTTCAGACGCATTTCAAAGAATGCACTTGAAAAGCTATTTTTCATCTGTGATTTTTAATTCCTTTTTCATGCTGCCTTTTACACGAAAACTTTCCATATCTGTATTTCAAATGTCTTCACAGAATTAGTAATTTCTATATATCTGGGTTCTGCCAGAGTACTGAAAAAATTTTAGGCAAGTCACTTTACCCACTAAATCCCACTCTCCATTTGAGATGTAGTTGGAAATATCAGCCTCAAGCATTTGCAGGTCAATCAGCCAACCGCTGTGAGTCCAAGAGCCAAACTTCAAATCACACTTCTGCACATCAAAAGGGAACCAGCGGACATCAATGTAACATGTGCTCTTCAAAATGCCTGTGGATAAAAATCAACCAGAATCAAATCTGTGCAGGGTTCACCTCCACTCTTAAATTTTAAATTGACTGTGAGCAACTTTCTTCTCCTAAAGCTCGCGTGACATAGTCGTGATGTAAAAAAACAGCAAGCACGTGTGGAAGATGCTAGCATAAGTACAGTATCATCCTTTCCTGGGATACTGGTGAAGATCCCTCCTACTTCACTGCGTCCTTGAGCCAGGTTGTCCAGAACACAGTGGCCACATGAGAGCTGCTCTCCTGGTGTGGCTGATTACTGGCTGGCCCAAGGACCACATCCAGATTTTACTTTGGATATGTTTAATCCACTGTCTTTACTTCGTATTAAGTAATGGAAGATGTTTGTATTTGTTGCATACTGTTGCATACTGTAAAGCTACTGTTTAATCTCTATTTATTTATTTATTTATTTATTTATTTATTTATTTATTCATTCATTCATTCTTATTTAGCTGAGAGAAGTGGTTAAACTAGGGAATGCTCCAAACTTTTTTCTTGGGGCCCCAAGCTGCAGTTGCAGGATTTTCTCAGCTGTCCAGGAGAACAGAGTCTAGAGAAGGGGGAAGATGATCTATCTACACAGTCCATACCACGAGCAGCAGCTGGTGGCAAAGCGAAGGTCACCCCTACAAGCCTTCACCTCAGCAGGCCTGAGGCTATGCAGCTTTCACTTTAGCTCTCCAGCTTCCCTGAGTTGCCCAGCTGGAAGGAACTGCGTGATGGAGAAGCAGAATGTGATTTGCTAGAAGGCATCTCCAATGCTACACCAGGGTGACCTGCTTGCAGTAATTATTTCTGTGTGCTCCATAAAATACCAGCTAATGTGACTCCCAGCTCAAAGTCACTTAACCAATTTGGTGCTTTTTCTGTAAGTGCTCAGGTTGTGCCTTTTGATGTTTTAATCCCCCAAACTGATATCATGTGTTAATTTCTTCCTGTGGCTGCAAAAGCTGGGGGTACTGTGGGTTAATCATGTGGTGTGTGCAGCCTGACTGCCTCCATTTGCTCTGTTACTTTCTGGCAGATCTGCCTCCCACTGTCACGGCCATTTTTGGGTGGGTTACACTGGACATGTTCAACCAGCTTCTATTGAACCTTGGCTCTGCTACCTTCCTTCACAACAGACAGCTGTCCTCTCCTTATCCTCTCTCTCTGATCCTCCTCTGAGCCATGTGTAGCAGAGCTTGTTTCTCTAATGGAAAGCATCACTGAGCACAGCCTGCTCACAGAGTCATGGGAAATAAAACTTTAACGAAGCCTTGGAAACACCATATTTCTGCCTTTTCTGCATCTTCCAATGTCCTGATTAATCTAGCTGCTTCTGTGAGTACTTGTTGCATTAAGCAGGCTGATTATCAACATTTTCCTTCTAAAATGGTTTGGGCAAAGCAGTTCAGCAGCAGTTAAACTCCTCTAAGAAATTATTTTCTATGCTTTGCATGAGACATTTCCTTTACTCCTTATTGTCTCTTTTCTACTTCCAGTTCTTCACCACAGAGTTTGTAGCTCACTGTGGAGGTACTCTGCATGTGTGATATACCTTCTGCTCCCTTAGTTGAAAATAAACTAGCAGAGCATCAAGTCTGTCTGTAAAGGTACGTGCTCCACTGCCTACCAGTACAGAACCAGGAGGGATGGAGAAGGTCTGTTCTGATGCGTGGCTGATTTTATTCCAGTCAACTGTTGCTCTCTGGAGAGCAACCATTCCCATGGGTCTGTCCATGAAAAAAAAAAATTGTTTAAAAGGTTTCAAAGGTAGGAATCAATAGAGGATCAACCATGAGGGAATACCTTGTTTCCTGGTAGCCCCTATGGATGTGCTTGACATCAGTATTCCAGCACTGTGGCATAAAGGTTGGACATCTCTTGTCCATCAAAGAGAGTGGTGAAGGGGATAGCTTTTGTGTCCCTGTGGATACTGAATCAGCAGTACAGATGGAAAGCAGAATGTTGTTTGGGTCTGGTTCAACAGGGCTGGCCTCAGTTCATCTTTTCAACTGGAGGTGGGGCTTCAGGCACACAGGGTGAAGTGCACTGCAGGGGGATTGCTGTTCATGGTTACCTCCTGTGGTCATACTTCTCTTCATTCTCAAGAAAGAGCTAACTAATTTGCGTAAGAAACCTTCCTCTGTGATAACATGAGGTGAGATACCTAACACCTTGCTTTAGAGAATACCCCAGATGGGCTTCAAATGATCAAGCTACTCAGCAGATTTATGAAGTGGAAATATGCTATTAGTCATGGAGCTAAATAACTTAGTGGATCTGTCTCATAATTAAGTTGTACATCCCGCAAAATTTCTGTGGACTGCATCTAAATGCTTTGATTTCATTTCTGAATGAAAACAGCTTGTAGTTATTCAAAGCCATACATTGAGCAAACAAACATGGTCTGCATCCTACCTGGAGGAATATATTGACAGGATCCAGAGTAATTCACCAGCACATTTGTGTGAAATGTTGCATCGAATCTTTCATCCGCACTACAGCACAGTACAAACAAAACAAAGGAAAGAAAAAAGCAAGCTGATGTTTAAGATGTAGCAACTTCCAACAGAAAAAAAGAAAAATATTTTATGAGAATTTGATGCACAGAATGTCTGAACCAAGGTCTGGCTCATGACCAGGTGAAGAGCCTAGTACCTTGCTTTCTAATTGACACTACTGGCCTGCACCAAGACATGCTGGTGGCTTGCTGTAATGTCCTCACAGAAGCAAGAGGCGGGGCTATTAGATGCCTTGGGGAAAAGGCAGAAGTGTTACAATTTTTGAAGTTTTAAGGCAGTTTCAAAGGCTAAGCTGTTGGCAAGATGAAGCTTTTCTAGGGCTGCTGTTAAAATCAGGCAGCTCACTGTGTAACTCCAGTAATTTTTTACCTAAGTATCTGTTGTAAGAGCAATGATGCCCTGAGGCAACAATTCTTCTAAGGATGCATAGGGGCCAAAAGTTAGCTTCAGGCAATGGAGGAAAGTTCTGGAGAGAAGCTGTTTCAGATTTCAGGCTTGTAGAAGGGTACTGATTGAGATTCTAAGAGCAGAAATCTTGTGGAAGGGACCAGGAAGACAGAATTTATTTAGGATTCCAGTGACTCTGAGAAAAAGAAGGAACTAATGACCTGAACAAGAATACTGTTCAAAGAAGGGGCAGTGCATGGGGCAGTGTTCCAGTTTAAATACAAGTATTCCCATGCTGGTTCCCTGCCTATCATGGCTGCATGCAGGTCCATATTGCACAGCTCTCCCATCATACACACCCTGTCTTGCAAACAAACAAGAAAAATTCTGATCTCCATTCCTCCTTTGGCCTGCTCCTTGTTCATGTCTGAGGGGGGTGGACACAGTGCCAGAAAGCTGAAAGTAACTTGCTGGCATGGGTATCCCTGATATAAGGGGGGGGAAACAAATGCTGAAGAAGAAGACCACAAACAGAACATACCCACAACCTGCTATCATGTCAAAGAGTGAAGAACAATGTCCTCTGCACCAGGATCCTCTACATCAGGGCTTGAAAATCGAGGGCTGAACACTGAAAACATGGGAGCAGAAACAGGTGACTCAGGAGGAACAAAAAAAATCAGTAGAAATCAACGGGGATAAAAGTGAAAAGACTAAGGTGCAGAATGAGTGATAACATGAAAGGCAACAAGAAAGGCTTCCATTAATGTAAGAAAACAAGGAAAAGACAAAGGATGAGATAATTTTTTCAGGAAAGGAAGCAAAGGGTACAGGGAGCTGCAGTATCCTGTACCGTCTGTGCTTCACTCACCATGAACTGCATCTCACCACAACTAATTCTCAAGCAGTAGTAAGAGTCCAAAGCAGGAGAGGGGAGGAATGCATTAAAGAAGTATAGAAAAAACAGGCTTCATTTGGCAGCACTGGTGAAATTTACTCTCGAGTACTGGAGGTGGCCGAAATACTCTCTGAAGCATTAACAATTTTTTCTGAGAGTTTGGGGAGTGCAGGAAAGGACTCAGTGAATTAGAGAAGACCAAAGAGAATTCTGATTTATTTTTTTCTTTTTCTATTTATTATTATTATTATTTTATTTTATTTTTTTTGTAAAAAGGTGAAATTATAGACACATCATCCTAACTTCAAAGATAATAAGGTTAAAACAGCTGGCACGGATTTGTCAAGGGCCAACTGCATGAAATCAATGTAATTTTCTTACTGACTAATTCAATAAGTGGAATTAGAAGATGTATCTGAACTTCAGAAAGCCCTTCCTGTGACATGTTCTTATTAATAAACTAGAATAACATGAACCAGTTAATACACATCATTTTTGGAGACTGAAAATTAGTAGAGACTGTAAGTAGTAAAATTGCAGTAAAGATTAGCACCTGAACAATTTTCAAGTTACTCCAAGCCTCCTTTAGATATCTTATGGTGGGTGCTTGGAAGGGAAAACAGCAGAAACCAGATGAAGGAAATCCAACCCAGATAACTAGAAAGGATTATTCTTAAAACTGACAGAGAAGGACAGGTCAGCAAAAATCTTGCCAGGACAAAGGACAAAGGACAAAATAAGTCCAAAAATAAGACATTAGAGCAAAGGTAGAACCCCTTCCTCCTTGAAAGGAATAAAGGAAAGTCTGTAAAGAGAACTTCCACTACAGAAGTGCTGACTAGAGTACTGGACTTCATAATGGAAAACAATAAAAAACACCAGATTCTGGAGGGTTTATAGGAGATAAGGAATAATGTAAAGATATCTATAAGATGCGGGTAATGGAGAATATGCAAAGAAACAAATTATTTATTTCAAGCCAGAAGACTATGGCACAAGCAATTTTCCAGCAGAGGTATGGTAATTATAAGGAGAATATGGATTGTTTTCACATTCACTGGTAAAAGAGAAAGAAGACATCTATGAAACTACAGAAAGCATGAATTTGAGTCACTACTAGAATGTCAACTAACTTGCACTTGTTTGCTTCTATTTTTATTTTTTCAAGAATAGCAGACAAAAGCCTGGAATACCAATGCAGCATTGTTGTTAACCAGCATCTAGTGCCCTAGTTCTACCTAGAACTAGGCTCCCACTGCCTATTGTGCATCTTGCTTACCTGTTATAGAGAAGAATATCTGGTACCCAAATCTGGTCGGCTGGGAATCGCAAGTTCTGCACACCTGGGTATTCGTACTGATCCCAAGACAAGTAGATATCAACCCAGTGCTGTTGGAAAATACATGCATCAGATTATACAAGCTGGTAAATGACTTTTAAGCTACTTGGAATATTATGGGAACAGAATGGATATTATCAGTAGCGACAGCAGTAGTATAACAGTTTAATGCTAGATTTTAATTATTTAGAAAGGTTGGCATATAGACAGAGGAATTTGAAGGTTGATGACACAGTGTTGTTAGCTGCTGTATTTAATTTAGTGCCTACCCCCCTCCACCCTGAAATGTGATGTCAGACATCTCAAACAATTTACAAAAGGCTCAGGCACAACTTTTGTGCTGAAAGTGATATACAGAAAAACCCTATGCTGCAAGAATATTACTGGTGCTATAGCTGAAGACATTTTCTGCAAAGAACACGATACATTCTAGTTCTGCTGTGATGTAGTCCCATGTGTCTGTTTGGGTTATTTTTTGCAACAGAAAAAAAAATCATTCCTGCTTCCAATCCCAGCAGATATCTGTGGAATAAACAACCTATTCAGTCGCACCCATTAATTTGACATAGTATTTAGCTGCTCAAGTCAAAGCAGAATTAGCTCAATCATTCAAGTCTCCCACAGGTTTTTCCCCGCAGAGCTGCATCTTTGCTGAGCACAAGCCATTAAGGAGATCAGTTTATGCTCCATAAAAATAAATCACATCTCTCACCACACACAGCCAGCAGCAGCAGATGTGGTAGGAAGTTCCCTTCACCAAAGCCCTAAGTGAAGATCAGTTTTGCTTAACCTGCATGACCGATGCAGGTCACTCCTCAGTGGGAGCAAGCTGCAGGAGGAGGAGGAGGTGTATTTGTGAGCAAGACTTTTAAAATGGAAGAGAAGTCAGTGTTCTAGGAAAGTTTTACAACCAATGAGCCTGGGCACTGCAAATGGCAAACCAGTAAGTGGCTGAATTCACTTCTCTGCATTTGAGATGCATGCTAGAGAGCCCTGCACTTTCCAGGGATACTCTAGCTCCCAATTTTGGACAGACATGGAGATTTTTCTAAAAGCCATGAGAGCAGTACAGCCAGGTCTAATGAGGTGCTTGGCTCCTTCACTACAAGTGCCCAGCTCTACTGCTGGAGGGGCCTTGAGCCTCCTGAAGAGCCTCCTTCAGCTATGGTGGGAGCCTTGCTGTGGACTGCTTATTACAAAATCCCTATGCCCACTGGCCTAGCAGTGTGGTTAGTATTACTTTACTTCCCAAGATCTGCTCAAAGGGTGAATGCAGTCTCCTGTTGTTTTCACTAGTAAAATGAACACTTAAGTCCTTGCTTATTTCACATTACAGACAAGTGAAAAGGCAGCAATCATGCTTTCCAGGTAAGAAATCACATTCAGTAGTTTGCTATTAGGAAGGTTTTTTTTAATTCTTTATTTACACAGGTACTCACCATCTGCAGCCAAGCATTTGTAATCAACACCTGATTCTTCTCATCCTTAGAGAAAGAAAAGAGAGAAGAAGAGATGAGACTCAGAGATTACAGATGACAGAGTTCCTCTGAAAACCCACATTATTGGGATGAATAAACAGAAACTCTTTGGAGTAGATTGTGAGCTCTGTGTAAAATTATTCAACTACATTACATGACTAAGAAAATGGCCTTTTCTAACTTTTAAAATTACAGACTTCACGGATTTATGATAACTGATCAACATCATAAGTTAAGAAAATAGGCAGTGACTGTTATTTTGCTGGAGACAGTTGGATTGCTTACCAAATACATACAATTTTCCTTTTGTCTAGCTGTGTGAAGCAAGACAATCCTGGTGCCATACAACACATGGTAACCTAAGTGAGTTTATATCACATTCACTGCCACTGCAGAACAGTGGAAACACTCCAAGTTTGGAGTCTTGGCCATCAGTTGCTTAGCTCAAGCTGAATTGGAAGGACTGGGCTTGTGGAAATGCTAACATATGACAGCAAGCCACAGACATGTAAATGGCAGCTCATGAGTTGCCTGCATAGAGCAGGGGCAGCTCTGACTCATGACAGAAATGAAGAAACTTCCTTAGGGGCTGCATCCAGTCTGCAGGTACAGGACACTGGTGTCATCACCACAGAAGGTATGGAGAAGCAGGGCTGCTAAGTTTCTGTAGTGTAGAAGCTCAGATCCACACCTCTGCTTTACACAGCTTCAGATACCACCACATGTGCCCTGTATTTACCAAGACCTGGGGCTGAGGTACTCAGTATTGCTGGCCAACTATATGCCCAGTTGTTTCCAACTTGGACTCAACTGGATCCTAAAGCTTGGATTTGATTCTGTGGCTTGAGTGTAAGCCTGACTGATTCAGCCATTTTCCCAGGAAACCACATTCCTGGCCAAATGGCATACCAGAACACTGTTTTCCCCCTCTGCTCCAACTTAGCTTTCTTGGGCATGTGTTGGAAGGAACAGCTATGGCCTGACCCCAGGTGACTCCAATACTTCCAGGGTCTGCCCTCCCAGGATGTCACACCTTACAGTGTGCATTAACTTGCCTCCCCTTTCTAAAGTTAAGAATCATAGATTACACTGAGTTGGATGGAAACCTCAGGGATCACAGGGTCTAACCCCTGACACAGGACCACCCAAAATCCAAACCCTGTGTCTGACAGTGGTGTTCAAGTACACCTTGAACATCTGAGCTCCGGGCCGTGCCCACCGCCCTCTGGTGCAGACCCTCCCTGACCCCCAGCTGCCCCTCCCCTGACACAGCCCCATGCCATTCCCCTGGGCTCTATCACTGTCACACAGAGCAGAGCTCAGCACTGCCCTCCGCTCCCTGTGAGTGCTGCAGCCTCCATGAGGGCTCCCCTCAGCTCCTGTGCTGAGCTCACCGAGAGACCGTAGCTGCTCCTTTTATAATCTGCCCTCAAGACATCATCTTTGCAGCCCTCCTTAGGACACTCTCTTACAGGTTTATGTCCTTTTTGTACTGTGGCACACAGTGCTGGAGGTGAGGCCACACAGCACAGGGCAGAGGGGACATCTCCTCGCCTTGCCCAATGGCAGAACTGAGCCTGGAGCACTGCAGGGTATGGCTGTCCCTTTGGGGCTCCAGGGCACACTGCTGCCTTGTGTTCAATTCACTGTCAGACAGAACCCCATGATCCCTTCCTGGGGAGCTGCTCTCCAAACTCCCATTCACAAGTTTGCACGTAAGGCCGGGGTTGCTGCAACCCCGAGGCAGAATCTGGCACTCAGTCTTGTTAAAATCTACATGTTTGGTGATTGCCTATCCCTCTAATCTGTCAAAATCTCTCTGCAAGGCCTATTTATGCTCAAGAGAGTTAATGTCATCTGCAAACTTCCCTAATATACCTTATAGTCCTGTATTCAAGTCACTGGATTAAGGAGAACTGGCCCTAAAATTGAGCCCTGTGGAACCCCACTACTGGCTGGTAGCCAGCTTGATGTTATTGCATTTACTATAATCCTTTGAACCTGATCTGCCAACCAATCATTCACCCATTCTTTTCTGTTTCTGTCTTCCTGTACCTTGTGCAGTTTTCTCAGGGGGACAGTGTAAGAAACAGTATCAAAAGCTTTGCTGAAATCCAAAAGTTTACATCAGCTGGCTTTCCTCGGTCAACAGAATGAGTAACTTTGTCATAAAAGAAAATTAAGTTAATTAAACAGGAGTTTGTGCTATAAATGTGAAGTATGCTTTGGGCTTCTAAGACACTACTCTTCTTCAAATTGTGCCTTGGCAGGCTCAGTTTGGATATTAGGAAAAATTTCATCTGTGAAAACAGTGGTCAGGCACTGGAATGGTCTGCCCATAGAGGTGGTTGAGTCACTGTCCCTGGAGGTGCTCAAGAAATGTTTAGATGTGGTACTGAGGGTCTGGTGGGGAAATACTGGTGGAAGGTGAATGGTTGGACTAGATTATCTTGGATGTCGTTTCCAAACTTGGTGGTTCTATGATTCTACAATTTATTTGGAGGCAATTTTTCTCTTTGTTTTTGTTCCTCCTGCTCTTCCAAAGCCAATGAGAAACATCAGACACAGAACTCATGCAGCAACCAGAGCAATTAGCTACTTTACAAGGAAGATACAGAAATCTCTGAAGGAAAGAGAGATGTTTTAGCATTAGCAAAGTGCTGTGAAACTGGAGAAAATCCTGTGACTGAACTGCAGCGATCAAACCTCAAGGTCCACTGTGCAGGTCATCAATGGGATGCAGTAATAACCACCCATGACCACTGTTCATTAACAACAGGCAGACAGAAAACTTCACCAAGATGCAAGATGGTGTGATGGCCTAGTGAATTTCTAAAGCAAATCCATTGGTTCTGGTTGCATTTAATCAGGTTACTTCACAGGCTTGGGGTTACAATCATGTGATGTCAGTGTACATCTCTTGTGGACAGCTGAACTACATATTTGTGTGTGTTGGTGTGAGTGTGTGCGCACATGCACCTGTTCTAAGGAGTATCTGATCCTCTGCAGTGTTTTCGGGGTGGGAGATATTGCAGTTACAGGCTGCTTTGGCAAACATTAAGACCCTAGGAGTGTCCTGGGTGTGCATACTTTCCTTGGCCATGTTCTTAATAGGGAAGATAAGCGAAAATTTGTTTTTCACACTCTCCCATGCAAAACTGTCTATCACACCACCCTGAGTCCATTCCACTTGTACTCTGCTCTGACATCCAACATCCAAAATGCTTAGTCTCCAAAATCATAAGGTAAACCACAGTCCTGGAGTCGCCTGGGCTTTTTGGATCATGCTGATCCTTAATTATACTATTTTGGTAATACTTCCTGGTTAATACAGGTAGTGAAACAGCCTTATTCACTTTAGAAAAAAATACGTCTGCTAACACCAAGATACTTTCATGCTGTCTTTCCTTCCCACTCCTGCTCCAGAGCTGCAAAGAAACCAGTGAAGAAGCATCAGGAAAGGTGTGAGCTACTCAGAAACAGACTGTCACACACTGAGCTGCATTTGTAGATGCGATGTCTTCAGTGAGACCTCTGAGTTTACCTCTTGTGTGTCCCACATTTGTGTGGTTGCAGACTTGCAAGCTAATGCATGAATTAAAGGAGCATGGAGAATCTTTTTGTGTTTCTACCTGGAACAAAAGATGCCGGATTACTGCCACTGATGAATAAACTTGTTTGTATCATGTTTCCCTCTTCTCACTTATTTGTTTTGTAGGAACTTCAGAAACATCCCATCCTAAAGAGGATGAAATCATTTATCTGCAGGACTGCCAATGGCTTTGTCTCTGTGGGCAGAGATATCTCCTGCCAAATGCCTGACCCCAGAAAAGGAAACTTCAAGCACAGTGAAGGCCTTGCCATAATCATCTACGCAAAACTGTATCTCATATCACCTCCTTTGCTGCTCCCCTTGTCCCCTCTTGAGATCACTCTAAACTGCTTCTGCTGCTGAAACATATCACACAAAAATCAGCTTAGATTTTATATCCTGTTATACTAGTAATAAATAGATTCAGCAGAGCTATTTGTGTTGACAGATGTGGGAAACAACAGCAACTCAAGAACAGTAAGGATGTGTACAGGGATCCTCAGAGGATGTTTCTTCTTGACTGATGTCCAACTAGACAACTAGCCACTCTCTCTTCTGGGGATTGTGGGCGTAATGATTGTCTGAGTTTCTGATTAAAACCTAGCTATATTTTGTGTAGCTTGTGAACCAATAATCAGTTTATAATTCCAACCCCCAGAGCATGAAATCAACCAGGGGAGGCAGGAGGCTGGAATGGCTGAGTGGAAACCTGCTGGGGGATTCAAGCTAAGGGATAAAAAGGAAATGTACAGGCAGTAGAAGCAGTAACGTATTGCCTGGGAAGAGTCCAAGGATGCTATCCAGAAGCAACTGAACCTGCCAAATGATGTGAAAAATAATGAAAATGGATTCTATAGATACATTATCCAGAAGAAAAAAGCCAAGGAGTATGTACCCCCCTCTGAAAACTGAGAAAGGAGAACTGGCAACAGACATGGAGGAGGCTGAGGTACTCAACAGGTTCTTTGTCTTAGTCTTCAATGGCGGTCAGGTTTCCCATGTCTCTCATGTCCTTGAACCTCTCAGCAGGGTCTGGATGAGCCCTCCCTCTGTAAGTGAAGAGCAAGTTCAAGATCACGTGATAATGCTGAATGTGTACAAGTCTGTGGGGTCCAATGACATGCATCTCAGGGTCCTGAAGGAACAGGCTAATGTAGTTGCCAGGCCATTCTCCATCATATTCAAAAAATCATGACTGTCAGGCAAACCGGAGTCTGGAAAAAGGGATGCATCACTTCCATTTTTAAGAAAGGGAGAAAGGAAGACCTAAGGAACTACAGACTGGTGATCCTCATGCCTGTAGCTGGGAAGATCATGGAGCAGATCCTGCTGGAAGATATGCTAAGGCACATACAAGACAAGGAGATGATCCATGACAGCCAGTATATTGTCCCTGACCAATCTGGCTGCCTTTTACAGTTAACTGAATGCACTGATGGACAAAGGAAGGGCAACTGATGTCATCTACCTGGAATTCTGCAAGGCCTTTGACATCCTCATATCTAAACTGGAGAAATACAGATTTGAAGGCTGGACTAGTTAGTGGTTAAGGAATTGGTTGGATGGTTTATCCAGAGGGTTGCTGTCAATCGATTTATGTCCAGGTGGAGGATGGTGATGAGTGGTGTCCTCCAGGGATTCATCTGGGGACTGCTTCTCTTTAACATTTATATCAACAACCTAGATAGTGGGATTGAGCACACCTTCAACAAGTTTGCTGATGACACTAAGTTGAAGGGTACAGTCAGTTGGACAGTAGGAAGGAATGCCATCCAAAGGGCCTTAAGACAAGCTTGAGAAGTGGGCCCACATGAAGTGAATGAAGTTCAACAAGGCCAAGTGCAAAGTGTTGCGCTTGGGTTGGAGCAACCCCTGATATGTGTACAGACTTGGAAAAAAACTCTGTGTGAGCAGTGGAGAAGGACTTGGGGGTCCCAGTGGATGGAAAGCTGGCCAGCAGTGTGTGTTTGTAGCCTGGAAGGCCAACTGCAACTTGAGCTGCATGAAAAATAGGGTGGCCAGCAAGGAGAGAGAGGGGATTGTCCCACTCTACTCTGCTCCCATGAGGCCCCATCTGGATTAATTCATCCAGACTTGTGGCCCCTGGCAGATCAAAGTGCTGGGGTGGTACTGGAGCATGGATCTACTGGTGGCAGCCCTGCGCATGGTGGGTGAGTTGGAACTGGATGAGCTTTAAGGTCCCTTCCAACCCAAGCCGTTCCATGATTCTTTGATTTTAAGTCCTATACTGCATACATCCTTCTTGAAAAGTCTTTCTGTGTACTTCTAGGAGAAAGCTGAACAGAGTGACACAGATGACAGGCTGTTGCAACTAGGAGGCTCCTTCCCCTAACCTGTGTAAAGTCACGGAATCACAGAATCATAGAATTGCTTATTGGAAAAGGCCTTCAAGATCATTAAGTCCAACCTCAACCTAACCATACTACCCTAACAACCCACCACTAAACCGTGTCCTTGAGCACCACATCCAGATGGTTTTTAAATACATTCAAGGGTGGTGACTCAACCACTTCCCCAGAGCCTATTCCAGAGCTTAACAATTGAAAGTTTTTCCCCATGTATGTTACAGCACACCATGGGGAGGAGGAGGAGTAGACCTTGCCTTTATGCTGACTGCCTGAAAGCCTAGGGATACAGTAACATGTAGTGGATCTGGAAGGCTTGCAAGTTTCCTCCATGTGGAGACATTCCTGTTAATAAACCTTTAACTCTTGACTCAGATTTATTCACAAGAGAACTCCCTTTAACCTGATAATGCAAGTTTTCAATTAATAGACTCCATGTCTGCAAAGAAAATAATCTAGGTTTGCCTTCTGTATATTACAGAACTGTTTGTTGCCCTACTTGCTCACCTGTCACACTTTTATGAGGTCCTTATTCAGGTGCTAATGACTTCGGTAAGTAGCTTTGACTTCAAGCAGCTCATTATCCACTGTACATCATATTGGTATTTCAGATAGCCTTAAACACATTATCTGGGGTTCATTTTGCCTACTTTTCATAAGGCTACTGTGACAATTATGTTTGTTTTACTTGTCAGGTTTATTCTATAGTCAAAGAGGAACTTACCTATTAGAGTTTCTGCATGTTTACCTGGAATATAACTGTGTCCTGCATGGTCTTCCTCTCTCGTTTTTTTATAATCACAGTCAGGAAGGGCATAAAGTCTAACCAGAGCTTTGGACTACTTATGTCTCTTTCAGCCTTGGGGGAGAAAAATGTCACTTCAGGCTGTTTTCATGGCCATTCAGAATCTATTCTCATCCTTGCCTTCAGGCCTTTATGTTTTCAAAGGCTTTATGGAAAGCAAATTCCAGAAAATGCCATATGTGTATTCAGCAAAAGATGCAACCTGACAGGTCTTTCTTATCACAGGATAGAACAAAAAGTTTTTGAAACAAGCATCTGAGTTTACAAAACAAAAATAAAATAAAAAAAAAAAAGCAGCAGTCAGTTCCAAGGGAATATAAAGGCATATGTTGAAATTCAGGTTCCCATTTCTCCAGATAGAGCTCTCTTGCTCAGACCCCTCTACAAAAGGACTCTGAGGAGCAGGCCATGCAAATCCTCTGGTTGCCCAGGCAGTGAGGGCTCTGGAAGTCTGAATCCATACCTCAGTGCAAGGGGCTCTTAAGGGAGGAGGTATTTATAGAGCTTTCTGAGCTGGTTGTCTGCCCCTTTCCAGAGCTCTGGAGGAATCAGGCACTGCAGACTGTGTACATTTCTGAGAGACTTAAGCATGGAAAGGCCCATATTTTTCTACTACGAAGATATTTACAGATAATCATGAGAGTGCATATGCCTTATATTGTCTCAGGAGGTCACTGTCAGGTACTGTTTGGCCTAGATAAAAGCTAATTCTCCAACTGGGAAGCTCTGGAAATGGCTCTCTCAGATTGTCATGGATTTGTGCAAAGGAATTTAAGATTAGTCATGAAAGTGCCTTTCTTCCCAGGAGAAAACTTGAATAACGCATCACTTTGCTTTTTCTGTGCATGATCCATGCATAACTTGGCACTGTCAGCCCTGGAGATGACCTTCCCGCTGTTTTTGGCAGACTCTCAGCTCTCCCTACAGCAAAGCAGTGAAAGCAGCCCTGCCAAGATCCCAGGTGAGGCAGGAGATGACAAGCCCCCAGGGGTGCCGTCCAGCACTCCTCTGGGTATTCTCCTGGGCTGCAAATGCTCAGCTCAGGCAAATCAGTTTGCACCTGGTATTTAAAAATACTTGAAAAACTAGTTCTGTGGTCACTGGACAGTCCAACACTGCCCCTAAATCTCTCCTTTCTTTGTCTGGGTCATACTTTCTATCTTCACCTGCGGCCCAGTTAGTACATTACCTTCAAAGCACTCCTTTTTAACACAGTCACCACCATTAGCTCTGCATTTCCTCCAGTGATGAGCAAGAGTCTACAAACAATCTGCACCAGTGGAGGTGACCCCTTGCTGTTGTTACCACTGCTGAAACGCACCACCCATAGCCTGACAGTGTTCACATCCACTGTCTGATCTCCATAAACATTCAGCGTCAGCTTCATCTGCACTCACATTTCAGATGTCATTTTTTCAGACAGCAACAAAATGTAACTGAGTATCAGCAGGTTGCAGGAAGTTCAGCCTCTACTGACTTACCACCAATGTCTGTTTCTGATGAAATGGGACAACATAATAAAATCGGAGGTATTACTTTCGGAGCAGCCTTTTTATTTAAGAGCTTATAGTTGAAGATTCACTCCCTCCTTCTTTTCTCATTTTATTGCTGTGGGCCTTTGTTTCTATGAAAGATTAGATGTTATTTCTCATAAGTATATTTCATCTCAGGCTGATCCATATTTCTGTCTCTTTTCTCTGGTTTCTCCTTGAGGTGACAGCTTTACTGGTCCCTTCTCCTGCCTTGGTGAGGAACATGTCCTGCCCCTGGGGCAACTAGCCCAGCCTGCCTTTGCCCTCTGTACTGGGTAGCAGTATGGGGCTGTACAGTCTTGTGGCCTCTAACCACACTCCTGCAGTGTTTTTTTCCCCAGAAGAAGAGGTGCACAATACTCTTCTAGTGGGGAGTAAACACTGAGGAGTTGTGGCTCACGCTGTTGGTGACTGAGTCTCACAGATCCATGCAGTAATGGCTTTCTTTCCTACTGTTACCAATTCATACTGCTGCTGCAGTGAAGAAAGGTCACGTAATGCAACCTTGCTTGCATAGAACATGTGGAACGGCCCTCAGTTACAGACTGGATGTAGGTGCATCACTTGGGAAACAATTTTTTTACTCAGTGCAGCCACTCAGCAGTGCCTGAAGACCAGAACAACTGTGAAATGTGCCATGTACATCTCTGTACTGAGATCAGTGATCTTAAACGTCTTCATTACTGACATCAATAGTGGGATCAAGTGCACCCTCAGCAAGTTTGTGGATGACACCAAGTGGTGTGGTGCAGTCACCATACCCAAGGGATGGGATGCCATCCAGAGAGATCCAGACTGGCTCTAGCAATGAAGTCAGGAGAACTTTATTACATTCAGCAAATCCAAGTGCAAGGTCTGCACCTGAGTTGTGGCAACCCACACTATCAGTACAAGCTGAGGGATGTAAGGATCGAACATAGCCCTTTTGAAAAGGACCTGCGTGTACTGATGGATGGTAGCTGGACACAAGCTAGCAATGTGCCAACTATATCCTGGGCTGCAACAAAAATGGCACGGACAACAGGGTGAGGGATGTGGTCCTGTCCATCTGCTCTGCACTGCTGAGACCTCACCTGCAGTACTGCATCCAGATGTGGAGTGTTCAGTATAGGAAAGATGTGGACCTGTTGGAACACATTTAGAGGAGGGCTACAAAAATGATCCAATGGATGGAACACCTCTCCTATGAGGTCAGCCTGAGAGCTGGGGCTGTTCAACCTGGAGAATAGAAGTCTACAAGAAGACCCAAGAGCAGCTTTTCAGTATCTAAAGGGGGCTATAAAGAAGGAAGAGGACAGAATCTTTAGCAGGGTCTGCTGTGACAGGACACAGGGAAATGGTTTCAAACTAAAAGAGTGGGGACTTAGATTGGACATAGGGAAGAAGTTTTCTACAGTAAGGATGGTGATGTTGCCCAGAGAGGTGACAGATCCCCCATTCCTGGAGACATTCAAGCTCAGGCTGTATGGAGCTCTGTGGACCTGTTCATTGCAGAGGAGTTGGGCTATATGGCTTTAATGCGCCTCTTCCAACACAAACGATTCTATTGACTCTGTCTCCCTCAGAAGTGCCAAGAGCTAGGACAACAGGTTTCACGTCTTTCCAGCACAGTGTTGCTCTCTAATTGACTACTTGGATGAACTGACGTGTATGCCCAGTTCCTGGGGGAAAAAGGACTCCTGCCTAAAAGCAGCCAGTCCTTCATTGAAATCTCAAGCCATCCACATACAGCATGTAGGTGTTTTGCATATTCTCCAGGGTGGGCTTCTCATCCTGAAATAGCCCTCCATGTGTTTTGTGCTCTGTTGACATATGTTCCAATAAATAGGACTAGACAGGAATTGTTATTCCAAGCTATCCATTATTCATTGCCTTTTTCAGCATTTGAAAGAACAGGAAAAGCAGTGAGAAAAGGGCAGAGAAAGGTGCCCAGTAGGCCAGCTGTGAATTCTCATCAAGGTCTCACTCCCAGGCTGCATGTAAGGATGCCTTTACATTTTCTTCCTGTATTTGCATGCTGCTATGACAGACATAAGCCTGTTCTGAAATGTAAGTAAGCACGTAAAGCCTTTGGAAATGGGGAGAAAAAGTTTTTACTTCGGAGCTGCAGTAACTATCTCTCAGGAGTTAGAGAATACAGTGTTAAGATACAAGCCTATAAGAAGTGCTGCATCCAACTACATGATGACAGCCTTGGTTAGAATGCCTTACTGCAACTTGTGTCTTTGGAAAGGTGACTATCTTCAGTGCCTCCCCATCCTGTACCAGTTTCTGCAGACCCTGGTAAGGCACAGCCAGAAGTCTGACTTCCATGGACTCTGCTGCCTTTACTGGAGGGAGATGTGGAAAGTGCCATACATTTCAGGTAGTTGGTTGCTTCTCCAAAGGATGAGTTTATTTCTCTGTGACTGCTATCAGTCTCCTTAGTAATAATCAGGCACATTTCGAGTTAAATAAATTCTGCTCCTTAGCAGCTTGTAGAGTCACAGTCACAAGTGCTAGGGACACTTTAAAATCCATGATGGTTCAAATTATTTACAGAAGATTAGGAAGTACCCATGGGCTAAATATTGAAATTCTCACTTCTTCGAACAGCATAGTACAGGTCTTTTCATCACACAGGCAGGAGAATGGTTAGTTACTGTGAAACAGCTAGATCAACATCACAGAAAAACCCACAAGGAAATCAGTCAACTTCTTGTTACAGCTGCAGCCACCAAGCAGAGCTTGGAGACCCATGCTGAAAAACAGACAGCAAACGTGCTATTGAATTGCTGCTTACAAGATGAGCACCATGCCCTGGATATGCACTGAGCTAGGGAGAAGGCAATGAAAAAAACACTAAGTTAAAAGGCAGGTGATTAAACCTTCATGATAATACTTAACTCAAGAGTGAGGGCAAAGACAGGAAGCCGTAATTCCCACGGTGCCTAACTTCATTGTGCTAGCAAATTCTAATGTTTAATTGGCTTAGTAAGACTATCACTTTGATAATGCCTGGCACTTAGAAGGCAGCCAAAATACTCACTTGTGACTCAATTAGCCCTGGCAGTCCCACTGGTGAAGCTTTGTCCATGTTAATGAATAGGACAATTTATTTCATTTTTCTTCTCAGAGTTCAAAATTGGTCACAGTAAGTGAGCTGTATGACCAGAAGAGTGTGTTTGGGATTTAACTTTAATGAATCTATTGTCTATCAACATTTCTGTAATTTTTCTGCTTGGAATTTTAATGACTATTTTTCATGATACTAATTACAGATTTTCAGCTTTTATAATGACGTCCAAATTTCCTCCTCAGTAACACCAATTGCTTCACTCTCCCTGCAGTGGCAGAGAGAACTTAGTAAATTAGTGGATTTACTCTTGCAAAATGAGAATGCAACTCCTGGTGGATAAAAAATCTTTCTGGAAAAAGACATTGTTTTATAAAATACGTCTGTACAAGAAGAAGCAATAAATATAGCTCAGAAAGGCTGTGTGGGAAGCCCACAGATAAATGGAAAGGCGTTAACAGGACAGAAAAAATAAAAATAAAAATAAAAAAAAGAGATCCAGAAAGGCTGAAAGAGTTTTTCTCCCTGCTGTTTACTGATGCTTTGTAAATAAATGAAATACAGAATATCTAATATCTAATATCTAATAATCCTTTTTTTAATTATTATTACATCTCTGATTACATCTCTGTCTGCTACGTGTTCTTTGTTTCAGTCTTGAGAGGTCATGCTTACGCTGTTGAAGTTATCTATCCTGAAAAGATTTGTACAGGATGTACTATCAGGATTACGGTTTAATCTAGTGAATGCTGATGCTATATTGGGAATAATATGTCAGTGGCTGCTTATGCGTACTGGCGTATTTATATTTAATTCATTGAATCACTTGTGAGTTGACCTGGGTTTGCTGTGCAGATATTTGGCCATATGATTATGCCAGAATGTGCAGTGAGAGGGGGTGATCTAGTTGTTGTAAAGACAATTTAGGAATGGGGAGGAGAATGAGAGAGAGAAATGTAATCACTCAGGTCTCCAGTTGTTCACTTCACTTCAAAACCAGCATAGCTGGCTGCCATCTTCCTCAGCTCTGCTGGCAGCAGTACCACCACCAATAACACCAGCACCCAGCCACGCAGCACTTCTTGTCATCTGCCAGCCTCGCAAGAAGGGAAAACTGTGCCTGCACTCTATTAATGTTTTCTGGAAGGAATAAGCATACTTTCATTAGAAAGTAGAGTTTATTTCATAAGCCACCTGAGTTTACATCTTACACAAGAGCTTAAAAGCAAGGAGATGAACCTCTAAAATGTTCAGAACTGATTGGTAGAGTGGTACACACTACTGACAGGCAGCCTTTCGCTATGGCAGTTTTCATGCAAAGGAAACAAGTTTCAGCAAAGAGCTCAATCTACACCAGCCAGCCCTTTGGAGGCTGAATTCAAAAGTTCTAGTATGTGACAAGCAGACCACCTGGAATCTGAGCTGGCAGATAAGGGCACACAACAGTGTGAACTAAAGCTTTAATCTGGCACTTTGATGCCTTTCTGGTAGAGAAGGTTAAAACAGTTGGGCTGCTAAGCTACTTTAAAACCACTATTTATAGCAGTAATAATTGCACCTGAGTGCTCAGAGGAAGTATGTGCAGATTTTTCCCATAATTTCCCTCGCCAAGAATTGCACAATATGTACACTTCTGGTTTTCAGGAGACAGTCTGAGTAGTTGCTCTTTACTGCCTGACTAAATTATTCTCTTGTGATTTTGTTTTGCTGCTTTCCAGACCAATCATGAGCTTCAAGCAGCATCAAAATCTGCAGCTTACATAGGGTTGTTTGCAAGCATCTGATCAGGTTTGGGATGATCCTGCAGTCTGTAGAATGTACTCTCTTTCTACATGCAGATCAGTCAAATCAAAACAGTACACAGTAAATTTTCCATATGTAGTATTTGTGTTTAGTAGCCACAAATAAAGCAATAGATTTTTTTGCTTCTGGAAGTGCCAAATGACTCTTTAGTGGCTGGTGGGGTTTTTCCCCAGTATTTTTTTTTCCCACTAGTGACTGCACTGCCTTATTACTGCCAATCTCTCAGAAACAGGAGAAAGTTGCAACAAAAACATTAGCAACCATGTGGAATTACAAACTTGGGCAACCTGGCAAATGCTAGGGAGGTTTTCTGGGTCAGTGGTAAGTGGAAAAGTGAACATGAAGCAGAAAGGCTAGAGCACTCCATGATGTGGGAGGAGATGCACAGCCAGACCTTTGGGTGGCTCTGCAGAAGATAACAATGAGAGTGGTGGCTGCGCCCTCCCTCTTTCTCACATGAGGCCAAAGAATGTGCTTAGCTGTGTACTGCCTCTGAAGGGCATCAACACTGTTACAGGAAATTTGGAGGTGTGTTTGATTTTAGAAAGGGCTTTTGAGGCATTTTTATCTTTGCAGCACTGTGCAGCCACTTTGAAGTGCTCTTCTTAAAATTAGGCTCTTTATTTGGATTCTTTTTTAAGACTGTGATACTTGCTTCAGTTTTATTCATCATACATTTCTGTTAGTTTACTTGAGAGTTCCTTTAAACTTTTAAACTTGCACTTTTAGGAAATGTGTCCTAGAAAGCTGATCAAACAAGCTTTTCTTCTGGATAACAACAGGCAGTGAGGAAACTGTTGCAGTTGCATTGATGCACTGACCTGAATGTAATGGTGATCAGTACCACAAGCAGAAAGCTGAAAAAAGAAGATAGAATTTTCTTAAGATGTCTCACTATGCTCTGACATAAAGGATGTGGATCCTCTCAGATTAGGATCCCTGCAGGTGCCAGCAGGAGCAATTAAAACCACTATTCATGATGATAAATATTTTCTACCTAACAGGCCCAAGTGAAAAAGATGCAACTTCCCTGTAAAAAACATCTCATCTCTTGATTTCTCTAGCCTGACTGATGAGCTGGGCTTTTAGACAAAGTAAGAAGAGGAATGCTGTTCCAGGTACTCTTGGATATGCTCTACCCTTGCCTGGGCTTTCAGGACCCAGCAGGGCCTAGCAGTGCTCTCTGGGAGGGTTCACCAGCCAAATCCACCACTGGTGCCAGGGAAGGGCCTGACACCTTAGGGAATGTGGAAGCCCCAAGCGAGCGTGATCCCTGGACAAGGCAGCCCAGAACATATGAAGAGAAGGATATCCTTCACTTGCATTTGCCTGTGTGAAAAGCAGAGAATATGTTCTTCAAGGTTTTGAATATGGTGGCTGGCTTTGGGCTTTGAGTGCGGAAATTCACACCAATCATATGCAGGCTAATACAAGGTTCAACAGGTTAACTCTTCTCTGGGTGGAGAACTGGCTGGAGGGCCATGCCCAGAGGGTAGTGGTTAATGGAGTTAAGTCCAGCTGGTGTCCTGTTACGAGTGGTGTCCCCCAAGGGTCGGTATTGGGGCCCATCTTGTTTAATATCTTTATTGATGACCTAGATGAGGGAATTGAGTGTACCCTCAGTAAGTTTGCAGATGACACCAAGTTGGGAGGATGTGTCAAACTGCCTGAGGGTAGGGAGGCCCTTCAGAGGGATTTGGATAGGCTGAACAGCTGGGCTGAGCTCAATGGGATGAGGTTCAATAAGGCCAAGTGCCGGGTCCTGCACTTTGGCCACAATAACCCCATGCAATGCTATAGGCTTGGGGCAGAATGGCTTGAAGAATGTAGAGAGGAAAAGGACCTGGGGGTGTTGATTGATGCTCGGCTCAACATGAGCCGGCAGTGTGCCCAGGTGGCCAAGAAGGCCAACAGCATCCTGGCCTGTATTAGAAATAGTGTAGCCAGCAGGAGCAGGGAGGTGATCATCCCCCTGTACTCAGCTCTGGTACGGCCGCACCTCGAGTACTGTGTTCAGTTTTGGGCCCCTCACTACAAGAAGGACATTGAGGCCCTGGAGTGTGTTCAGAGAAGGGCAACAAAACTGGTGAGGGGTCTGGAGCACAAGCCTTATGAGGAGCGGCTGAGGGAGCTGGGATTTATTAGCCTGGAGAAGAGGAGGCTCAGAGGAGACCTTATTGCACTCTACCACTTCCTGAAGGGGGGTTGTGGTGAGGAGGGGGTGGGCCTCTTCTCCCTGATAAATAATGACAGGACGAGAGGGAATGGCCACAAGTTGCACCGGGGAAGATTTAGATTAGATTTGAGGAAACATTTTTTTCTGAAAGAGTGGTCAGGCACTGGAATGGCCTGCCTAGGGAGGTGGTTGAGGCACCATCCCTAGCGCTGTTCAAGAAGCGTTTGATGATGTGCTAAGGGATTTGATTTAGTAGTTCAGTGGGTAGGGATGGTGATATGAGGATGGTTGGACTAGATGATCTTGTAGGTCCTTTCCAACCTAATGTATCTATGAATCTATGAATCTAAGCTGGTAGCATCAAGAAACTCAATCCAACTCTGCAATTCTTTTTTAATAGATGATAGAAGAGGTAACACAGCAGTAATTGGCTATCTACAGTGATACTAGAGCTTCTTTCCTCTGTGCAGCAAGGTGAATCTACTTAGATAGCCATCAGTGCAGATTAATTTAGATTTGATTATGCTGTAATATAGTACATGTGGGAAACAGACTTCTGGAGGCACTCCATGAGGCTGTTCCTGCTACTTGTGTGGTAGATAAGATGCCAGGCCTTGGCAAGAGTAAAGGGCAAGTTTCTGTACCATTGACACAACCCTTACTCCTTCCATGCAACCATAAAACAGAAGACTTTCTCTCTTCCTTATATTGCCTTCTCTCACACAGAAACCAGTTTAGCATCCACTGTCTCATGCCTGTCAGATGAGAAGCAGCTGAGTGCCAGTTGCTTCCCACTGTGCCAGGCCTCTGCAGCAGGGGACACGCTGCCCATCACTGGCCTGTTATCAGTGAGACTCCACTAAGTTGGCCTTGGGTTGCACCCAGCTAACAGAGGTTACTGATCCTCTGTACCTTGCCTGCTGCCCTTTACATCACAACCCACCTCTTAAACAGGTGTTTCCTTCAGCAGCTGGAGCATCCAGGTGCTGCAATCTGTTCTGCCACCAGTGGAGGCTAAACACCAGTGTCTACACTGAGGACTTGCTTCCTTATAGTGTATTCATGTACCACTTCCTATATTGGGTATTGGACTCCACGGGAGTGGTGTTCTGTGGATTGTTAAGCTGATTGGTTCAGCCACTTATTCATGTCACACAGGCCCTTCTACCATTCTACTGCAGAAACTTGAGTGCCAGCCACACTATCAATGACATCCTGGAATGTTTCCACTGCTGGAGGTAGCACATGGTGCAGCTCTCAGGATGGACAAGAGTAGAAATGATCACTTAAAATGCCTTGTGTAAAGAAGGGAAGAATATTTCTCCCACAGCCCCAAATTAAAACACTTCCTACACCCAACCACAGAGTAATCCAGGACCCATCTGTTCCCATACAGATGTTCCCATGTAGCTTCTATGATGATAAGCACCTTGTGCGCAACTCATATTGCCTCTGACAGGGATTCTTCTGCTACTGTATGGTGTTAATGAAGACACTTAGTCCATATTACAAAGGATTTTCTTTTCCTCCCTGAAGGAGACAGACACCTTGTTCATACTATGTAGGAGACAAATTTCAGGTTACTCTACATTACTTTGATTTCAGGTTGCAAGATCATGAGCCTGGGACAAGTCACTAGTGTTCTGAGCTAAAAGAAAATCCGCAGTGTGTGCAGAGACAGAGAGAAGCAAAACTGTTTCTATGTAAGTATAACTATCTAGATGACCCCTTTCCTACTGTACACAATCAAAAAGCAATAGAGGAATGAAATTGGTTGCAATGGACATTGACATAACACAGATAGAGTACTTAAAGAAATACTGTCTGCTGAAAGGATGTGTTTCACATGTGCATGTGAAACGCAGCTGAAAAAAGGTTTTATGTAACTCTTCCCTCTGACTGATTGACTGACTTTGAAAATGCACAGTCACCGCCTGAAGGCTGAAAAGTCCCCCCTTCTACCCCTAACCTTCAAATTACAGCATGAAAACACTGTTGGAAAGAGAATGTTTAAAGCAAGATATTTGAAGCTAAGATGCCTCTGCCAAACCTGGAATTGCTCACTGAAATTTACTTGAAAGTAGCTGGAGGATTCATCTGCTCTTTCCTTCATGAAGAGGTTTATGAGCTCTTGCCATGAATGAGTGACTTCAGCTAAGGGTACTGATCTCCCTCTTCCAGCTCAGTGCGTTTGGTAATGTGTCAAAAGAGAAAGCATCTTATCCTGCCTGAGTGGCTGCTGCCTGCTGCAGGGGGTCCATAACTGGCTGGTCCTGGCACTGGTGCTGCATGACACTGTGGGGCCAGAGCGCCAGGGGCCTGCTTGCCCCTCCAGAGAGAGTGCCTGGTGAGTTGCACATTTACAAAAAGGTTGTGGGTACTTTAAAAAGTTTAAATGTTTGAGACCTCTGTCAAATCAGTCTGCAAATGCACAATATTTGAAAGTTTTTCTTTCTCCTCCTTGTTCTCTCCCCAGCAATCACAGTGCACTATAAGCCATTTTGTATGGCTACAGAGATAACAGGATGAAGGGAGGTGCACTAATCTGTTCATGTTTGTTGCTTTGACTAGCTGAAAGTGATCAAAACTGCCCTCTTGACTGTCTTCTTCCCTGAATATGAAATAAATTCTATACAGCATATTTTATATATGAATCCTCTTCAGGATGAAAAAGGGATCTGAATTAAATTTATTATATTGAAATTTTCCATGGGTCAAATCTCCAGACCTAAAATGTATGTTGCAGAGAGATCAATAAAGACAATTAGAGGGCTGTGTCTCCAGCTGTTGCTTCTATGCATTTCTAACCTTATCTCAAGGCAGAGTATTTCAACTGTAGCGCATGATAAAGATGCAGTGAGAGAAGAGGTCATTGCCACTGTAATGTCTAAAGAAAAGGTGTAACTGCAGTGATGTTGGCTTTTAATACTGCACGTGGTCATCATATAATTTGTAATGACACAAGGCTTCTAAACTACAGTGCTCCTTTTTTTCTCGTTAAAATAAATGAAAACCTACGTAATCTTCTTGCAGCTCATGTATCAGAGACAGTTGTGCTTCTAGGAGGATATTCACTCTTTCAAAGTGTCAAAACGTGCTCCAGCACTTAGGGAGAATGCTCAGTCAAAGCCAGTCTGCTCTCACCTCTGACAGCCTGATTAAGAGGAAGTGTGTGGTATGTACAGAAGATTAGTTATCAGATTAGTTATGCTGAATGGGTGCCGTAGAGAACAGAACAGCCAGCAACTTACCACATCTATTATCTGTAGCAAAGAAAGCTGCAGCTCAACTACAATGGGCTGGGAGTCGTTCATGACTGGGCGCTCCAGACGATTGTAGTTTCTCAGCAGATCCCTGTACAAGCGTCTCTGGCTTTCACCTTGATGAGAGACTAGGGGAAAAATAAGAAGGTCACTGTCACTCAGGATGGTCATGCTGTCCCCATTATTCATCTGTTTAGCTTAAAATGCTTCTTAATACATCAGTAATTAAGAATTTCCCAAAAGTTCCCCAAAACTCTAATAAAGGAGTGACAGACATGTCTTTTCTGCCTATGTGACTGATGAACTTCTAAAGACATTAAGTATTATAGCTGTAACTATTTACTAACACCCAGGAACTACTGAACAGTCTTTTGAGCTTGGAGCAAAAGTCCCCCACACCTGGATCCCCTCCTGACAATTGTCAGTGGCTCCAAAGTCACCAGACAGCTTGCTGGAAGTCAGTAAGAGCTTTTTTTATTTGCTTGTTCTTATTTCCCAGCAATGGATTTGGTGTATTACTTGGACATATTGTATGGTTACTCTGAAAGAGCAACAGGTATACTTATTACTCAGAGTGGATGTATCAGGCTTTTCTGTGTGTGTGCTCAGGAAGCAGTAAAAAGTCTTCTCCATAGCCTCTTCAGTTTCATGTGGCAGCCTCCCCAGGCTTTGAGTTACTTCCCTTGCCTTTTTTCTAAATGAGGTGGTGGTATAAAGGCTAGAATATTTGATAGGTATGTACAATGGTGATATTGAACTTAGGGTGTTAGATGCTTAACTTGTCTTCAGGCAATTATAATCGCAACACAGAAGATGCCATGCAGACACATAAACCTGTTAATGACCATCAGAACTTCAGTATGTGCTTAAATTGCATACTGCCCCTGTGTATTGGTTCCCCAGTTTTTCAGTGGGTGCAGAGAGTGTTCGTGTAAGTGTTGCTGCACTTCCTGGGCTTAACTACTATGGATGTAGCAGTGATGGATCAGGTCTCTTCCCTGGGAAGGCCAGCAGTTTGCTGGGACAAGCTACCCAGGAGCTTGGGTCCCCCAAATTGTGCAGGTGTTGGTGCTCCGGATGCAGCTCCCTGAGGCCAAATCACTCCTGTCAACATGAGTGTGCATTCCCTGATCTGCAGAAAATCAGCCACTGAGAGGGAATCTACACTCTGAATTGTTATGACTTTGGACTGAAGCATTTTTACTCCACTGCAGATCCTGGTCTCTCTGTGTGTGACTCTTTTAAACTCTTGACCACAGTTCTTTACATTGAGGCCAGGACTCTTCACACAGTAGTTATGATGAATGCTCTTCTTCAGTTCAAGCAAACCCTGAGAGCCAGCTTTTCCCTTCCCAAGCTTTTTGCTGTGCTCAGCAATCCCTGTAAGCGTGGAATGGGCATCTCTCAAATACAGCAGCCAGGTCTTCTAAAACTTAATATTGCTCAGTATAATCTGTTGAACTCATGTTCCATTTGGTTTTCTTGATACTAAAGGGTGTTTTGTGGCTTACAAGCACAGCAGTGCCTGGTAAATGAGAAGGAAAAGTATCCGCGTTTAATTTGGTGTGGTGCACTGGCATACCACCTTTATGGACAATCTCTTCTCTTGGATAATAGATTATGGGGTATGAGGGGATGAGATGCTTCAGGGCTGCTCCAATAGCCCTTGCTGACATACTGGATGCCATGTTTCACCATCTGCAATGAACAGTTCTGGCCACAGTTCCTCTGCTACACCAGCTTAAACAAGCTTTCCTGCAAGGCATTAGCTTAGGATCTCAATATTTGCTTTCCATTACCTCAGCACATCCCAATTCCCTTGTAAGACCCCTCTGTAAGAAGGAAACCAGTGAAAACCAAAACACATTGTCCAATGAAAAGAGGCTGTATGATTTGAGCAAATTTGCTGTCCATTCACTCACGCAGCGTACTCTCCCAGTTTCCTTCTCCATGTTCCTGTGTTTAAGGGAAGGAATGACTGTCTGCCCTTCTGCCCTCATCCTGAGTGCTTATGTAATGGTTCCCTGCAACATTCCTTTTAAACTGTCTACCTCAGCTTTTGCAACAGAGAAGTGCCTTCTCCAGGCTCGATAGTCAACTGGGCTGCAGAGTGCCCTGATACCATTGCTGTTGTGGTGCATTAAAGAGCTCATCCAGAGGGATCTGACTGGGAGAAATATAAGCTGAGTACTCTGGGAAAATGTCTTCACACTGTGAGCTCAGGTTACAGCACTTCACCGCATATTACTGCTCTTCTTATTCCTGGTTTGCCATCCTATCTTCAACTCTCCCCTCTGCAATGGGGTCCTGTCACTTAGCTACCCATTGTGCCTAAAATTGTTAAGGTATTCTTAGCTGATCTACACATAGATTTACTGAATTGGTATACATAGCCACATCTTTGTGTGTTCCCAGTTAACTACACTAAATTACAGAAATTCAGAAGCAGTGGGCATCTTGGGATCTCCTAGGATGTAGCCATGGCTGTTGTTGGCATTACATAGACCTGGTAAGTCCAATCAGAACACCATTTCTCTGATATATTTGTTTTGGAGGAGGAAATAAGGTAGTCTGTGTTTTCATATACTTTTCCTTTAAATTGTGTAATTTTCAAATACTTAATGTCTCCTGTTCCAGAGAGGTTGCTGCTTTTTTCCGTTCTAATGCTTGTGCTAATGCACTGTGACACTACAACTCTGTGTGCTAAGTGGAGTGTTTGCTGGAGATGGGGAAGTCGATCTCACAGGAATAGTGGTGGAATAAGCCTTACCACTGCCTACCCCTCAGACACAGAAACCTGATCAAAAGCAGTGGCACTATCAGCTCACTGGTCCCTAATACATTGTTTCATCTTTTCAATTAGGCTGGAATTCGGGTGTCAAAACTTCAGGTTGCCAGGTCAGTCTCTCAAAGGTAATGCCAGACTTACTTGGCTATTTACGTTATAGAAGTAGTACAAGGAACTGATATTGACATTAAGAAAGATGTTTTTCTGTTTCTTTGAGTAAACAGGCTGCACACTTTGAGTAAAAAATGTTCCATTGCCTCAGCCAGTATCCCCTGTGTGCTGAATTATATAGGGGACAGTACAAAATATTTCTCAGCGAGCACACAAGTAGCTATGGGAACAGACTGAAAGAGAACAACTACAGTTTTTTAAAAAGGGGAGGTTGTTTTTTTTTTCCATGATCAAACTTGATTTCCAAGTTCTTTCTGCCAGAAAGGTGGAAGAAATAACAAGTACTGAGGACTTGGATGGGATATGCACTAGATACTGAAGAGTTCTGCCTCCTGCAAAGGGCACCAAAGCTGGCTATATCTGGGACCAGAAATTATAAACAAACAAGCAAAATAAAATCAGGGAACAGAACAAGATTTCCAGCAAGGAATGTTGTAAGCTTCTAAAACAGAAGGTGCTTCATCTTAGTCCTCATCAGGTCTGCTGGATTTCTCTCTTGAAAACATTCTTTAAATAAAAGCTGCTAAGCTGGGCTGGAGTTATTAAGTGAAATGCAATTGCTTGAGGTAGGCAGAATTTTGGAGTAGGTTGTGACTCAGCTTTACACTGTGTAACCTAAAGTGGTTCCCTAAGCTGCTCCTGCAGTTTGCAGACATTTGGCAGGCACAAGATAATTAACCCATGGCAGGGATAAAGTCCCCTTATGGTTTTGTGAAGAGCTTTATGTAGAGTAGGTGTATTCATGGACTATGTTAATGTACTCTGCACCTCTCTGGATCTCCCCTCATACAGGGACCTCAGCAACACACCCACACTGTAATGCTCACCAATTGATAATCACGACACATAAGCAGATACAAAATTCTTCTGGGAACATACACAGTAATGAAACTGTATCTTTCTTTTATGATGGAACTGCTGAGAACTGCTCTGGAAGGTAATTTGCCCAGGAACTATTTCTCTATTGCAGTATGCTACCATCTCCTCTAACAAGAAATACAATAAAATATGTGTCCCTCCAAATGTATTACTGTGAGATCAGGGAAATCCCCCATGGGGAGCAGTGTGGTGTCCTTCATGCTGGATAAGGGAGTCCTATGACATAAATGAGAAGCCTTTAGCAAAAAACAAGATGGTGGCTTCTGTATGGGCTTATTTCTGAAATGCAACGGAACAGCTGTCTTTCTCCTCCACTCACCTACAGCATGCTTGCCTTATGTTATTTCTGCAAGAAACAAAAAAAGGCATCTTGCTACCAGCTTGCAGTCTGGGCTCTATCTTTGCACTCGCACAATGTGCATGTAGGTAGGATTTCAGCATTGTTAAATACAGACATGTTGCAATGCCCCAGACAGGTTAAACAGAGACAATAGGAATGAAATGTGAAATATCACATAAATATCTACAAAGCTTTAGCAGATAAGCTGAGGAGATTTCCTCAGGGCAAGTCTAGAAGCAAGTTAATAACCGAATCCAGGAATCTGGATAAAGTGTGGCTTAACAGCTAGGAGGAGAGAGGCAACTCTGATAAGATTTGCACAGATGGTGTCTCATACTGACTGTGAGCCATCATGGCATCTGAAAAGGGTTTTGTAATCTCTGAGATACTGAGATTAGATCAAGCTGCTGGTGGCTGATGTCAGCTCCATGATAGCAACTGGGCATGCCTATGCTTAAGCACAGAAATGTCTTGCTGCCAGTGATGGCAAGGACTGCTGCCTCAGTTGGCGTGTGTAATTTGTTTTGATATAAGACACACTGACTTGAGCATTATTCAGGCTGCACCTCAAGTACTGCATTTATTTTTTGGCCCCTCACGGCAAGAAAGACACTGAGGCCCTGGAGCACATCCAGAGAAGGGCAATGAAGCTGGCGAGGGGTCAGGAGCACAGGATTTATAAGGAATAGCTGAAGGAGCTGGGATTGTTCAGTCTGGAGAAGAGGAGGCTCAGGGGAGACCCTGTTGTTCTCTGTAACTACCTGAAGAGAGGTTGTAGTGAGCTGGGGGTCGGCCTCTTCTCTCATGTAACTAGTGATAGGACTAGAGGGAATGGCTTTAAGTTGTGCCAGGGGAAATTCAGACTGGATGTTAGGAAATACTACTTCCCAAAAGAGTGGTCAGGCACTGGAATGTGCTGCCCGGGGAGGTGGTGGAGTCACCAACCCTGGAGGTATTTAAGGAATGTTTAGGCATTGTGTTGAGGAACATGGTTTAGTGAGAACTACTGGTGATAGGTAGACGGTCAGACTGGATGATCTTGCATGTCTTTCCCAGCCTTAGTGATTCCATGCTTTTACAATCTGTGCTTTCTACAAAACTAAAATTAGATGTTTAAATGACCCCTAACCTCTCAGTAGGAAAAAAAGAAGAATAAAATACATTAACTTGACCAACACTAGTGAAGCCACTACCCCTACTCTGTGTGCTGCCTGTAGATTGATGGGTTGTACTGGCTTTCTCTACTAACAGTTTGCTTGTCCTATTGAAGAAACAGAGGGGTCTTGACAAGTGGTTATTGGCTGACCACAGACCTCTTCCACGCTGTCTGCATGGTTTCTAAGGATGTGGCTTGCCTCTTCTGTGCTACAGTGGCATCCTGACTTCCCACTGCGACAACATAATACTCCTTGCACCTTCTGTGGGTTTGGTTTCAGAAACCGCAAAGGGGCTGTTTGGTCTGGAGGCTGCTGAGTGTTGTCTGATAAGAAAGGCTGTCACAATCACAACTATCTCTGGACAGATTTCCCCTATGCTATCCCCAGGAAGGTCAGATGATCCCTCCTTTCCTAGGAGCAGATCTGTGGTATCTTGGCTGCTAGATCCTACTGCTCTGCTTGGCACGCAGAGCTCACTGAGCTCCCAGGCAGCCCAGCTTCACCAGTTCCCAAGGGTTGCTCCAAAAGGGGTGAACTCCTTGACTGAGAATCCCCAGTGTTGGCCACAGAATGGCTTTCTGTGCAGAGCAACTAAATAATGAAACATTAGTAGATGTTTTGCTGTGCAGACCAACTAATTAATGAAACATAACAGGAAGGTAGATCGAAGTACAGGGATTTCCAAGCTGATCCGAGCCATCATACTTACGTTTATTGATGATTTCTCCTCTTGTTAATGTTGTTCCCTGGATTTATTTGATAATCTCTTGATTATTTTTTTTGTTTTTATTTTTTTCAGCTTCTAGCTGAACTCCTTCTGCTTGTTGCTCATTTCTCTTGGCACAGTCCTCTTGGCTACTACTCTATTCACGCAGGACTAAGGTATCTATTTGTACCTAAAGCATTTTCCGTTCAAACATCATATTCTTCCTATGCTGTTTTTATTGACACATCTGCACACTGATGTGCTTCTGAATTACAAAACATGCCTTTTTCTTATCTTTTTCAAAAATAATTCCAAGAATCATTTGCATAAGCACAGCTTTTACAATCAACAGCATATTCCTGGCTGACTACATTTGCTTTCAAACAGTTTGTCCCTTACTGCTTCAGGAAAAGTCCAAAACTGCAGAAATACTGTGCTTGTGACATTTATTCACTCTTCTTGTATTTTCTGCAGGTATTTCACTATTTTCTGTAGTATTTTCCTCTTTGTGTACTGTTATTTTGCCACATTCCCTTTTTTGGAGGTGTATTTCTGTTAGTTTTGCTTTTTACTGTTTTGCATAAGAAGCTGATGGAGTTCTGGTCTTTATGAAAACCAGGATTTTAGCTATTCCTGCTGGAATGCGAACAGAATTACCACAGGAAGATACAAACTACATACAACTATGAATTATGAGGGAAGTAACAGGAATAGATTAAAAGCGAGTTGTTTCATAGCCAACTCCACTGACATAAATAATTGGGATGGCAACAGCACTTACGCAAACATGGTACAGTGCACTGCTTTGGTATCTATTAAAAAGCACTCGCCTTATTTTGTATATTTTCCCAATTTCTGAGAATGTAAAGCATGTTGCCACCATATGTCACCTAATCCCCAGAGACACAGATGTGTCCCATCCACTTTTGTTCTTATGTGCAGCATTTTCGCTTTTATCTGTGCCTGCAAAAGCATTATTTCTTTCAATGCCCTTTGATTTAAAATGTACACCATCACACCTTCAGGGAAGAGTACTCGCACACAAGACAATGGAATCATATCAGCTGCCTCAGCCCTGTGTGTGTGTGAATACTGTGTATTTGAATACATCCCTCATTTAAAACTTCTTTTCAATCTGCTTCCCTTCTGGGTAATCTTTGACTCTTATCTTCAGCTTTCAATATGCAGATTATTTTTGCATCTTACGTTCAGAATTAATTAAATACCCAGAGGAATGTGAGAAATGCCATGTTTTCTGAGGCAAAAAGGACCTATTCTTCCTGACACTGGTCATTTCTGTTCCTTTCTACCAGATAAAGAGCTCCCAGCAGAGAAGGGTATTAAAGGGTATGAGAGGAAAGGTTTCAACTCAAATTCTTCAGGCACATGACATGCTAAATAGAGTATATAGGCCATTATATAATGAAAGGACAGGATTATTTTTTTCAGTGGTCCTGATAGCTTGGTGCAGATGTTTTAAAGGCTGAGAGATGTAAGATGAAAAGATGTAAAATGTAAGATGAAAAGACATGCATTAAGATATTAACGGCGGGACACCTCTCAAATGTTTGCTAGTTGTCAGAACCACTTCACTGCTCCAGATTAGAAACATAGCTGGCTGCTGGCATACAGGTAAAAAAAACCTGATTTTTTACTGAGATGCTAGTTCACATAAGCTCCATGATATATAAGTGTAGTTACTACAAAAACAGATATGGGTAGCACAGGAGGAGGGAGCTGGGCAATGGTCAGGAGTGGGAATCTCACCCCCCCTCCCAAGACACGTTAGAGGCAGCTGTGGATGTGCAGAGATGATTTCTGCCAGCCATCTCAGCATCTGTGGGGAGAAGCAGTGACAGTGGCCCATGGAAAGACATAAAATCATAAGGTAAAAGTGCAGCACAAGGGACATGGTCACCAGCAGACTGGTGTGGGCTTGTGAACTGCCCACACTGGTTTGCAGGGCAGCTTGTCACAAGCCTTCACCTCTGCACATATCAGCACCCAAACCAGTAACCAAGGGAAAGCCCTCCTAAGGAAACTTCAGTAACGAAGTGCTGCTAGTAAGAACTTGCTCCAAGCCCACTAAACACCACTGCAACCGACCAGAGCCTCTGCAGTGTGTTTGGGCACACTGTGTGGTTCATTTCCACAAGATAGTTCACAACAATTTCACTCTGACCTGTCTTCTGCATCTTCCAGAGCAGTTTGGTATTATCACCAGTGCCACAGTACCTTCACAACAGGGCAATGGTTTTGAGGCAAGGCTGCTCCCTCAGCTCTGATCTGCAATAAAGGTACCCCTTTCTCCATCTCATAGAGGTAATTTTGTGACTAAAAAAAATGGGAAAACTATGCCTGATTTTTCTTCTCTTCAAATATTGGGGACATTTATTTTCCTGGGAGGTTGCTTCATCTTTGCCTTCCATCTCCTCCAGGGTCCTGCTGACCTTGGTTTGTTTTTTTTCTATTTATAATATTTTCAGAGTAGGAAATGGAGACTGAACAACAGTGTTGCACAAGGAACTGAACATATGATTGCAGCCTTCAGCACTGCTATGATCTGCATTGTGTTTCTTAACTATGATCTGAGCCTTGACCAGACTTGCTCATCTGCACTGTTAGCTGCAATCATCATTACACCTCTCTGCTCAACTAGGTTTTCCCAGATTTAGGGAATTAATGATGGATTTTTTGCCCTGTTAGCCAGCAAATTTTACTTGCATAATGACAATAGTATGCGTTGTATAATTGTCATTATGCTGACAGTCCAGTCCATGGGCAACGCTCCCCCCCACCAGCTCAGGGTATCCAGGGCCCCATGCAACCTGGCCTTGAATGTCCCCAGGAATAGGACACCTAGTTTCTCTGGGAAGCCTGTGTCAGTGCCTTATCACCCTCTGACTTTTTTTTTCCCAACACCTAACCTAAATTTCCCTACTTTTAGTTTAAAGCCATTCCCAGTAGTCATATTTCTATTAGACCACATAAAATGTCCCTCTTCTGTTTATTAGCCCCCTTCAAGAACTGGAAGGCTACAACTCCACCTCCTCTAATTCTTCTCCAGGCTGAGCAAGCCCAACTCTCTCAGCCTTTCCTCAGAGGAGAGGTGCTCCAGCCCTCTGATCATCTTTGTGACCCTTCTCAGTATGTGTTCCAACAGTTCCATATCTTTTCTGTGTTGGGTGCCCCAGATGTGGATGTAGTACATCAGATGGAGTCTCACAAGGGCAGAGCAGAGAGTGGCAATCCCTCTCTCACCCTGTTGACCACCCCTCTGTTGATGCAGCCCAGGATACTGTTGGCATTCTGTGGGAATGTTGCCTAGGGACTCAGCAAGTTCTGAGGCTGGTGAAAACATCAGACTCCTGGTCATGAAAACCTGGGAGAGATAACGAAGAAGGAAAGTAAGAAGGGATGTGGTAAAGGATCATTGGGCAGGATCACTGGGTCAGGCATTGCTTTGTTACATGAATACTGATAAGAATTCACAAAACACTTGCTGTTTAGCAGGATAGTTAGCTAATGAACTGTTAGTGGAAAAGTACTGTCTGTAGGCAAAAAGGTGTAAGAAGAGACTCTGTTCATAATTAAAAAAAAAAATCCTTTTCTCTGACTCCTTGGACTAAATCCATGTGGTCTCCCCACCACAGCATTATGGGCTGCAAGCATACAATGCTGGCTCAAGTCCAGCTTTTCATCCACCAGAACACTGTGGTCCTTCTCCACAGGGCTGCTCTCAATGAGTTCTTCTTCCATCCTGTACCTGTCTGGGATTGCACCAACCAAAGTGCAGCACCTTGCATTTGGTCTTACTGAACCTCATTGGGTTCATATAGGCTCACTTCCAGGACTGTCCAGGTCCCTGTGGATGGTGTCCTTTCCTTCTTTTTTGTCAAATGCACCACTTAGCTTGAAGTCACCAACAAACTTGCTGAGGGTGCATTAAATTCCACCACCTACATCACCGATAAAGATGAAGAGCAGCAGTCCAAAGATACAATCCTCAGGGGACACCACTCCTCACTGGTCTCTGTCTGGACATGGAGCCATTGACCACAACCCTCTGCCCGCAATCTTACAACTAACTCTTTATCCACTGAACAGTCTACGCTTCAAAACCATCTCTCTCCAGTTTGGAGATAAGGATGTGGTATGGGACTTTGTCAAAGGCCTTGCAGAAGTCTAGGTAAACATCAGTTGCTCTTCCTTTGTCCACTGATGCTGTCACTGCATGACAGAAGGCCACCAGATGGCTGGCAGTCTAGGATCACATACTCATTTTGAATGTGTCCTAACATATCTTCAAGGAAGATCCACTCAAAGATCTACCCAGGTACAGGCATGAGGTTTGCTGTCTTGTAGCTCCTCAGGTCTTCCTTTCTGCCTTTCTTAAAAATGAGTAATGATTCTTTTTAATCTTGACATCTTCTGAGGTGGAGACAATTCATAGCTGTGAGAAATTATTTTAGCTCAGTGGTTTGTCAAGCTCTTGCTTTGTGTACAAGATTTATTTGCTGGAATTCAAGAGCAAAACAGGTTTTTGTTTTGTTGGGAAGCGAGTTGACTTTCTAGAGTGTTTTTTAATTAGATTTCCAGCTGTGGAAATAAGTCCTTGTAACGTTGATTGCAAATAATTGTAACAAATTAGATGTCCAGTAATTTGGTCCATATAATTTTTGTTTAGGCTACTCATGTCTGAGGAGCCTCTGGCACGGAGGAGTATTTCTGGGGTTTTCTACTGAATCTCTTTATTTCCTGGAATTCCTAGTCTCTTCTACAACTTCTATTTGAAGCCTGAACAAGAATGGATCTAACTCAAAGTCATTGGAAACACTGACAATTGCAAACCATTTAACAACTATTTCTTTCATTTTTTATCTTTCTATTATTACAGCTGCTCCTTCTCAAGCTGGTATCAGTATGCTGATGGCTTTTCTAAAGTGGGCACAATATTCAGGGGATATACTCTTTCATCTTTCATGACCTGCTCTGCCAATTCACAGGCTCAGGATGAGGAAGTTCTTCAAAAGGAGCCATGGATGGCTAAGAATCATGGAATGTATTTTCCATATCATTATAGAACAAAAAAAAAATTCCTCTTTCTTTCCTAAATCTACTCATTCAGAGGAGATGAAAACACTAAGCACCCTCATCTACAGTCAGCCTATATTCAGCAACAGTGAGTACCGCTGCATGACACAGAGTTAGCTTTCTGCTTGACAATGCCTACTCAAGGCAATAGAGGACATTGTTTCTATGGAGTGAGTCCAATGATGGACACTGAGAATAAAAGGCTGCAGGAGCACAACACATCCAATTAGAGGTGGAAAGAAAACAACTTGGTCATTAGAAACTGTAGCTGCCCTCATCTCCCAGAATGGAGGGCTCCTTGAACACCACTTCATCCAAGCTCAAGATCATTGTATCCCTAACTGTAAGAAACTGGGGAAAGTTGGCAAGAGATCCATGTGGATGAGCAGGGAACTCATGCATAAACTGAAAGGATGAAAATGAGGGTAAAAGGGCCTGTCCACCAGGGAAGAATATGTTGTCAATGCCTGTAGGGATAAAACTAGGAAGGTTAAGGACATCTTGGAATTAAACCTTGCAAAGGAGGCAAAGGATAACAGGAAAGGTCTTTTTAAGTATGTCAACAGTAAACGAAAGAGTAGGGAAAAATGTTGGTCTCATACTAAACGAGGTGAAGTGCCTTAGTAACAGGACACTGAGAAGGCAGAGATTCTGAATGCCTTCTTAGCTTCAGCCTTTATTGCTAAGACTAGCCCTCAGGAATCCCAGACCCTGGAGGTATGAGAGTCTGGGTAAAGGAAGACATTCTGTTGGTCAAGGAAGATCTGGCCAGAGATCATCTAGCCAAAATCAACGCATACAAAATCCATGGGCCCTCATGCACCCATGTGTGCTGAGAGATCTGAACCACTCTCTATTATAGTCTTTGAGAGGTTCTGGAAAATGGGAGAGGTGAAGATCTGAAGAATGAAGGATACTCGATGTCACTCCAGTCCCTTTAAAATGGCAAGAAGGAGGATTCAGGAAACAAAAGGATAGCCAGCCTCACCTTCGTCCCTGGAAACACAAACATCTTGTTCTGGATGACATCTCCAAGTAATTGGGAAGAGAGTAAGGTTATAAAGAGTAGTCAGCATGGATTTAGCTAGAGGAAAATTATGCTGGAGGGGAGGGAGGGAGGGAGGGAGGGAGGGAGGGAGGGAGGGAGGGAGGGAGGGAGGGAGGGAGGGAGGAAGGAAGGAAGGAAGGAAGGAAGGAAGGAAGGAAGGAAGGAAGGAAGGAAGGAAGGAAGGGAGGGAGGGAGGGAGGGAGGGAGGGAGGGAGGGAGGGAGGGAGGGAGGGAGGGAGGGAGGGAGGGAGGGAGGGAGGAGGGAGGGAGGGAGGGAGGAGGGAGGGAGGGAGGGAGGGAGGGAGGGAGGGAGGAGGGAGGGAGGGAGGAAGGAAGGAAGGAAGGAAGGAAGGAAGGAAGGAAGGAAGGAAGGAAGGAAGGAAGGAAGGAAGGAAGGAAGGAAGGAAGGAAGGAAGGAAGGAAGGAAGGAAGGAAGGAAGGAAGGAAGGAAGGAAGGAAGGAAGGAAGGAAGGAAGGAAGGAAAGGAAGGATGGAAGGAAGGAAGGAAGGAAGGAAAGGAAGGAAGGAAGGAAGGAAGGAAGGAAGGAAGGAAGGAAGGAAGGAAGGAAGGAAGGAAGGAAGGAAGGAAGGAAGGAAGGAAGGAAGGAAGGAAGGAAGGAAGGAAGGAAGGAAGGAAGGAAGGAAGGAAGGAAGGAAGGAAGGAAGGAAGGAAGGGAAGGAGGGAGGGAGGGAGGGAGGGAGGGAGGGAGGGAGGGAGGGAGGGAGGGAGGGAGGGAGGGAGGGAGGGAGGGAGGGAGGGAGGGAGGGAGGGAGGGAGGGAGGGAGGGAGGGAGGGAGGGAGGGAGGGAGGAGGGAGGAGGGAGGGAGGGAGGGAGGGAGGGAGGGAGGGAGGGAGGGAGGGAGGGGAGGGAGGGAGGGAGGGAGGGAGGGAGGGAGGAAGGGAGGGAGGAAGGGAGGGAGGAAGGGAGGGAGGGAGGAAGGGAGGGAGGAAGGGAGGGAGGAAGGGAGGGAGGAAGGGAGGGAGGAAGGGAGGGAGGAAGGGAGGGAGGAAGGGAGGAAGAATGAAGGAGGGAAGGAAGGAGGAAGAATGAAGGAGGGAATGAAGGAGGGAATGAAGGAAGGAAGAATGAAGGAGGGAATGAAGGAGGGAATGAAGGAACCCAAGAACTAGAGCCACCATTAGTATCTGAATCTTGAGTACAAAGTGGGAATTCCTGCTCTGACACCACTGGATGTTTCCCAGGGCTATAGCACAGCTAAAGGCTCCACAGGCACCGTCCCATCTGCAACTGTTGAGGATCATAACTCACAGATTCACCTACAACTTTGCCTATCTACTGTAAATATGTTGACCTTTTTTTTTGGCGTTTCTGATCACAGAGAAGAGCAGTACCTACTGATGGAGTTGTGCCACAGACAGTACATTCAGTCCTGTCTGGATCTGCATGCGTGTCATCTCCTTGCACACTCAGCATTTAGAGTGACCAGATTCCAGTGTCCTTGCTTCCAGATAATACAGTAATGGCAGGGATTTAGCAGTAACTTCCCAATTCCCCCAAATGGGGGGGAGGGTGGTGGATGTAGTCTGCCTTGATTTCAGCAAGGCATTTGATACTGTCTCCCATGACATCCTTATAACAAAGCTGAGGAAGTGTGGGATAGATGAGTGGACAGTGAAGTGGGTTGAGAACTGGCTGACTGGCAGAGTGCAGAGGGTTGTCATTGGCGGTGCAGAGTCTGGTTGGAGGCCTGTAACCAGTGGTGTCCTTCAGGTGTTCATGCTGGGTCCAATCTTCTTCAGTATCTTCATCAATGACCTTGATGAGGGGATAGTGGCCACCGTCAGCAAGTTTGCTAATGATATGAAGTTGGGAGGATTGGCTGACATGCCTGAAGGCTGTGCTGCCATTCAGCGAGACCTGGACAGGCTGGAGAGCTGGGTAGTCAGAAACTGGATGAAATGTAACAAAAGCAAGTGTAGAGTCTTGCACCTAGGGAGGAATAATTCCATGTACAGGCTGGGGGATGACCTGTTGGAGAGGAGATCTGCAGAGAGGGATCTGGGTGTCCTGGTGGACAACAGGTTGACCAAGAGCCAGCAGTGTGCCCTTGTGGCCAAGAGGGCCAATGGCATTCTGGGGTGCATTGAAAAGAGTGTGGCCAGCAGGTCGAGGGAGGTGATCCTCCCTCTCTACTCTGCCCTGGTGAGGCCTCACATGGAGTACTGTGTTCAGTTCTGGGCTCTCCAGTACAAAAAAGACAGGGATCTCTTGGAAAGAGTCCAGCACAGGGCCACAAGATGGTGGAGGGCCTGGAGGATCTCCCCTATGAAGAAAGGCTAAGTGAACTGAGTCTCTTTAGCCTTGAGAAAAGAAGTCTGAGAGGGGACCTGATCCAGGTTTATAAATATCTGAGGTGTGGGGGACAAAGTGGCGAGGCCAGACTCTTTTCAGCAGCGTGTGGAGGCAGGGCAAGGGGGAACGGACAGAAACTGCAGCACAGGAGGTTCTGCATGAATGTGTGCAAGAACTTCTTTATGGTGAGGATGACGGAGCACTGGCACAGGCTGCCCAGGGGGGTTGTGGAGTCTCCTTCTCTGGAGATGTTCAAGACCCACTTGGATGCCTACCTGTGTGACCTGGTGTAGGGAACCTGCTTTGGCAGGGGGGTTGGTCTTGAACTTGAAAGAGGTCCCTTCCAGCCCCTATGATTCTGTGATTGTGTGATTCTGTGTGTGATTCTGCAAGGTCATGGGTGGAATCTTTTTAATGTACATGGAAAAAAAGACCAACATCTACAAGAAAAGGTTTTCCTCATATGATTCCTATTTTTACTGCTAACTGCATTGTTATCTTTCATATAACAAATCTATCAGTGGAGTGTTACAACTCAGAGAGGATCATCTTGGAGCATCTGGGCTAAATGTTATATTTCACCTTCAAATTAAGAGTATGAAAGGCTACAAGTTATCTGACTTTAACATCTGGTTGAATCTGCTAACATTTATGGGATCCAAAGGTGAAGCCACTCCACTGAACACTCAAATGGCCATAAACATGTATGGCATTCTGTTAAGACAGAGAACTTCTAGCATCTACCTAACAGTGACTTTGGAGTAAACCAGTCTGATCTTCACATCTCACTGCAGTTCCATCAGTCCTATGCAATTAAGGTCCCCAAAGTTTAAACTTCACAGATAAACATTTAAATACCAGTCATTGATTCTTTCTGCTACAGAGATCTCTAAACTCCTGTCACTAACTAGCTCACATTAAAGAAACTATAGCCTGGCAGCAGAACTAGCCTTTTGGGACTGATTTTGCTAATGCAGAAATGATTTTGCTACTGCAGAAACAAGCACCTACTTGCATGGAAGTGAACTGAAACCGATGTCCTAGTGAGGATTTGCTTCTACAGATCACCAGCTGTGTTCTGATGTGATCAGCAGAGTTCTAAGTCTGTACAACTGGGAGAAAGCATGAAATGAGTGTAACACAGGAGTTCAGCTCTATGGTAAATGAGCCCAAAAAAGCTGGTTTACTCAACTGGTGCAAAACAAGTCATGTTGAACTATTTCATCATTTCTGTCCTGTAGCTGGTAAGCTTGTTTGCAGCATTCCCTGCCATGGGATGTGTCACACACTGCTTAGCGCTTCCATTCCCTCAGGACTGCACAGGAGGAGCTCTGTCCTTACCCTGCCTTTGCCTTGGCTGGACTTTTCAAAGCCACATGGCCATACTAAGGCCCTGAAGTCAGCCTGCACAGAGCACAGATACCAAGAGATCTGAGACTGCTCTGTGTGGAGTATGTGGCAGTTAAGAGACCTCACTTTAAAACAACAACAACAAAAGAATGTACATAAAACAGCAATTAGAGTAATCAGAGTACATGGGTCAGCTGGAGACTTTCAGCCTGATATTCAGCATAGCATGTGTTTAACTTGGATGTTCAAACCCAGCAGAGAGCTGCACACTCAGCTTAGGGCAACACTCCCCCGGGGTCTCAGTGTGGTCAATGGAATATGTTTCTTGGGAGAACTCCCATTACAGGCCATTTGTACCCTGGTTCTCAGACTGCACCACAGATGAGGCAAGCAGAAGGTCTGGTTCTCATCCCTTCTTTCCCATCTTTTCCTGGAGCAGTGTTTTCCAGACACTCGAGATTGCTATGTATCTGCTGGACCCACAGAGGTCTTCCATCCTCTATATTTTTTTCTTTTTTTTTTTTTGACTCTGCACAGCAACTGGAAGGGACAACTGGCTGTGAGAAATATAATTTGGGATTCAAGGAAGCTGATGACCAGTTTGTCTAGCTTCGCTAGGTCATATAGCCCAAAAAAGCATCACAAGCTCCAGGCGCTTTAGGAAGAAGGGGTGCAATGACCTAACAAGAAGGGGCACATCTGTCAGGGCTCCCAGCAGTGGTGCACAAAGAGCCAGAACGAAGCTGCTGAAGCAGAAAGTCATGGAAAGGACTGGGGAAAAAAAAAAAAAAGACTGAGTTCTTGTGATTTTTGTTGGTTTTGTTGCTGCTGGGGCTTGCCATTTTTTTCCTAATCATTTTTACAATTTGCTTGTCAGTGGGCTCTCCGAGAGCTTTCAGTCATTGAGAAACTATTATTACTATGAATTCTGTTGAAACAACTCAATACTACCTGGGAGTGATGTTAGTTATGATGGACTTGCTGCAACTTCCATGCACTGAGCAGTCCTGTGGCAGTTCATCTGAAGTTCACTACTTAAAAGGCTCTGCTACTGATACCATGTTAAGATCATCTCAATCTTTTTTTCTTCTGTCCCAACTGCCCAATTGCTGTGGCTTTTCTTTTTCTTAAAGAGAAAAATAAATGTAGAGCAGAGAGTAAATATAGGTCATCTTCATTAGAGGTTCGTTTCATACTGTATTAGCAGTTATCTGTAAAAGTACATACTTGTCAACTTGTGGTAAAAGCACCTAACAAAAAAATCCCCTCAATTATTTATAACAGCAGATGAGTCTTCAAGTGCTACTCACAGAAACTGAGCATACTTCTTGGTGAATTAGTGATCACTCTCTATTTTAAAGGACATATTTTGAATGCCGGTAATAGGACTGCATATAAATCAATAACTAGCAGCCATCATTTGGATTTAGCTCAGCTCTGAAGTAGCACAGAAATATCTTACAAAGACAGCAAGTCTCAATTTAGCAAGGTGGATGGATGCTTTCTGTGATATCACTGCTAGATCAAGCAGCTGAAATGTGGTGCTGTAACAATGAAATTCACAGCTGCTTTGCAGATTCAGGTGAACCAGAGAGGAATTATCTTTGTGCCACGTACAGACCAGTGCAACATCACATATATGTAATTCTCCTGTGCTTCTGCATTCCTCAAGTATGGCAATTACATTCTGCTTTAAAAAACAATCCTCCTTTCTCTGTGCAGAAACCATAGATAATGAGACACAATCCGACACACTGAAATATTCAGTTCTAAAATTCACATTTGTTGCAGGCATGTGTGCTTCATATAAAAAGCTGTTAGGGAGATTAAAAAAGCATATTTTGTGTAAAAACCTGAACATCTTTAACAAATATGGATTTTAGCTTCCCTTTTCACTTCAGAAATCTTTATCATTTTCAGTCCTTCATGTTTCGGAACATGTAACATGCTGAAACTTCAGAAAACAGGTTCATCACAGGTGACACCTTAGCCTACAGGAGCCCATTATGATTTATGTTAGATATTTCTAGCTTACACCCATCACTGTCTGGAAGGACTTTTACTGAAATGAACTAAAAGGTAGAAGAGAAAAACACTGAATTATGTGTAGTAAATTCATGTTCTTATGCAGCTGCAAGTCTTACTAAATCATGCACATAAACAGTTAAAATTATGCTGATAGTATTTTATTTGTAGAAAAACACTCTTTCAGCAGCATTCCTACAGGGTTCTCAAAGCCTCAGTTTCTCATTCTTTACCCCCCCAAAAAAAATCATTGATAAAAATGTAAATAACATTTCTGTCCCCAAATGAAATCATTTCAATTTCTTTCAGAGAGTGAAAATGGCTTAGCTGTCATTTAAAAAGTACACCTTTTCCTTTCTTGAGGGAAGGTGCTCAGTAGTGTAAGATCCACAGACTACAAAACTCCTCAACTTCAACAATGGATTCTGATGAAGTTTAAACTCCGTCCTGAAAACAGAGTTGGGGTGGGTGTGACTGGTGTTTAAGGGGAAAAAATAAAGACAGACAACCACATACGAGCTTACCTTTAAAGAAAGACAGGAACAAGGATGCCCAGAGACACAATCCAGAATAAAAAAATCCCAAGCACTTTTCCATAAGCATTGTCCAAACTGGCTGTCTATCCTTTCCTGAGCAGAGGGTAAAAGAAAACGAAGTCCAGGGGAGAGTCTGCAGTGACTGAAGGATTTGGCAATTACAGTAATAAGGCACCAAACCAGCTTCCCACCAGGAAAGAGAAGTACATTTTCCTGTGTGCTTCTCCAGTTTCCTGGAGCAAAGTCAGTTCAGTGCTCAGTAAATCCGAACACAAAGGGGCTAGCTACTTATCCTGGGACTCACATTGCCAGGCACTTTAAGCTTTTCCTTGATCACAAGCAAATGTCAGTGATCCTCACACACAGCTGTGTGTGTTGCACAGAGGGGGAGCACTGCTGCCCGGGAGATGTTATCCACATCTCTACAGACTGTACCTAACTCGAGATGGCACGTCTACAGTGCTTCCAGTGCTTGCACTCGAGTGCCTCTAGAGCTGTTTCCTAGAAAAATGAATTTGTGTTCCTCTTTGCTTTCTCTCAACTGCCTGTGTAACTTGCAATGCACACCTGTAGCACAGTCTCTCTGCACCTCCTCTGCCCTCTCCCAGGAGAGGCAGCCCGAACAGAGAAGCTGGGGGATGTGACCCTAACCAGTCTCATGCTCTCCCCACTTTACTCCTTCCTGTGAGCACTTCCATTAAAGGTAGGTAATTGTCCTCATCCCCCTTCTTCACCTGCCCACTGCTGCGGTTTTCGCAGTTGGGAGTTTTGCAAACACCCTGGGTACCCCAGCTCAGCTGCTTTGCCTCCCCACTCCACTCTATTCACCAGCCAGATAAAGGCAAGGCAAAGAAAAGGTGTATACAGTTCATAACATTTCAGTTTTTTTCATTGTTTCTACATCTTCTGCACAGTCACCTACTTCTCTTTCACTGAAAGCACTGTCTGGACACCAAATTATCTTGTAGGTCATGAGCAATTTTGCCAGCCTGTAGCCTGTGCTGGACTTCAACTGAAAGTGTCTCTACCTTGGGACATGAAGGATGTCATCCATTTTTCTGCCAATTTTTACCAATGGACTTTTCATCAGCTTGACCTGAGTCTTCTTGTGATCTTTCCCTCCTTCCCCCAACCTCAGTTCCAAGCTGGGACAATGAGTCCCTCCTGAGCACACAGTCCCTGCTTGTGTCTGTCCAGCTCTGACTTGTGTACAGACAAGACACAGACAGCATGGAAGGGAGTTACATCTCTACATCATGCTGCCTGGATGAAAAGAGCAGTAGCACCCTCATATTTAGTTGTCTGTTTGTCCTCTTTAATTCCACTCAGCAGACCTCCTAGAGGAACTCCATTCAAGCAATTTCTAGCAATATAGTTCAGTCTTTGAGTAGGACCTGACAGGAACATGAAGATGAATGGAGCATTTCTGCTGGGCAGTTTTGGAATACTCACGAAGACAGATCTCAGGATCTCATGGGGCATCCCTTATTAGCTCTAGGAATAAAGACATCACCTAGTCACAATGCTCTCTGCTGGCACTGAACCACTTGTAAAAAAACACAGCCGACACCTTTGTGCTACACTTTCAGCTAGGACAGGGTCTGGCAGAGAATCACAGTATCAATGAATGGTTGATGAAGAATGGTAACAGATTGGAAGGGATCTCTGGAGGCCACCTGGTTCAATCCAAGTCAGGACACTGGCAGGACTTTTGAAGGAGGGACATTCCTCAGCCCTTCTAGGCATTCCACGTCAATGACAAATCACCTGCATAGTAAGAATCACCTAGTCTGCAAAAGACCTTCAAGACCAAAAAGTTATTCCTGACATTCAAGAGGAACTTCCTGTATTCCTGTCAGCAACTGTTGCTTCTTGTCCTAGCTCTGGGCACCTCTAAAAAGAGAGAACAGCATATTCCGGCAAAAGCTCTCCTGATGATGGAGCTAAGATTTGTGTGCAAAACACATTCAGGACATCACAGAGATGTTTCTAGCAGAAAATTTGACGTGGCATAGCCCACAGAAAAGTATGACTGTACTCTTCATTCTTCTCCTGGCACAAGCTCTCATGCAGCTTCTCATGCAGGTGAGAAATAAAGAGAAGGGACAGCAAAGAGTCTGAGGATATGAATAGTTTCCTTGCATTGGAAGGACGCTTCCTCTCCAAGGACAACTTGTCTCTGTGTTTTCCAGGAGGAAATATCAATGTTTGACAGTATAACGTATAGCTATAGCTACACTCTCTGATATTTTGCAGCCAGCAAAATATTTCAGCTTGGAAATCCAGGCAGATCTCCCACATCTCAGAAGAGGTAATGTGTAGGACAGTTCTCTATGTCTAAAAACAGCCATTGAACATATGTAGAAAGCCCTATGCATGGCATCTCCTCCTTGGAAGTGCTTGTCTAACAGCTCAACATCAGCAGCGGGTCAGTATGCAAGAAGTTACATTTAAGGCAGTGGCAGGGTAAAGAGCCTTGCAGGACATCTCTGAAGATGTAAAGTTCTTCTTTCTCAGCACAGCTCGTGTTGAGGTCCTCTTCCTCTGAGCAGCCCCGCTAAGAAAGGCAAATTAGCACCTCCACTGAGGTTTAGAGAATCCAACATTCATTGAATTTATCTTGATCAGAATTCATCATCTGAACTGCTCCTAAGATCTAAGCCTCTTAGATGTCCTCACTGATAAAAGGCCTTTTCCAACACTCTAATGCAAATGACACCATGTACAACCTGGCAGAAGCCAGGGTAAAGTTGGAATTTTTTTAGCTACTGCCAGGCCTGAATATTTCCTCAGGAATCAGAGCAGCTGCTTTTTGTTCAGTGCAGTCACTTCTGCCATGCTACACGTGCGGTTGAAGACAAAAGTAATATGTGGGGATGGTTGAGGTGTTAATTCTGTAACAGCATCTGGTGCTATAGGAAAGTACTGACACACAAAAACATCTGATGCAGAGACATACGAAGACTGGAAACTTCACATTCTGATACAGTCATAAACTTGAGAGAACAGACAAAAAAAATAAATAGTCAAAGATAATGAAGTATGCTCTGAAAAGCAGACATAGTACATAAAACAAAATACTCTGAGACGTTCCCAATAATAATCTTCAAGATTTGCTCAGAATTTCTTCAGAAACTAATCAAAATACACATTTTGTATACACTTTGTCCAGAAAGAGAAGACAAAACTCAGACATCTCACAATTGTATTAAAAAATAATACAGAGAATGAAACATGTGCCTCAGCTTGGTAAGGAGGACACAAAGCGTACATTGTGTTTGAAGAAAATGATTAAACAGGTATCTCCAATCAGAGAATTGCAATAGGGTAAGGAAATTTTTGCAGTGGTACAGAGAAACAGATTTCAATCGCATCACAAAAAGTAATGAGATGCAGTCTGCAAGAGAATTGCTGCCACTGATAGAATAGAATCTCCAGATCAAACAAGACATACAGATTACAACTGGTAAAGAAGCAGCATTAAGCGAGTCTTGAAGGCTTGTTAGTGCCACTCATGAGGAAGCTAATAGCATGCACTTTGAAGACTGTGAGGGAAGAGCGATTCAAGTCAGTACTGGAGAATATGCCATTAAGGATCAGACACCTTGCAAGAGTAATAGAGTTGTGTGGATGCACACACTTACCTCTTTGTGAAACGGCACGGATAATGACATCTGATTAGAAAGGAGTGTAGTTTGAGCTGTGTATGTGAATGAGACTAAGCTGTGCTGAGAAGTCCCAGGTGCTGAAAAACCCCTAAGTGATAATGCTAAAGACGAAGATGACCATTAGCTGGATTAAACAGTAACTAAGGAATCACTGACAGGACCTTTGACACAAGGAGCTGGTTTGAAAATAAGGAGAAAAGCAAAATGAAAATTTGTGATGATAGGGAAATAAATAGAGCAGTAAAGAGAGAAGCAGCCATGTCATTTAATAGTGATAGAAGTGAAGCCTCTAGCATTGCACTCTCTGCCATGATGAAGCAGCCTCCCCACCAGTGTCATAAGCAGTCCATCCTGAAGCTTGTGGGGCTGCCAGATGAGGTGAAACATGTAGAACTAGCCCAAGTGTTTCACCCACCAGGTTGGGCAGGCACAGACTGAAGGGAGCAGCATGGGTGCACATGAAGCTGAAGCATTTACCTCTGCTCTCTGTGCAGACAGAGAGGAATGGCTTATTGTATGTAACAGAGCATCTTTAGTCTTGGAGGAGGACAGAAATGGTGCCACTGTGGTGCCAGGCATATGCAGCTGCATGTTTCAGCACAGTAAGAAGACAAGGGGCTGCTTATGATGGCAATGCTGCTGAGACAGAGGTTTAGCAAAGCACACTCTGAAGTCTCTTAGGGTAATAGTGAAGGCATCTTTGAATGCATAGCAGAGGACAAGTGTATTTGGAAAGGAGTGTTAAACGTAAGGAGAAGAGTGGAAGACATATATGCAGGTGCTGAGATCAAGAGAACAGTATATGCAGAAGTGTTATATTCCTTTCTAAACACAGGTGTGCCCCATCAGAGCGGATCTTGATCCTTTCTGTAGCTCATGGGTTGTCCATATGAATACACACCTCGTTGCCATTTCCTCTCTGGCTGCATTTGTTTATACACTTGAAAATGAATTCAGATACCAGTTAGATAAGCATGAATAGAAAATTGAATTGTAGGGTGGACACTTCAGTTCTAGCTGCTCCAGTCTGTCACATTGTTCTTCTGCTCTTGTCCTCATCTCTATTCAGACACAGACTTCTGCCTTCTCTAAAGAAATTTAAGATTTCCTTAAAGGTATTGTGTTTCATTAATCCACTTACATATTACTCTCAGTTAGCCCAGAGACACAACGCTCCTGGTTCTGAGTATTCTTACAGCTGAATGTGTTAGTGTCCCTGTCACGATGTCTGTGTGTGGCTGCAGGAAGTTCTGATGCACCAGGACTGATAACAAGACACTAGGTTAGAGACACGAGAATTTGGAGTTGGTACAAGTGGCTCTTGGTGTACAAGATTTTGATAGTGTACAAAGCTAAAGGGGTGGCCTCCCTGTGAGAAAAGACATGGGGTTCTCTCCAAGTCAGACATAGCCAGTTCCACTCAGACCTAAAATGGACCCCTCACGGGTCAAAGCTGAGCCCAGCAGCAATAATGATGGCACTTCCATGATAACAACTTTAAGAAAGGGAAAAAAGCACTGCACAGAAGCTGTGATGCAGGGGAAAGATGTGAAATAAACTGTTCTGCAGAGAAGGATAGGAGGTGCTCCTCACCAGAGCAGAACTGCCCCTATGTCCTGTGGAACCACACTGAAGCTGTCTATTCCTGGAGGACTGTACTCAAGAGTGGATCAACACTGAAGCAATTCATGAAACACTGCAGCCCTCAGGAGGGATCATACACTGGAGCAGCATGAGGAAGGACTGTGTGCCATGAATTGACAACAACCTCTATTCTCCACCCCAGTGTGCTGCTCAAGGTTATGGGAGAATGGGACAAAAGAGTTGGGAATGAGGTAGAAGATGAGAAAACGTATGGGTAGAAAAGCTACTTTTCAGTTTTGTTTTTATTTATCACTATTACACTGTTACTGATTTGCAGTAAATCAGTTTTCCCCAAATTGAGTCTGCTTTCCATGTTGACTATAAATGGTGAGTGTTCTCCCTTGTCCTTGTCTCAACCTATGCATTTTCTCTCCCACTCTTGCTGAGGAGGAGGTATGACAGTGGCTTGGTGGGCACCATAATGAGCCAAGGGTAATGCACCCATCACACCAACCTCCTGGAAGGCAGCCACAGGGCTGAGCACAGTGCAACACCATTGTTCCCTGTGAGACCCAGCCTGCCAGTGTCTTCAGCTTCAGAGATCCCCATCTTCAGCAATAAAAACTCAGTGGTATCAACACAAGCTCAGCAGCTAGCTATGTGCTTGCTCTCAGAGTGCTGAGACTGTCCACAACAACATCATACATAGCCTTCCCAAGAACATCCAAAGGTGCGTTTCCAGGGAATCACATGCAACCACAGTACTAAGCATCCATAGAAAAGGACGACCTTGCCACATGAACACCAATGATGCATATATCTAAATCTAAATGCAGTGTGTTCATACGAAGATTTATCTAGCTTTATCCAGTAGGCAATTACAGTATTATAATTTTGGTCAACTATACATAAAGTTGTCAAACAAATACAAACAAAAGGTTGTAGGCAACACTTGCTGACATGAAAGTCACTGCTGATCCTCTTTAAGTTCCCCTGTAAAGCAAATCCAGCAAGTCATGTCAGTAAAACTAGGGGTAACTATTTGCTTCCTATTAGTTCAGCCTCAGTTATTTTACACACTGTAGTATCAGGTTGCTCACCCCCAATAATTTTTGAAGTAAACACAGGTAGGATTACTGTTCATTGTATGGTGAGAAAATTCATAAACCTCCACCCTCTCCTGCACTGAGCCAAATTCAGAGACTTCCTGACAATTCCCCTTTACTCTGTGAGACACTGTAAAGTGTCCCACTTCCTGGTTCTAATAAATTCTGACAGTGGATAATCTGCAAAGTGGAAGACAAATAAACAGGCCAGATGAAGGGCTGATGGAGCTGCTGAAAGGCAATTGTTTTCAGAAGTCACAACTAGAAAACTGTAACTTGACTTATCCCCATGGTTTACTTGCCTCCCTTGAAGCAGAATCACTTGCTTTGACAGCCTATGTCAGCACATTTACGTACATTCAGCACCAGCTAAACTCAAAATGCCTGTAAAGTGCAAGAGTCAGGACAGGGGAGGACACTCACTGTGCCTGCGGGCTAATGTACCAGATGGGTAGCTTTGTTTTTTCATAGGACTATTTAAAACCAAGTTTAAACATGTTGCAGGCTCTTCAGTTATGCAAGAGTGCCACAGTAGGAGTAACCATGCACTCTAGACAAAGCTCATGCACTGTTGTTTACAGCAACCACTCAGGAGGGGAAAGAACACAATTTTTAGGGCTCACATCCAGAGACAAATGAAGACCAAATCCATTTCCACTGGGCTGCTGAGTAGCAAGAAACTTTACTGAACCACTACCTGGGGAAAAAAAGAAAGAAAAAAAAAGAAAGAAAGAAAGAAAAATAACCCCAGCAAAATCACATATTCTGCTAAATGGATAAGCAGCACATTTCCATACATCAGCAGCTGGAGGGATGGCATTCCTTTGAAATGTGACATACTGAGCAATCTCAGTGCTGCTAAAGTAGAAGAAAATGGATTTTTGCTACTCCATGAGAAACAACCTCACTATTCATCTAGCAGAGAGACCAGAAGCATACCTGGCTTTTACTTCCACTTAACAAAAACAAATTTATTTCCTCACAAATTCATAAATGACCATTAAGTTGCTGAATGCAGTGGACAGTGTACATTTGCAGCAATCTCATTCCTAGGAGGCTGGAAGCTGCTTACTGATGGTGGCATGAATGTACGACTTATTTCAATGCTTATTACAGGTATTTTGCCAGAGTAGTAAGTTGTTGAAAAGATATGCTCTCAGACACTCAACTGATTGATTTCAACTGATTGATTTCACTTGCTTTCATCTTGTCCTCTGTCACCTCCTCTGTATTCCTTTTTCTCAGGGACTCCATATCCCCAGACAGAAGCAGCCTCAGGCAACACACATGTTGGGGTCAACCCCTGTGAAATTAGGAGTCATGATTGTGCGTAAAGACACCAGATCCAGTCTTTGAGAGCTTACCACTGGAGATGTTGGAAACTGGCACACACTTGGTCTCAAACTCCATTCTTCGAAGGCTCAGAACCATCAATATAGCAGAGACACCTAAGCAACGCCATAGTATAAACATGTTTACAAGCCAGTGCAAATGTTCTCCCTGGGGTAACCATAGCCTCGAATGCCACTCCATGAAATGATGTTAGTTGAGCAGCCACCCCTCCCCACAGTGGCTTTCTGATTCCTCTGCTCTCTGAAAGTAAGACTGCTTACTCCACACGGCTTACAGAGAACCAGAATCAAAGCTACATTCTGGTTACTTAACTACATGCTGTTAGCTGGCAGTTGACTTGTGCTTCTAAGAAATCTTGTGCTGTGGCTGGGGAGGAAAGGCAGGCTTTGCTTTTAACTTGGGTGCCTGAGGCTCCCACCAGTGTTGCGCAAAGCAGGCAAAGAAAAGGCAGGTCCTTCTGGAAGGAAGAGCATAGCTCTGGCAGCATCCTGAGCCCAGACAAGGTACTTCTACATCACCACAAGAGAGATATAAACACAGCGTTATGTTCCTTCCAAGTTTAGAGTTAACATCCTCACTCTGTGCTCCAGGCACATCTGCCACTGCTTCTGAAAAAGTGAGTTTGCAGGTATTGCTTGCTTCTAGGTTCTGAGAGGACAGAAAATGCCTTCTTGTGTTATAGGAGTTGCAAAACAGGCTCCTGGCCTCTGAGGTGCTACATCCCACTGCTATTCAACAATACCAGGTGGCAGAAATTAGTATGTCTTGTTACTAAATACACACTATGGAACCTAGAAACCATACTGACAAATCTTAATTTCTGATCTTAGTCCTGGGAGACAATGGTAGACAAGTATGTGTATGTGTATGTGTATGTGATTTTTGTATCATATATGTAGTTAGCAGACCTGGTGCCACTGAGATGCACTATGGGCAGCCACTATCAGCTTCGGCACAGGGATATAACAGGCCAGGCACACAGGGACTGAGAATAAAACACAATCCACTTTTCTCATTTGAAAACCTTGACGTGGTACTGGTTCTGCAAGCTGCAGGTAACTTACTGCACTCCCTAGCTAGAGTCATCAAGCAAGGCCTGGATAAGTACTTCTCTGCTCACAGGCTGCTGACAAGGAAGGAAATGAAAAGTGAGTTAGTCATACACTGCTACTTCCCTCCCCTGTTGCTTTTTCCTTTTTTGTGCTGCCACATAAAAAGGCTGGAGATAATACAGGAAAACAAAGGGGTTTTTTTTTGTCCAGCTGCAGCCCTGCACGTGTCTCCATCTGATCCCTGGTGACATCTTCCTAGCCCTGTTTTCCAAGGCCAGCCTGTTCCCCATTGCTCAGCACCCTAGGCTCAGCCTGTTCTCAACTGCTACATCTTGGGGGCTCTACTTTCCTGAGGACTGTGATACCCTTTGCTCTTTTAACAGTTTCATGTCAGTACTGTAAACAGCTCCTCTCTGCACAGAATAATGATTTTCTACAGCTGCCTGTGCAGCAGAAACACAGAGCCCTTTGTGTGCGGGTACCTGAAACAAAGCTGTGAGACTGCTGAAGAGCAGTACGGCTGGTGGTGCCTGGCAGGTGTGCAGCACCTCTGACGCCCAAGGGCTGAGCATCCTACCTCTAAGCCCTCGCTCTGTCCTTTCCCCACAAAGGACAAGCAAGAACACACCACGCCTGGCCGAGAGCTGCCTGGGTCTTCTCCCTGTCCCAGCTCCTCTACCCTTGAGCCACAGCAGGGCACTGCGCTTCCAGAGCAAACAGCAGGATCTCTGGAGGGCGGAGCAGCCTGACACAGCTACGGACGGACTCTTCCAGCACCTGGAAACCTTCCCCTCCTCCCTCGGTCGCACACGGGAACTGCACACCAGCTCACACGCTGCGCCGCCGTTTTACAAGGTACAGCCGAGCGCACGCGCAGTACGGACGACGGCATCTACGGCCGCGGCGCTTGTTCGCCCCCACCTCCCCGGCCTCCACCGCCGCACCACCGCCCCCGTGCGGCCACGGCCTATCGAGCGGCCCGCCGAGGAGACGGCACTACGCATGCGTAGAGGCGGCGGACCGTGACGTTGAGGCTGGTGCGCAGGCCTAGTGGTATCTCTGAGGGTGGCGGTGAGGCTGTCTTCGGGGCTCAATGCTCCTGAGATAGCGTTCGTAATGGGCTTTGGGATTGACCCCAAAGACCTCACGGCTGTTTCCCGGCTTGCAGATAACCTCGAATCTTGTGTAAGAAGTCAGACAATCCCAATGTGCTTCGCAGCCCGTAAACTTCCACCCATGGCTTCCACTCAGAGCCTGTGCTAGGCACCAGAAATACCCAAAAGCGTGCTGTAAGGACACATACTCCCACCTCCACCCCCATGCAATAGAAGTAGCCCCAGTGTTGCCCAATCCTGTCCAAGTTCCTATTGCATTGCCAAAAACTGTTTCAAGACTCTCAAAGACTTAAAGCTCCTCGGGGCTGTCATCAGTTCATACAAAGGCTACCCCAGCACCTCTGTGTTGCCCTAAATGTGTCTAATGGCCCCAAGGAATCCCAAAGAGTGGTCAGGCACTGGAATGGCCTGCCTAGGGAGGTGGTTGAGGCACCATCCCTAGCGCTGTTCAAGAAGCGTTTAGATGAGGTGCTAAGGGATTTGATTTAGTAGTTGGGTAGGGATAGTGATAGGAGGATGGTTGGACTAGATGATCTTATAGGTCCTTTCCAACCTTATGAACTTATGAACTATGAACTTATAAGGAATCCCAAACCTTGCGTCTGGGCTCCTGAAAGACGGGATTCCCCTCTGCTAACCCATGAGCCCAGATTTCCCACAGACACTCCTTAATTTTTCCCCCAGGCCCCTAAATAACCACAAGTCCTTCCCAAGGAAGGACTAGATGACCACATATATGCCCCATCAGCCCCAAACTCTTCAAACTCTACTTTCAGACCCCCAAAATCTTCCTCCAAACACCCGAAAGCCCTTCCCTTGACCTCACAAAACAATTCAAAACAAGTCAAAGTGCCCACAAAGACCACCCCTAAACCAGTCCAAGGGACTCAGAACACCTTAAACTCTGCTTCAGAACAGCCCACACACCCCCAGAGTGTGCTTCAGGGTCCACAAACACTGTCTTAAACCTTTCATCAAATTTCACATATCTTCAAACTCTGTGCATAATTACTGGTTCCAAGAGACACCATAGCTTGTCCAGTGTTTCTCAATGAATTCCAGACCTGTTCCAGCGCCTCAGGTAGACCTTGCTTTAATTCAGGACTCCCAGAGACCTCCCTAAAACCCTTCTGCAGGGCTTCAAACCCTGTTGAAAAAGCTTCCAGCAATGTTGACAGCTACATTCCCAAGTGCACCTAAAGATTCCAAACCTAAAACACACAAAAGTGTCCCCCTGGAAAAATTTAATCTCTTCCAAACACCAACAAACCCAGCCCCAGCATCCCCAGTTGTCTCAATGACATTAGGGTTCTGAAACACCCTCATAACCTTTTTCAGGGCACTCAAAGACCTCGAAGTCATCAATGTCCACAGTACACTCATCTGCTACCAAAGGGCTACCAACACTGCCTCAGAATTCCCCAAACTGTGCAACCTGGCCTAGGGAGCTGCTTTGGCAGGGGGGTTTGACTCAATAATCTCTGGAGGTCCCTTCCAACCCCTACAGTTCTGTGATTCTGTGATTCTGAAACAAACCCTAATCTGTCGCAGCAGGTCTCCACTGCTAAATCCTGCTCCTGAGCCCCCAGCCAACCCTTCCCAAGGGACAACATCCCCACATTTGTCCCCTTGCCTCAGATCAGCCAACTCTGCTTCCCAGCCCAAGAGACCTCCTCAACACCAGTCCAAACCATACCTAGGGGCCTGAAAAGATCCCAAATCATGCACAAGTGTCTCCAGAGATGCTCAATTCTTACTTTGATTCCTGAAACCTGCCCTATGGCCCTCAAACACTCCTGAAACTCCACTTACAGCACCTTCCAATTATACCTCAGGGAATCTAAAGATAAACAAAATCTGTCCAAAGCTCTCAAAGAGTCCTTTAAATGACCGAAACTCAGACCAAGGGTACCCAAGATGCCCAAGCCTGCCTCTGGGTTTGACAAACATCAAAAAAAAAACTGACTCTGGCCCTCAAACTCCTGTCTGATACCTTCCAAATGATGCCCAGGGTAGGTTTCCAGCTCTCCTGGGTCCAGCCCTTACATCTTATACCTTCATCTCATAGACATGTCTCAGAAAGGAGCTAGCAGTGATGGTGCACGATCAGCCAATGGATTTGAGGTAGCTAAGTAGTACAGCTACCAGCAGCCTTTAGCCTCATCCACTCACATTAACAGCAGAGTGATTTTGTGTGTCACATACATCTGGGCTTCAGGTGAAGTAACAATGTGACTTTTGCCACCAGTGGGATCTGACCATGAAAAATGCTGTCTGCCTACTGCTGCTCCTTGCTTGGCTCCTCGGGACTTCCAGTTTTGCGATGCTAAGCCCCATGCTCCAGGAGCCCCATTACTTTCAGTTTTCTACTGCCTTCTGCTACTGACTTGGTTTCTCCCATCTAGAAACTACAGGATCCAAATTCAGGGCTGCCTCACAGAAGTACCTTGCTGCTTTCAGTGGTCATGACTGTACGCTCTGAAGGCCAGGTTTGGTGTGTCACCAAACTCTTTAGAGTCTGATCTGAGAGTCTAAGAGTTCCTGAAAAAGGATCTCATAGGGTATACATGAGGGTTACATACATGAAAGTTAATATTTTGCCTAACACCCCATAGAGTCCTTTTTCTACTGAGCCTCCCACATAAACTAGTTCTGTTCATTCTTGCAGCACATGTGGTGCTGGGACATATCTTCTTCCATCCTAAACCACCATTTTGAGTTGGACCAAAGCTACAGTCAGATCTGTTTGCAGAGCCATGTGAACATACCAGAGCTGAGAACAGGACCACTCATTTTAAACATGGGTGAAATTTCTTCCTGATTCTGCCAATTCTGACAGTATTTTATATTGCCAATTCATATGCTGTTTTTTTTTATTTTGTTTGTGTATGAACTGCTTTCTTTCTTTTAAATTAACTAAATGTAAATTCTGTCTTAAAGATTCCATTTTTTTTAACATTTTGTTGTTAAGCAAAACTTAATTTTATTTGGGTTTAAGGGAGTTACAGTGTAGAGAACCTGCATCCCAAGTCCAACCAGGAGGGTGGACTGTCTGTGCAATATGCACTTCATCAGCAGCATGTGTTTTCAGTAATTCACCACACGAATTTCAACATTGCCCATTTGTCCAGTGTTTACAACACAGGCTAAACTGAGTGACTCCTCTCCCATGCCCACTTTGTCTTTCTAGCAAGTTGTTCAGAGGCTGCATTTCCCTGTAGGGAGATTTTTTCCAACCCTTTTTGTTCTCTGTTGAGAAACTTCACTGTCAAATACAGATTGGCCTCCAGATTCACCTTTTGTGAGGCCTCAGAGGATAAATCATTTCCTTCCTCTTCTTGGATAGCTGAGTTTCCCTGTAGCACTTCATTGGTGCCCTTGAAGGAAAAGCTGTGTCAAGATAAGGTAAAGAAATGGCTGCAGTTGGAGCAATGTAGCTGAGGTATGATCCTGTTCTTGGCCACCCACATACAACAAGCAGGAAGTGCTAGGGGTAGTAGTATGAGAGTTTTCCTTTCTGTTATTTTGGTTTTTTTCTGACAGGGACTTACCACGGCTGCAAGCAGTGACTAAATCACAATAGTTCTCAATAAGACTAAAGTCAGCAAAAAGTTCCCAGGCAACTACTCCCATGCTAGACATGTTCATGAATGACCTATCTCTTTACCTGGAGAAAGTAAATGATTTGCAGCTCAGAAGCCTTGCAGGAGAATCTTTGCCTCCAGGCTAGCACAGGATGTGTTCAGGACTCCCATGAGTTTTAGAGCTGGCTGGCAGCATCCCGTGCAGCCTGAAGGCTCCTGGCACTCCTGTTCCGTGCAGCTAGCAGCACTTCTGGGAAACAGGACATATCTAGTTCTTCGGTGCCACAGACAAAGAGGTGAACCTACTATATCCTAGTCTGTATGATAGATGGCACAGTCCTGTAGGTGCTGGCTTCCTGTGCTACTGGGCAAACAGCTGCGGAGGCAGCAGACTCTTTGCTGATAAGCCCTATCAGAGGTGCTACATGGCAGTACTTGTGACTGACAGCTCATCTCATGCCAGCTCACCTGACCTCTCCAACTAGCTCTTATGTAGCTGTGCCCGAAGGAGCGCTTTTCTCCTTCTGCCTTCCTCGCACTTAGAGCCAAATCTGGCCTCTACAGGACAGTGCTGACAAGAATTGCTTGGTCTCCAGGGTGCAGCATAGCTCACCCCTAGGCTCCTGGGAACTTGACTTTCTTCTGCCAGGCTCATGCAGTCCCGAGGGGACACTGCATCAGGAGGGCAGAGAGCTGGTTGTTCTGAGGGGCTGCAGGAAGCCTACAACCATCTCTCTCCTTGTACAATTGCTCTTGAGGCAGGTGGTGACAGTGCCTTACTGAGTTTTTGGAATGAAGCTGCTGCAGGGTCTTCAAGTCTGGCTCCTTTGCAAGAAAAACATTTCTAACAACAGAAGTGTTGTTAGTCTCATCTGTGAGAAGAGTGGAAAGAATGTGTATCTACGTCTTAGAGAACTGCTGTGAGATCCAGAAACATTGATGGGAGCAGTTGGATGACCCACCAAATGGCCTTTACATCCTTGTCTTTTACAAAACCAGAAAGCCTCTAGGGAGACCGGACCACTGCAAGGACCATCCATCTTTGCAGATTTTCTGTAGTACCAGGTTTCCAGTGATACCTACTACAAAGGCCTTTAATGAGAGTTACTGGGATCACAGAAGGCTTGCTAATGCAGTCAGAGCAGACCTTTGGCAGGAAGAGGACACAAATCCATCAATCCAGCATGCCTGGCCTGTGCCTTAACATCAAAACCCCTCTTACCCTGAAGCTGAAGATTTCAGCTTCCCACTACTCATAGGCTTTCCAGGGCCTACACGTAGCAGCTGAGTTATGCACCCTTGAGAAAGATGTAGAGCAGTCCTTAAGTAAGCTAACCTTAGCCATGGTTAGACTTGGGCAGAAATATGACCCTCCTGTTCTAAAAATTAAATGTTAGTATAACCAGAACAAACAAATGATGGTGCGAGCTGTGAAGTACCTAGCTCCACTGTTAGCTGCACCATAATGCCTTTGCAGTATGTTGTGAGTGTATGACAACCCTTGTGAAGGAGCAGCCCACTTCACAATACATCAGGAATTCACAAAGAGCTTCACACACCTGTATGTCTGATGGAGAAAAAAATGTTGCCTTTCAAATGTCCTTTATATGACTGGATAAAGATGAGAGTACTTAACTCCTGCAAGGTAGATTCTGACTGGGACTACAGATTTTGAAGATGCTCGCTAGTAGTTACCTCTCGCTCTTAACCTGTTCTTGAGCGTAAAGGTAACTATCACCTTCAGCTAATTTCACTGCTTTTTATAGAGATCTGAGATACCACTCAACATCATGATTTCAAACACAGCTCACAAATACAAAGCACAGAAACATTTGATTTCTGCTGGGTAGCAGATGTGATGCACCCTTGCATCTATAAAATAAAGTGAGAAAAGATGATTTTGTTAATCTTTTATTAAACCATCCTTTATTAAAAAAAAAAAAGCATTTGTTAATATATAAATTTACAAAGTACCAAGTACTTTTTGCTTCTGTAAGAAACTAGGATTTTATACCATTGCCTCAAAGTTTGCTGATGAACATGTCCAAGCTATTCCTGGGGAAGGCCTGTGAAATTCTGTGTCTAAGGGACAAGCAGATGGGCATGTCCTGGGGCAACGAGAGAGAGATAAGCTGCAGCTCAATGGCCGCTGAACACTCTTTTGTGTGGTACTCATCTCCGTGGGGAGATAGCCATCTCAGGAGATGCTTGCCTGGCATCCTAGCACGGGATTTATCATGTAGGCAGGAAAAATGGAGGATAAAAGAGGGATCGAGCACCATGAGATTGTTGGTGCTCTTCCATCGGAAACCTCCTGAGCTGATCCCTGCTGCTGCACTCCCTCCTGGGCCTGCTGCCTGAGACATGCTGCTTTCTCCTGGACCTCGCCGCTCCTTCGAGGTGTTCTACCATCTGAACCCTCACGAGCTGATCACTGTTGGCTGCTTCTCCGGTGCTGACTGATGCTGTTCCTGGACTTTCCCTATGCCGCTTCTCCTGTGCTGACCCGGTGCCACTTCTCCAGGACAGCTGCTTGCTGCTCAGGGCTGCCCGTCGCTGCTGCTGTTCTCCCCGCTTCTGCCGCCCCTGCTCTTCTGCCTCGGACCATCGGAGCCGCTTGCAACCGGACCGCCCCTAGGATCCTGGCTGGTGACTTTTCCCGCGTTGTACAAACCCTTGCTTCTTTCCCATCTTTCCTATGGCTCGCCTTCCCTTCCCCATCACCCTAACAGTGTCCGCCTTCCCCATCTCCCTGGTTTATAGTGGTAATAAACTGGTCGGACCAACATTTGAACCATTGCTTCTTAATCTCACGCCGGGTATACACATAATCTAAGAACCTCATCTCCCTCCTTTATATTGGAGCGTGACAGCTTCCCAGTACAACAGGACTCAGAAGTGACAGGTATATTTGGTATTAATTCCATGTATTAATTCCAGGGCTGCAGAAATTACAAACCAGTTCTTATCAAAGATGGCTAATTTCATGCCTTTGACAGATCCATATGTGTCCTGCCTCACTTCAGTTTAAAACATACTTCCTGCTCACCTTGACATACATCAGTATTTGCAAGGGACAGCAAGGCTGGAGCTGTAAGAACTAGCTGACTCCCCAGAAAGATGCAGGCATTTCTTTTATAAAGGGAGAAAATTCCATATCACAGAATCATTTGAGTTGGAAGGGACCTCTAAAGGTCATCTTGTCCAAGCCCCTGGCAGTGAACAGGGACATCTACAGCTAACCACATGCTAATGGAGAAGAGAACTCAGTCATTGAGAGAGCTCTTTTTTTACCTTGTTTCTTAGGGAAAGTGCATCCTTTGCCTTGTGATCATCCCATAATCAGAGAGAAAAAGTCACTGTTTTCGTAAGTCAACAATTCTGAGATCCCCCTGCAAGCTGCATGGTATGAAGCATCCCCAAGTTCCACCATTTAATTTTTTAGCACCAAAACATCCTAAGGTAGAAAGTCCTCAAGTTCTATGTTAAGACCTGAACACCAAAGCAGAACACTGGACTGCTGTGCAAGTATTGTAAAATGAAAAACCCGTTGTACCCACTGCAATTGTTAGCATAACTGAACTCCAAAGGGATCTTTTGTGTCACAATCTCTTCAAACACTGAAGAATAGCTGTCAGTTGCAGAGAGAAACTGAAGGTTTCTGGAGATGTTGTTTTTCACTTGATCTTCCTACAAAAGCCCCCCTCTCTTCTGAAGGAACTTGTGCAGGTGCCATCAATCCTCTGCATGGTCATCTTGCTAGTTCTCTTGCTAGTTCTGCACCACGAAACACTACCACATCATTGCTCTCCTACAGGAAAGCATGTCTTGTCTTGGTGGGATAAACAACCCTAAGCACACCAGCAAGTTTGTCTTCTTGTGCAAAGCTTGTACCAATGGAATTGGAGGACAGATAGCGAAACAAGAGGAGCCCACTTAAATCTCAAATGCCTCAGCATCTTGCAGATGACCACACAGGGCAAGGAAAACTGGAATGCTTAATGTCTGCTGCTTACTCACTTCAACAGTCAGCATGGCAGGCGACACTTTTCTTTCCATGTTTCTAAGAGAGGACAAAGCATCTTACTTGCAACAGATTTATATTGCAGATCATACACTTACATCTCCTCACTGTAAAAGAATGACATAGCTCCTGCCATACTATTCTGCCTCCTAGGAGGCACAATTAGCTCCACACTTAACAGAAAGAATCGTTATGTTGCATGAGAACCACAGTTCTTGAAGGCAATTTTTCTGGCGTGCTTGTGATAGGAAGTGCTTCCACCCTTCTGAAAGCTTCTCTTCTGATCCAAGTACACATGCAAAAAATGGTGAAATATGATGCACCTGTCCTCTGCAACATTTCTTCAGTTTAAATCAAGTCAGCTAGAAGTCCCAGTTATCTGTGCAGTTGTCCAGTTCCTCTTTGGCCTCTCAGGCAGCACAGCATGTATTACAGCCCATTTCTACACTCACAAATAAATACAAGATGGGGAAGCACAGCAGATGTGCCCCAGTGACTGCTGTACCCCCCCCCCCCCTCCTGAAATCCAAAGTGCTTGTTTTGCAGCAGGACCCATATCCCCACCTGCCAGCTGAGAACATGCAGTCCTGAACCCTGCTCACAGGTTTGACTCTTTTCCCTAACTGGTCCCTTGGTATGTCCTTTTCAGCTGGGTTAGGCTTCAGGAACATCATCTGATCCTGCATCTTCTGCCTTCACCATGTCACTACTGTTTGTCTCAGCATGGAGCCGCTTGTAGTCGGTGTGGAAGAAGATGACGTAGAAACAGGCCATGGCACTGCAGAGGCCTGCCAGCAACAGGACTGGAGCTGCAAACAAGACACACTTTTAGATGATGAATCCACATCCTCCACTGTTGCAAAAGTCAAGAGAAACAGCACAGTCCAGGCTACCCTGAGGATAACATGCAGCTCAAGACTGGGCAGCACTGGCAGGGAGAAAGCCAAATCCCATCTCATGTAACAAGGACTCTGAAAAATGACTTGAGTGAAATCTGCCAGGATTTGTTTTGTGTGGCTCTATAGGCTGGAGTCTTACATCAGTGCACACAGTGTGTTTGTGGGAATACATCTGCATGTATTTGTGTGTTAGTGTGTATGTGCAGCTAAGTGCTGGGGGCTGGTGAAGAAAACTACAAGAAAGACCCAGTTTCAGCACTCTTGTCATGGGCAGGGTTGCCATCCCCTACATCAGGCTGCCCAGGGCCCCATCCAAGCTGGCCCTGAAATCCTCCAGGGATGGGACATCCATGGCTTCTCTAAGCCTCATCAAGAACCAAATTACTTCACCAGAAGCCAAACTGCTATCTGGGGACAGTGAAGTCTTGTTCCCTGTCAGCATGCAGAGATGGTTCTGGGGATCTCTGCTCAGCTGTGGATTTAAAAATAAAAAAAATGAAAAAGTGCTTGCCAGGCTCTGTGTTAGGGTGTGTCCCTAGGAACTGATGTGAGTATTACAAAAACGGCAGATAACACCTGGATTCAGCCTACAGTGCTCAAGCTCACCTCAGTTTCTGTGTCTTCTCCTGACAAGGTACAGTAGCATGGAATAAATAACAAAGCTGCGCAGGCATGCTACAAACACTGCAACATCTGCATGTACAGAAGCAACGGAATTAACTCTCTGTCAGTGTGCCTGTGGTCTTGACCTGCCACAATGCACAGTGTGTGCTACATGGATTGGATTTTCTGCTAAGAGTAGTTGTGCAGTAAAGCTCAGAGATAGGCTGCTGTAGGAATTGATCTTGCAGGGTCTGTAACTGTGAGACATGGGTGGGAGTGGGGAATATGCAGCGTACAGCTAAGCATCCAGCACTGTTACTTAAAGATGTGCTTACTTGTCCAGTCCAGGGCTCCATCCTGATCAAGAGCACAGGTGGAAGATGGATCCTTAGAAACACGCACGGTGAGGGCTTGCAGCAGAATCATAAAAATAACACCTTCAATCTGGCTGTGGAGAGAAGCCAGCATGCAGTGACTACCTCTTTCACCAATGATGTAGACAACACCAGCTTCCCCAGTGCAAGGAAGCAAAGCCCTTTACCAGAACAGGGTCTTTCTTGCAGGGGAAGCTGCAATCAGCTGTTCCTGACCTTGGCTAACAGGCTCTGGTTCACATGGTGGCCACATCAACCCCAGACATGGGGACAACACAGCAGGATCACTGAGCAATCACTGTAGAGGTGCGAAGGTACTGAACTACAGCTGTCAAGGTGATGAAGTTTAGGCACTGGACAGAGGCTTGGAAATACCTCTCACTGCAGGGTTGAGGATAGGAAATATTTCAGCTCCTTCTCATCACAGACGGCTGCTAGCAGCAATGAAGTTCACAACCAGTGGGAGACAAGAATCAAGGCAAGTGCCTAATGCCCATCTTTAACTGGTGTTTCTTGCTGCTGCAGCTCTATGTGTCACATACAAGAGGTACTGCTTAAGGCTTGGTCATTCCTGCAGCAGAACAGCGCCAAAACCTTTAGAGGAAGCTCATCAGCTCCACAGCTCACTCAGCAAGCTCACCCCTTGCACAAAGGTAGTTCAGCAGCACGGCTGGCAGTGATGCTCACTCTGCTCTATCTACACCCACAAACCTGTGAGTGCACCTCTCAGCTGGATTTAACGTGCTTGCTTACCTTGCAACAAAAATCAGTCCTGTAGATGTGCCTTCTCCCACAGGATAGGAACACTCCACTGCAAGCTCCATGGCAACAGGGTACATGGCAAAACCAAAGAAACCAAAGATAGAGCTGGTGATAGCCAGAGCAATGGCCTGATCCCTGAACCGAGATGCCTGCAGGCAGAAAAAAAAGCACCAAAATCTGTCAACTCTGCCATACAGAAAGTCTCTGAACTCATAACTTGCAGGAAGTCCCAAGCATTTGCTATCCACCAGCATTGTATTTCTTTATTCTCTAGCCCACTGGAGTTAACAAATTGCTACTCAGTGAAGATTTAGCTTTCAAATTTAAGCCAGGCAACAGAGAGGATCAGCAGAATTATCTGAAGAATGTGGACGCAGTCACAGTACTTTGACTTTATTTTCTGAACAGTAACTAACCTGAAGTGCACTTAGTTTATCTCCAGAATCAAGTGAAACACACACTGTCATTCTGACAAGTATTTTAGAAGTGGCATTTGCAGTGAGTTACATATGAGAATTCACTGGAATACTACAGCTCAGTTTGCACTTACAACTATTCCTTATCACGCCAGATTCACATTTGTTACACTGGGATATTAAAAATCAAACAAATAAACAACAACAGAGAAAAAACCTGAATTATCCACAAAACTTGGTGGTACATTTAATGACCAAAGCAGCCTCATCCCTCAGTCTGCTGGAAAAAAAATGGCCTTGCCTCTTCACTAGGAAAGTTAAGAGCATGAGCCCTGCAGCCTCAGTACTAGTAACCTCCTTTCTTAGTCATGCTTTAAATTCCCACAGAGAAACAGCAGGTGGGGCACAGCACAGCTCCAAAGGTCTGGGTGGAGCTCATGAAGTCCAAACTGTGTCTAGAATCAGAGTTCAAAACATCAGGGCATCAAGCAGATTTGGATGGGTGGGTTTTATTTTACTGCTTTGAACTAGTAGTTCATCTGTATGGGATAAGGGTAAGGAAGAGAAAAGGAGAGGTAAGGAAGAACCGATCCAATGTAAAGAAGTAAATTGCATCAGTTAATTTATGTCCTGAAGCTCTATCTGAGGCTCCACAGTTACTCTTTGAAACCTCCAGGAAAGGGTTTTTCTGTAAAAAAATAAAAATAAAAAATCCTACCCCAGGGAGATAATCTCCAAGTAGGACACATAGCTTAATAAATACAGTGACATCAAATGACTCTGTTTTGAGCTGATGATTACTAGATACCAACAGAAGTAAGCCCACAGGCGTGGTACAATGCAAGAGAGAACTCACCACTGCAAAAACGATGCTGGCAAGGGCACTCAGGCAGAAACAGATTTTGGTGGACTCTATGAAATTCCTTGTCCGGTCAACATAAAGCCCTAGCAGGAAGGCACCCAACAAACCACACACTGTGAACAGAGCACCGTTCAAGCCAGCAAATACCTAGAGGGCATAAAAATGAAGAAGCTGATAAAACACAGTGGTTAGGAATGAGGGTTTAAAGTCACTGACCTACCTGCTTGCTGCTGGCAGGCCACTGTCTGAAACAGAGCAAGGTTTCACTGCCGGGTTGTGGCAGCAAATAAACAGGCCCAGAATCAGTGCTACTACACATGTGAACAACAGGGTGATGGTAGTCTTGAGGTCTCAATGGATGACAAATTTTGGCATGCCTGGCAAAGGAGGCTGGATGCACAGCAAGGCAGGTCAACATACAGAGAGAAAACACTTAACTCCAGCTGTTATAAAAGGACTCCAGGAGGATACAAGCACCAGGATTGAAGTGCTGCCTGCCTCAGGGGAAACACAGGAACTGGTGCAGCCCCTTGCTATTGCAGGGAGACAGCAGGAGGAACCAGCTGTGCAAACCCTGTGCGCAGCTGTAAAAGCTGCACCTGGCCAGCACCGTGGGAAGAATGGAGAAACAGATATGTCACAGTACCTGTGATTTCCTATTGCCTTGGCTTCATGTAAGACTGCCTGAAGTAAAAATGCAATTGTACCAGCCAGCCTTCAGTAGCCTGATCACTCTAGGGCCCACCATGAGCCTCCCTCCATGCCTCTCTGGGAAAGGTGTCAGAAGGCTGCTTAAACATCTGTGTTCTAGAGTGGCCTAAGAAAATGGCAACACCCTAAATAGTGTTTGGGGAGAAAAGGGTTTAAATTGCAAGGAGGAGCCTGGACAGAGGCAGAAATAAAAACACAGATCATCCATTACTGAGAGACTGTGCTGGGCATTAATGTACTGCGTAACCTACATTAAAGAGTACATGCAAATAATATATGAGACAGTGCAGCAGTCTTCATTTTGTACTGACTTGCTTATCAAGGAAATCAGAAGATGTGGTCAGTGGGTAGGAAAGAAGACGACTCACATTTGAATAACCCTTTTCACAAAGGATTTGTTCCAGAAGAGCTGAAAAGCAGGTGAACATTCCAATTCCTCCTCCAAAGCACACTGCCAAGATGATGTACGGCTTGTTTCTCAGGAGCTAGAGAAATCAGTTAACATACTTAAACAACTGGAGAAGAAAGAAAGGCCAGGCTGTGACAACAGACTTGGGGGTCAGATGCTCTGACCCCTTAGTTAGAAATGCTGAGGGCAACCCTGTGAGCACCAGAGGTGTATGGAACCCCTTGTCAATCCAGCCAGCACACAAGTGAAAACAGAGGCCGTGTAAGAAGGAGGGATCTCTTCGGGGCCTAAATCTTTCTTGTTCTTCACCTGTTACCACATCTGTTACCACCTCAGAAAGCTCAGACAACGCAGTCCTCTGAAAGGAGTCCAGTGTGCTTGTCTGTACTGGCTAAGCAGCAATCAGCCCATGGCTGAATGGTGAGATAGCATCCCAGATTTGTAGTGAGCAGATTACACTTCCTGGGAAAGGAAGAGAACCTTCCATGGCAGATTTGGTAAAGCAAAATTTGGAGTCTGCTTTCTCAGCAGATTCGACAACACATCCCTGCCTGGAAAGCCATGTCTCTCATTTCAGCATTGGTTCCCCTCTGTGCTACTGCACTTACCATTTTGAGCCCCATGAAGAAAGGCTGAGAGGTGGAGTTAGTGGCACTGGCTGAAGGAGGTGTTGGAGGAACCTTCTCACGAATTCCCACAGTGGCTAGAACACAGGCTGTTAGAGCAGGAATGGCATAAACACCTAGCTACACAACACAAAGCAAAGCAATGTTATACGTCTTTGCAGCTCCACTGTTCCAAACATGTAAGCCAGCTGGACCCAAACCAGCCCCAGTGGCCAATAAAACCAGTTTTCATTTACCATCAGCGGGATGTGCCTTCCTTCAGGAACTAGTGCAGGTGACAGAACGTTTGCTATAAGAATTCCCAAGGGATTGGCTGGAAGAAAAAAATATGTATTTCATGTAAGCAATCATAATCAGATGATTATTAACCTCTACTACCACTCAGCACCAAAGTAGCAGTGTTCAGAAAAGCAACAAGTACAGGCAGACCAATGGAGGAAGATATGAGAAAAGTTAACTGCGTGGTCTCGCTGATGCCATATTTGTTCTCTCATCATCAAGAAATATATTTATACATTTATTTTCCTACAAGACCTAATTTCTGAAGCTGAAAAATTATTTTCATTTACAAATTTATGGTGCCTGAACCCTCACAAGGCTGTGCTGTAAATGCTAGTAGGAAATGACTAAATGAAGATGGACCAATACATATTATCTGTCCTGATGCTATACAGCAACAGCAACAAACACAGGAGAAATCTAGACAACCTTAGAGTCCCACCTCAGTCTGGACCTAGAAGAGAATGCATCCAAGGACTAGCTGGGACACTTCTGAATGCAATGTGATATCTTCATGTGTTACTACCTCAGCCTTCCTCCAAGTTCAGTGTCTCCTGGGTGCTTCACTGGCACCATGATTCCCTAATTCATCTATACATTCCTGCAGTATAATCAGCCATTGTCACAGCCAGCCAGCCTTGAAAAACTAGCTTTTCACACAAGTAGAAAATCAGCATCCTATGGGAACTTGCAGTTCAGGAGAAGGAGCTGAGCAACAGCTGGTTTAACTTACCTTTCTCCCACAAGATGAGTGTGCATACCAAAATGTAATAGGTGCCAAGAATTGTTTGGCCACCTTCTACCACGTGCACTAACGTTTGTCAATTTTATTCTTAGAAGTACCAAACTTGCTACTTTTTTGGAACAAAAAAGTCAACAAAATGTCCCTTTAAAAATAATGAGAATCCATACCGGTAGGGAACCAGCCAGTGCAGCCTCGTATTACATTTTGTGAAGACTGTCCAATAAGCACACAGAATCACAGAATTCTAGGGGCTGGAAGGGACCTCCAGAGATCATGGGGTCCAAGCCCCTGCCAAAGCAGCTCCCTAGCCCAGGTTGCACAGGTAGATATCCAGGTGGGTTTGAAACATCTCCAGAGAAGGAGATTCCACCACCTCTCTGTGCAGCTGTGCCAGTGCTCTGTCACCCTTACTGTGAAGTTCTTATACACATTTGTGAGGAAGTTCCTATGCATCAGTTTGTGACCATTTCCCCTTGTCCTATCACTATGCACTGCTGAAGAGTCCAGCCTCATCCCTTTATGTATCTAAATACCTTAGATATTTATAGATGTGGATAAGATCCCTTTTCAGTCTTCTTTCTTCAAGGTAGAACAGACCCAGGTCTCTCAGCCTTTCCTCATGAGAGGTGTTCCATGCCCTTTATCATTTTTGTGCCCTCCACTGGTCTCTTTCCAGAAGATCCCTGTCTTTTTTGTACCAGGGAGCCCATAACTGGACACAATACTCCAGGTAAGGACTCACCAGGGCACAGCAGAAGGGAAGGATCACCTCCCTTGAACTGACAGCCATGCTCTTTTTAATGCACCCTAGGATGGCACTGGCCTTCTTGGCTACCAGATGGCTCATGGCCAACCTGTCAACCACCAGGATACCCAGGTCCCTCTCCTCAGAGCTCCTCTCCAACAGGTCACCCCCAACCTGTACTGGCACATGTGTTATTCCTCCCTAGGTGCAAGACTCCACACTTGCTCTTGTTAAACCTCATCTGGTTTCTTTCTGCCCAACTCTCCAGCCTGTCCAGGTCTCGCCGAATGGCAGTACGGCCTTATGGCATGTCAGTCATTCCTCCCAGCTTCATATCACTAGCAAACTTGCTGAGAGTGGACTGTATCCCCTCATCAAGGTCACTGATGAAGATGTTGAACAGGACTGGACCCAGCACGAACCCCTAAGGAACACTGCAAACAGAGCATATACTCAGTGCACACCTTTCACCAGTCCTCAGCAGGAGAAAATTAAGGATGTATAGGACATCTCAGAACTCAGCCACTGAATTACATCAGTATTTTGTACAGAACAAAGGCAGTTATGCCAAAGTTCATAAACACAGGAAACTCTTGTCTAAATACAAACTTTGCAGCTGAACACTGAAACAAGCAATACCATCCTTGCATGTATTCAAAACTGACATGACCCTGAACATCCTGCTCAAGCCAACCCTGCATGCAAAGGGGACATGAATGAGGTGATCACAAGTGATGCCTTACAACATTATTCTCTATTCTGTGATTCTGTTGAGGCATCATTAATATTGCTACAGCACATGACAGTCACAGCATTCCTGCTCTGTGTTTTGGAAAGTAATTGCTAATGTAATCTAGGTGAAATGTTACCCAAACTAACTTTAAGTGGAAACTTTAACAGTTTCCAAGGAGACGGATTAAAACTTCTCTATTTGCGTAAAATACAAACAGGAGATTTTTTCATGGTGTTCACAGGCATCCATTCTGGGCCCTGCACTGCTTCCCTGGGCATGATAACAGCACTGAGTACAGTAAATACTGAGAAGCACAGATGAGTAATAGTGATCTCAGCTACTCCATCTGCACACAAAACCAGCAAATCCTGCTTAGAGGTACTGCCAGAAGCTGTGGGGATACTGGCAGGGCCAGAGTCTGCATACAGCACTGATGCACTACTCCAACACTGAGCATTGCTCTAGCATTAACACAGGAAATGGATACTAATAAACTGGAGCAAGCTGAGAGAAAAAGCTCAAGTGAGCAACAGGGTGACATGGAGATATGTGTGAAAAGGAAAAGGGAATTGTGCCTGTAAAGTGACTGCACTGGAACATTTCAGACTTCATAGACAAAGCCAAGTTGAGGTGACTATCCATAACTTCTTGCCAAACAAGTGTAACAAGACTAAATGGCCAGGAGATAACAAGAATCAAGATGAGAAGTAACATGTAGGCATTTGCCGGTAAGGTAATTAACCACTGAAGTAAATGAATGGGCTGTGGCAGATGCTCCTTCTAGGCAATATTCAAACTCTTTTTAAAAATGAAATTCTGAATTTAAATAGCAGGCAGTAATGGATGCAACCAGACACCACTAATGGAAGTCTGCTAGATAGCAATATGCAGGCGTCGCAGAAGATAATTATCACAGCCCATTCAGTCCTCACACTAGTATCTCAGCCAGCCACAGACTGAACAGATTGAAATCTTGAGTATCTACTGTTCTTAGTTCTTCAGTTGTATTAATTCCCACAGTTAAATCCATTTATTCCTGTAAGGTCTGAGGCCACTACATCAATGGTGTACTATTTAGCTTGCTCTGGCTGCTCTCTCACCCAAAAGAATTGAATTTCTACTGGCTGTGATCCTTCATACCACAGCAAAGGACCACAGTGCCCAGTGGTGCCCACCAGCACCTTCTGAACTTCTCTGGTAGTACTGGCATCACACCACACTCAAAGCAGAGCTCCTTCTCCAGAAGGGAAGGTAAAGATCTATCTCACTCCTGGGAAAGAAAGTGTGCAACCTCGTGTACCCACTCCAGAGAGGGGGGTGCGAAAGAATTGCCTTGTTCTAACATCACAAATATCCATCTTTATAAATAAGTGTTCATGGTCTGGATTTACCAGCAGCACTGGGAAAGCTGTACAGGTGTCCTTCTGCACTGGCCTTTTCCCCTGACTTATCCCTTCCATCACAACTCTGTAACCATGTGGGATCTCCCCCATACCTCCAGGTCTTGATTCGGCCTCTGGAACCAGTGTGTCAGCATCTGCATGGCCAGCTGAATATATTTTACATGCGTATGCATGTGTGTATATATATTGGAATGTTCAGCCTTGATAATGGATGAACTGGTGAACAAAACTGCTACTGCAGCCTCACCTCTCTCTGATTACAGGATTTGAATACTGTGACCACAAGCATAGCTTGCAAATTGAACACCAGCTCAGCAAGTTGCACAGGTAAGGCCACTGCACAGACCTGAAATTTAGTAATGCTGAGGGCTGTCCTCAGCAAAGATGGTCATCTTGTTATGGCAGTGGGGAAGCACACTGGGAACCTTGGTGGCTGACTTTCAACTCTGCACCTGGATATGGTTGAGGCCCACTTCTTGCTTGGCAGGAAATGTCTACCTGTTCCTTAAGGCTTTACTGATTTATTTGATGTAGCTATGACACTTTTGGCCAGAGCTGTGTTTGCAAGGCCTAACGACTGTAGTAGAAAAGGCTTCCTTTGCCCACTGTCTTTGAAAGCAGTACAAATGCTAACAAGTTCTGGAAGGTAACAAAGCTACTGTGTTGGTATCACTTACACATGGATGAGATCATATTTGCTGTTGCTCTCTGGTGATCTGGGAACCATAAAGCTGCCAACTTAGTTGGTGAAAAGATAACAAGAGGCTGAGCCAATGCACAGAGGCACTGCCCAACGAACAGGTACCAGTAATTCTGGGAGCCCAAGCTCATGAACTTCAGCACGCTGAACAACCGGATGATGCTACCCATCATGTTCAGCCACGCACTCAGGATCACCTGCAAGCAGAAACAGCCATGGGTTGTATGTTGCAACCTGAAAGACAGAACTTAATGCAACAGCGTAGCATAAGCAAGGTCTCAAATGAATTATGGGAAACACTGGGTTTTTAGTAACTGCTGCAAAGAAAGCTGCCTGCAGACTGTCCCCACCCCTTCGGGTCACTGCAGGATGTTCCTGATCCAAAGACAACCTTTACCAGACTTCTTACAGAGCAAGAAGGCTCCTTGGTCTACCATCATGCAGCTTATGCAAGCCAGCACATACTGTTGGTGGAATTTGGTAGAAATCCAAAGTTCACTATTTTCAGTCTGTTGTCAAGTTTGTGCTGTTACCAATATATCTTGCTGCAGTGATCCAAAGACTATGGAAATTAGTTATACAAGACGCAGGACCTGCTAGTGTTCTGTCCCTTTGTGCTTGTTTCAGTGCCACAATCTCAAGACTCACAGCTTTTGGGAAGAGTGTGCTGAGATCCCACACTGCCTTTGCACAGACACTGTGAGTTGGCAGGTGTCACTAGCTTGCTTGCACCTGGCCCTGCCATTCCTTAATCTGCTACTACAAGCACAATAGTTGTGTTAACACTACTCCCTAGAAAACCCCAAATGACCTCACTAAGTGCTTTATGCAGTTGAATCATGCTGTCTGTCCCTGTCAGTTGGCTAAAACAACAAAATCCCAAGCAGAAAAAAGGAAAGGAGAAATGCACCATTCATTATGACTTTTCTTACTACTCCCCCCTTCCAAGGTGGTGACAGCTACTACTGAACTAGAACTGAGCTTTCAACACAGCCATCCTCTGCTGCACTTAGCCAGACAAGATCCACAGTATATATGCTAGTGCTTTGTGCATCTAAACCCATAGAGAGGTCGTCTCCTCCATCTTTGGGTGAAGAGCCCTCAGGGTAACAGAACAGTTCAACTCACAGCACATCTGAGTCCCACACTGTCAAGAACCCATGTTGCCACCAGACCAAAGGGGATTGAGATGAGCAGGTACACTATTGAGAGCCAGTTGACCATCTCCAGGGAAATGTGGAAGTATGCAGCAGTCTGATCAGCCACAGGAGCAAATGTCAGCCATAGCTGCAGAACAGAGAATAAAAATGTATGGTTAGGTTGAGGTTGGACTTGATGACCTGGAAGGTCTTTTCCAACCTGAGCAATTCTATGATTCTGTGAAAATAAGTAAGCATGACCATCATTACCAGAACAGATTTTCAGCATCCCTGCAACCTTATTACATTCAGAAGAGGCTCACAGTCCAATTTCCCTCCACCCACTCCGAAGGAGCCTGGCAACTGTCATCCATCCCACTTCTGCAGGAGGTTACTGGTGGGCTGCATGCCACTGCCTCCCTGCCTGCACTGGTAGCAGCATGAGGGGCAATTGAAGGGAGCACAGACTCAACGCTTCAGTAAGCCACAGCTGGAGAAGGCAGCATAAACAAACGCAACCCCTGGGACTGTCGGAGTTCAAGGAACACTATGGATTTGTTGGTGCAACACATATACAACCAGGCACAGCCTCACCAAATACAGTAGAAAAATATTGGTTTTCATGAAATACAAGCTGTTAACCAGTGTCTACCCCCCCACACACACCAACAAATCAAGATTTTAAATGCGAAAAGCAATATGAATTGCAGAGTGGAAAGCACATGTAACCGAATAGGGTGCAAGCACTTTGCCAAGTTAATGGCAGTATCAGCTAGCACAAGCTGCCATATGGAATGTTTTCCACTGTCAAGCAGGCTGTATAGCTGCACAGTGTAGCAACACCCCTGCAACACCTGTCCTGCACAATTTGAAAAGGAGACACAGGGGTGAAGGGGACCGGGGAACTACAGGCCTGTCAGCCTGACCTCGGTATCAGGGAAAGTTATGGAGCAGATGATCTTGAGGGAGATCACACGACACGTGCATGGCAATAAAGGGATCAGACCCAGCCAGCACGGGTTCACCAGGGGCAGGTCGTGCTTGTCCAACCTCATCTCCTTCTATGACTGGGTGACCAGACAGGTAGATGAGGGAAAGGCTGTTGATGTAGTCTACCTGGACTTCAGCAAGGCCTTTGACACGGTCTCCCACAGTATTCTCCTAAGGAAACTGGCAGCCCGTGGTGTGGACAGGTTCACTCTTCTCTGGGTGGAGAACTGGCTGGAGGGCCGTGCCCAGAGGGTAGTGGTTAATGGAGTTAAGTCCAGCTGGCGTCCTGTTACGAGTGGTGTCCCCCAAGGGTCAGTTTTGGGGCCCATCTTGTTTAATATCTTTATTGATGATCTAGACGAGGGAATTGAGTGTACCCTCAGTAAGTTTGCAGATGACACAAAGCTGGGAGGATGTGTCAAACTGCCTGAGGGTAGGGAGGCCCTTCAGAGGGATTTGGACAGGCTGAACAGCTGGGCTGAGCAAAATGGGATGAGGTTCAATAAGACCAAGTGCTGGGTCCTGCACTTTGGCCACAATAACCCCATGCAATGCTATAGGCTTGGGGCAGAATGGCTTGAAGAATGTAGAGAGGAAAAGGACCTGGGGGTGTTGGTTGATGCTCGGCTCAACATGAGCCAGCAGTGTGCCCAGGTGGCCAAGAAGGCCAACAGCATCCTGGCCTGTATTAGAAATAGTGTAGCCAGCAGGAGCAGGGAGGTGATCATCCCCCTGTACTCAGCTCTGGTACGGCCGCACCTCGAGTACTGTGTTCAGTTTTGGGCCCCTCACTACAAGAAGGACATTGAGGCCCTGGAGCGTGTTCAGAGAAGGGCAACAAAACTGGTGAGGGGTCTGGAGCACAAGTCTTATGAGGAGCGGCTGAGGGAGCTGGGATTGTTCAGTCTGGAGAAGAGGAGGCTCAGAGGAGACCTTATTGCACTCTACCACTTCCTGAAGGGGGGTTGTGGTGAGGAGGGAGTGGGCCTCTTCTCCCTGATAAGTAATGACAGGACGAGAGGGAATGGCCACAAGTTGCGCCGGGGAAGATTTAGATTAGACCTGAGGAAGCATTTCTTTTCTGAAAGAGTGGTCAGGCACTGGAATGGCCTGCCTAGGGAGGTGGTTGAGGCACCATCCCTAGCGCTGTTCAAGAAGCGTTTAGATGAGGTGCTAAAGGACTTAATTTAGTAGTTGGGTAGAGATAGTGATAGGAGGATGGTTGGACTAGATGATCTTATAGGTCCTTTCCAACCTTATGAACTTATGAACTTATGAACTTATGACCTTCCCTTCTACAACAGACAGCTCAGCAATCATCAGTATTCACATGCTCTCCCAGGCACCAGGACACAGCAGTGTGGCTGCTGTGAAAGTGCTGTTGGATGCCCACCTGAGACAAACAGGACTCCTCCCAAGCCACACACCATATTCCTGTTTGTGCTCAATGATCGTCAGAATGGACACAAAAACTGGAAGCAAATAGCCTCTGGCTTCAGCTGATGCCACCCATGCTGATGTAGCAGCAGAGGAAGGACAGCGGTGAGATCTACAGACAGGCTGGAAGTCAGTTTCAGCCTCTCACAGCTCTCAGGAAGACAGGCAGGACCAGGAGCTGGACAGTGTAGTTCATACGTATCCACAAGGGCCCTGCTTGAACAGACAGGAGTGGGTGAGGAGCGTGTGTACACAGCCCTGCAGCACACTTGTGTGGCTTTCCTTCCTCTCCAAGTGCACCAAGTGGTGATAGAAGTCCTCCAGGAGAGCAAGTCAGGAGCCTGCCAGCCACGTGTGAGCCGGCTCTGCCTGTTGCTCCCTCCTCCTTCCTTTCCACCTTACTCAAAATGACAAGCACAAACAGGGCAGGAAGCACTCCCAGACTCATTCTGCTGCGCATTCCTCTGTCCTCAGCACTAAGGCAAGAAGTTCCTCCTGCAAAGCAGTTTCCACCCTCTGAACTCAGCAGTAAGGATGCAAAGAGAGAGGAGGTTTTTGCCTCAGCAATCAGCACTTTCTGGGTACTACTGAACAGTAAAGCTTCTCAAAACCACACTGTTGGGGAGAAATTACCAAAGCTTAGCCCTGATGTGGTCAGAAGCACGACCAGGACTTTGGGCAGAAATTACATGAAGTAGATAATGCTCACTTACAGACTTTTTAAAATAATGTAAGGATTACTTACGCTATGTTTTCAGTCAGCAGTGTCCAGAACAGCAGTATTTGGGGAAATGAGAGCCACCCCCAGCAAGACAGTACTCTCATAGAGCAGACAGAGACAGAGGCTCTTAAGCCCAGGTCAGTAGCAGAGATTCAAGGAAGAGACATCTTCTCTTTGGTGTAAAAGCCTTCCTTATACCTTATCTATGCTGCTATGCTCTCTCATAGAGAAGAACTTCACATGATGATGTGGAGCAGAAGTAGTTTCCTTTCCATCGTCACATGGTCAGGCCTGGCTTCACTTGATCACAATTTTAAAACAGGGCAAACAAAGACACATTCATTTCTCAGCCTGTCCGTTCTGCATGACTGAGCATGTTTTCCTGTAGACAAATTGCTCCTACATTGTCCTCATGACACTGACAACAATCCTCTCTCCGGGCTGTTTGCTGTCTGTCACTTTCACTGACAGCAGAGATCACTAAGAAGGAAAGCAGCATGTGTGTATGAGTAAGAGTGGAGAACACAAGGTGTCATCCTGGAAGCTCAGTCCACCCCATGAGGTGACCTGCTCTCTCAAATAAGAGAGCTCAGAAGTTGGGTGTGCTCACCATTTGCATTTTGCAGACAGACAGACACAGGAATAACTACCACAAAGTACTGCATGCAGCACCTGGGCAGGAATTAAGGACACATCTCAACTTGCATGGCAATTTTCATGCCACAGAACTGGTAAGCTAATCTTTTCATCTGGAACTTTTAAACAGAAACCAACCAAGTTGATTCCATGGCCTTTCAACCACTCCCTCAATTCTGAAGTGATTTTCACCTGCAGTGTTTAGGAGAAACATCTGCATCAGAAAACATTTGGTCACAACTTTCCGTGTCAGTATACTTGTAAATTCCAGACACGTGCAGAGGCTTACTAAACAGTTCTGCTACAGAAGGGTATTTATTAAGCACACAGTTTTGAAGTGGGGAAGTTCTGGCCCAAGTTGCCACTGTGGGAAAATAAGGCTGCAGACAATCAGGAAGTTGGCACAAGACTGAGCAGATGGACAGAAGAACCCTCCTTACAGCAGCATGACCCAAGACAGAGCACTGGCACAGCTGCACAGAGAGGTGGTGGAGTCTCCTTCTCTGGAGATGTTCCAGACCCGCCTGGACACCTACCTGTGCAACCTGGGCTAGGGAGCTGCTTTGGCAGGGGGCTGGACTCCATGTTCTCTGGAGGTCCCTTCCAACCCATACAATTCTGTGATTCTGTGACATAGGCTCACTTGTGGATGCATCCGAAGAATCGCTTCAGGTACCTCTCTGGGTACACAATTCACCATTTGCAAAGTTCAGGTCCTCCAGGAGGGCCTGTAAGGGCTCAGCACAGCATCTTTTTCTATGTTGTTACTCCCACTCCTAGCCAGGACAGCCATCCAGGCTAACAGTGCTTTCCTGTTACATGCTGCTCTTGTGCTGCGCTGATCTGAGAGCTTCACGCTGCTTTTCTGCAGGACACCCTTTTGCACCCTTAGAGGATTTTGCCTTAGGAAGGTACCTGAGCTTTCTAGTGTTTCAGTATACAACCAGATTCTCACTGTATTTTTCCATTTCTCTACTACAGCACTTCCGCATCATGGAAGACCCACTCTTCCTTCCCATCACTGAATATGCCTAACCTTAGGTGCCAGACAGCACGCGCTCATGGGATGATAATCCTCAAGCACATAAATCTACATTGCCTGATAACTATCAACAATGTCCTCGATGAATTGGTGAGTGAAGATTTGGGCATCCAACTCGGTATGGGGAAACTTTATGCATTTACCCTGATCGCTATCAAACTTAGTTTTAATCTGCTCAACAAATGAGTGTGACCTAACATCCCCTTTTTAGGCCTTTCAGAATTAAGTAACTGTAGGCAATTAGAAGTTCCCGCACCAGCCCGTTTAAATCATGGAACCACTGAAGTTGGAAAAGACCTCTAGGATCATCAGGTTCAGCTGTCAGCCCACCCCTACCACATCCACCAACCGCGTTCCTCAGTGCCACATGTTGCTTGAGCACACAGGGTCACTGCTTGAACACCTCCAGGGACAGTGACTCCACCAGCTCCTCAGACAGCCTGTGCCACTGCCTCACCACTTTTTCTGTGTAAATATTTTCTAATATCCAACCTAAACCTCCACTGGTGCAGCTTGAGGCTGTTCCCTGTCACATGGGAGAAGAGGCTGACCCCCAGCTCACCACAACCTGACTTCAGGCAGCTGTAGAGAGTGATAAGGTCTCCCCGAGCCTCCCCTTCTCCAGACTGAACAATCCCACTTTCCTCAGCTGTTCCCTGTAAGACCTGTGCTCCAGACCCTCCACGGCTCTGCTGTCCTTAGCCTGGCGCAGAATCACTCCTTTATCACTCTGTATTTGCAATAAACCTCAGCAGGAGATGCACTATTTTTTTTTTTCTGACCAGATAAGCCTGCCGGCCCAGGTCAGCATTAAAGCCCAGCCAACTCGCGCTCCTGTACCCACAGGGAGTTTTAGCAGCGTACTCCTGCAGTTTGACACCGTTACTGTTCTCAGCCCAGCAGAACTTCCAGCTGCGCTCCATCCCAGCCTGGCTGCCCCCCAGAGATCACACGCGCGCTGCCCTCCTCCCCCCGCACACTCCCGCGCTCAGAAAGGCCTCGATGGGGCTGGTGCCGCCCAGCCCCGCTCACCATGGCGTTGGAGCAGTTCAGCAGGCACACTACGGCCAGCAGGAACCACCGCCGCCGGTACGTCTTGAGCCGGCCGGGGCCCCGCTCCGCCAACAGGCCCTCCGCCTCGCTCCGCTCCATCGCGGCTGGGACAGACTCAGCCCGGCCCGGTTCCACCCCGCCCCGCTCCGCACCTCCCCGGGGCGGTCCCGAGCCTTTGCTACCGCTTCCCGGGCGGTGGAGCGGGCGTGGCGCCGGGCACAGAGCTGCGGTGTTCGGGCGGCGGTGGGGGCGGGTTGCCGGCTGCGGGCTGCGGGCTGCGGGCTGCCTTCTCTCCCCGGCGGTGCCGAATGTATGGCGATGAATGCCCGCGGTTGGTGTGTGCTGGCACCCCTCGCCCCCTCCGCAGTGCCGCCCTCTCTTCCCCCCAGCCCAGCACATCCTTGCCAGCCTGGCTTTTGTTTTCAGGAATTAGGCAGTTGGAGCCGGTGGTCACAGAGGTGTTTCTCAGCTAAGCAGTTTCCCATTTTTAAGAAACGTGAGGTACTGAGGCTTCTTTGGTCTCAGATGTGCGAGCGTATGTGATAGCCTCTGAATACACCCATCTGCATAGCATGTGTGCTGAGTGGTCTCTGCTAGGAGAAAACTTCTTTGACAGCTGCTATGTGAAAAAAGGTTTGTCAGCAAATGAGTAGTTAAAGACTCTGTACCTTGGTTATAAAATGGGTGTGGAATGATTTATGAGAGAGACTGGGAGAGGATTCTGCATCCAAAGCAGTTTTGCAGTACTGATCACTCACAAATTATGGGGCAGTTTGGCTTGGATAAGACCTCAGGAGGTGCTTGGTTCGACCTGTTAAAACAGTCAGCTATGAGGTCAGACCAAGTTGCTCAGGGCTCAGCTTGGTCTTGAAAACTTCCAAGGACTGAGTGAACACAACCTCTCAGGGCAACCCATTCTAATGCTGGACTGTACTTGCAAGGAAGAAGTTTCTGTGTAGTTTCTCCTTCCATATAACACTGCAAGCAGACCAGGCACATTGTGATGATATCTCCCTGTAGATACAGGAAGGCTGGTTATGTCCACCAAAGCCTTCTTCTCCATGCTGAATAAACTGCATTTCAACAGCCCTTCCTCTTCAAGCAACTGCTAAAGCATCTGGCCATCTCTGTGGGCTTGCTGTGCTCACTTGAATTTATTGATGTATTTCTTTTGCTGGGAGATCCAAAACTGAACACAGTAGTCTAGATGTGACCTGGTAAGTACTGAGTAGAACTGAATAATCCCTTCCTTTAACCTACTGCTCTTACAGCCCCGCATGCTGTTGGCCTTTCTGCTACTAGAGCTTGCTTCAGCCTTATGTCTGCTGAGCATTTCAGGGGGAGTCTTACCAAGGCTATCCTGTACATTTACAGCAGAGATGTCCCTCAGTCAGTCAGTTTATAGCCTGTAAAACTGCAGCAGGCTCCTTCTGCCCAAGGCTTTGCACCTTTGCATTTATCTTCATGAAATTTCATTGGCTACTTCTCTAGTTGGTACCTCTGAAGTAGAAGCACAAATATAGTATGTATACTCTGAAGTATATAGCACAAATATACTGACTGTTCCCCCCACTTTGGTGTCACCTGCAAACCTGACAACCCTTGCATCCTCCAGGTCACTTATAAATGTGCTAAACAGGAAATTTCCTAGGACATATGCCATTGTAAAGGTTTCCAATACAAGACTGACAACTAAAGCATGACTCCATGGCCCAGTCCAACCAGTACTTTACCCATCCAACTGTGTCTCATGGAGTCTATAAAGTCCTAGCTTTAATACATTAATGCTCTGGGACACAGCTTTCAAGTGTCACTGAACTCATAATAAGTGACATCTACTGCTCTTTGCTGTCCAGAACTCCCATTCCTTTATCATAAAAAGGCAATCAGGTATGTTTGCTAAGTAATGATTATCCTTGCTAAAACTATATTGATTATTTCCAATTTTTTTCTTCTTCCTTTGTCTAGAGATACAACCGAAGAGAATTTTGTTTGTGTTTTCTTTTTGTGTACTGAAAGTGAGACTGAGCAGCCTGCAGCTGTTGTCTGTTCTTCTGGTGCTTTTTGAGGATATGCACAGTATTTGCTTTTTTTCCAGTTGGTAGGAGTGTAACGGCATCTCAAAGAAGACCAAATGTGGTCTTGCTATGGCATTAACTAGCTCTACTTATACTTGGACACTCCTTCTGACTGCCTAGACTGGCATGAGTTAACTCTCTAACAATCCCTGGCTCATTCACTGATGGTCTTTCTCACCTCCTTGTATCCCAGGACTTGACACCTAAGAGGCCTTGCTGGTGAACATTAAAGGTGAAGGAGACACTGAGTTCCTCAAGTTTGCTTGTGCTCACTTTCACTAAATCACCCAGCTGTTCAGTAACATTTTCCCTGTTTATCCTTTTACAACTAATTTACCAGTAGCTCTTCTTACTGATGTGCAAATCTATGCTTCAGCTGAGCTTTGGTTTTCCTGAAACCATCTCTACATGCCCAGGCATTGTTTCTAAATTTCCCTTTTGTAGCCCCCATCGCTGTTTCCAACTCCTGTGTTTTGTTTTTTTCATTGGAATTTAGCCATGATTTCATACTTAGCCAAGCTGGTTGTCTTTCTTTTTTTTTTCCTGAATACTGAGATGACCTGTTCTTGCCCTTGATTTAGACTTCAGAGACGTCTTTCCTGCTTTAAACAGTCAAAGAGTGAAAAGCTTCTTCCCATACTGTGCTCTGAAGAAGATGGGAATAAAATGTCCTCAGCTGTAGGACTAAGACAGGTATTTTAAAAGTGCATCTTTGGGTTGAATAGAAAGGAACGATTTGCAATCTCACTCATTTGGAATGAGAATTTGTAATATCCCCTTGCTTCACAGATTATCTGATTTCTGCTGACACCGCAAGTTTTACATGCTGGAGTACTAATGTATTCTGTCTTTAATCACATTCCTTACTCTCCAGGAAGTGGAGTTGAAAGTGGTACCTGCAAGTGTAATTAGAGACCATGCAAACTTATTCAGAGCAAAGTGTGAGTGGGGGTGGGAAGGAGATAAGGATTGCTCAAATAGCTTTTATTATGACATTTTAAGAGTTTAATGTTTAAAATAGCGAGACCTGATTTTTTTTTTTTAGCTTCACAAAAAAACATAGTGACTAGTGCTTTTGTCACTGCTGTTCTGTCTCTAGACCCGATATCAAATAAGTGTGGAACTTTGGATTTTGTTCACTCTAGACCTTTAATGCTAAACCTTCTGTCACCAGTCTGTATCTGTATAATTCATGACAGAAAAGGCTCCAAAGACCCATTGTGCATACCTAGAAGCATCCTGCTTGTTTCCACAGTGCACACTAGGAGGTGCCTTTGATGAAACAAGAAAAATCTCCATTTCAAGACATTGCAAGTCTTATAGCCCACAAATAAAAATATGTACTTAAAACAAAAACAATAACAGCAACAACAACAACAAAACCCAGGACATTTGCTAAATACATATAGCAAACCAGAGAGATGGATCTTCGAGATTGCAAGAAACTCTTACGTATGCAAGATCCATATGTCTGGCAGGTATGGAAAGAAAGCTGGAAGGCAGGAGTTACTGCGCTGGTATGATTGTTGACTGCTGAAACAGTTGCTTTCCTCCAGACAGAGAGATTAGTTGCTTACATGGCTTGGCAAAACAGGAGAGTCAAATCAGACAGGTACTGTAGGAGACAGCAAGACACTCATCCCTGCTGGTGTGCCACTGATGGCTGGCATGGCCACCCATGCCCGGCTGAGGGGGCTGACACATTCACATCACAACCCAGAAAGTGGTGTTTGCTGCACACTCTAGTTTCTACTTCTGCTCTTTCTCCTCTTCCTCTTCTCTTGCTCGTTTCCACAAGAGAAAACTAACAGTGGTTGGATGACCTGTGCCTCTCTTGCATGTATTCAGCTGTTTTAGTGCTCATTGCAGTGTTTTAAAGGCTTTTTTTGTGGTAATTACAATTTCCCCCTTGTGCAGTTTGCCATGTGACTGGATCTATTTGCTTCACACTCGTTCAGATGGATGCTTTCCACAACAAATGGAATTCTCTACCCAAACACTACTTAAAACACCAAGGAAGATGTCACTGTACATGATCCTCAGTGACTGCAGACAAGTTCTTAAAACTCTCTTTTCAGTAGTCAAATTCATGGATGCATTCTTTCTGCTTAACTCAGTGTGGGGATAGAGAGAGCAAGCATAATATGCAGGGCAACTGAGGCTCTGGTAGCAGATCTCAGAGCAGTCAGTTCTCTGAAGGATTTATAGCACACTTCTTTCCCTGATATCCCTAGCATGCTGGTTCTCAACCCCTTTGCCAGAGAACAGGACATGCAGCATGTTCACACACACACCTTGCAGCAAACACAGGCATGCATGGGTAATTTACTGTCATCTGGCAATATGATTTTGTGCAATTCAAGGCTTTATTAGGTACTGCGGGCAGGAAGTGGCATCTGAAAGCTTCAGAGAAATAATTGCCTGGTTTAAGAGTAGTCTCAGTTCTTCTGTTTGTGAAACTGCTGTTGATGAGAAATAATTGTAAAACAGAAAGGAACAAGACAGGACCTAATCCAGACCAGAAGGTGAAGAAATGAATCGGTATGCTTGTCATGCATATTCCCAACAATACTGGAAATGATTGTTAGCAAGCATTCGTGAAAGAACAGTTTCCATAATACTGTACTAGAAGATCCCAGTCTTTGCCAAGGGAAAGATCTGTGATCAATATGAGTCACTAGAGTGGCCACTCACAGATGCCAGAGTACTTCAGGAGATCCAGTTTTGTACAGGGAAGGGGCCAAGCCTTTGTGGGACATAGATCTTAGGGTGCTAAATTTCAGAATTATTTTCCAATAACTTCTGTGTCTGCTGGCGATCTTCAGTCATGGTGAACAGAATCACAGAATGGCCTGGGTTTCCAATCACTCTGTGTTTTAATAATGTCTTAATAATGTGAGGCCTTGCAGAGGGATCTAGATGCATTGGAGCACTGGGCAATTGGCAGTGGCACGAAGTTCAGCAAAGGAAAATGCCACGTTCTGCACCAGGGGCGGAACAATACCAGACAGAGGAATAGATGGGAGATGAATGGCTGGAGAGCAGCTCAGCAGGACAGCACATGGGAGTGTGGTAGGCAGACACTGAAATAGGCTTCCTAGAGAAGTGGTTGAAGCTGCATGGCTGTCAGTGTTCAAGAGCTGTTTGGATAATGATCTCATTAATACACCTCAGCTTTTGGTTAGCCCTGAAGTGGTCAAGCTGTTGGACCTCATATCTCTGTAGGTCTCTTACAAATAAACTATTCAGTTCCATTCTTCCATAAATCTTATAAAACTTGGCACCTGGGAAGACAGACCACCTGTACTGTGCAAAGGGCAGGCAGAGGGAGCTCAGGTATCATCTCTTTTGGCAGCTCCCCAAAAGCTCCAGGCCAGGGATGGGCTGGGCAGTTGGCACCTCAGTTCCTTTTCCAAGCTCAGCACATCCCACACTGCCTCCTGACTCTCCATGCACTCTGCCAAATGAGGTGGGCTCATGCAAGGCACCCTGGGTATTACAGCAAGACCAAGAGAAGAGACTAACATGGCAGAATGGATGCTGGACAGAAACCTATGTGAGCTACAGCTGCTGTAGAAAGAACCATTTCTCAGTACTTCCACTACAGCAGAGCGGAAAGTAACATCCAGATGGTTCATGCCTATTTTCTTGGTGCTTTTTTCAGTTTTAATAATTCTTCACTCTTGTACTGGATCACAGAGTTGCTCAGAAGACATGTGGGAAATAGTCTAGGTCTTACTTTAAATCTGTTACACCGCAATTGTTTATCACAAAGTATCATTATTATTATTATTATTAATAATAATAATAATATTATAACGCTGAACTATGCATTTGCTTCCCACCCTGGACAAAAACTCAGTTCTCATTTCAATGCATAATTATTTTAATGCATAATTCTAAAGGCAGGGTGATTTTACAGAGATCTCCAGTTGTTATCACGTGGAATTCCTTTTACAGCCCTGCAGAGTCACTGGTTGCTCTTGATCCTGTAGGGCTAATCTCACATCAGAAATAAACCATGCAGCAGTTGATGTGTTTTCTATTCCTTGCTGTTGCAGATGCTATCATAGATGTTTTTAATAGTACAAGTTTTTAAAATCAGAGTGGTTGCAAATAATTTTGAATACTCCTAGGAAGTAATTAGCATCTGTATAAATTGTGACTTTTTTTTACAACTTGTAGCTTAAGAACTGGAAAAGGGAATCCTCATCTGACTTAGCCTAATAGAGCGTACAGATTGCAAACCTTCTAAATTAGAGACCCAAAGCTATTTTTTATTCCAGTAGAAATCTAGCTCATGAAATTTTAATTGTTATTCCGGCCTTTACACTTGTTGAGAAGGTACGTAGTACTGTTATATAGGAACAGCATTAGGGATTTCTCATAAAATGATCATGGGATAAAACTCATCAGACACAGGCTGGTAAAGATTATTCATGTAGAACCGATTCCTTATAAAACAGATGTAAACTGCAATAGCAAGGCCAACGCATCCAGTCATTCAGGCTGATTTTGCAATATATGGTGCTGACTCTTTACTCATACAAAGAAAGAACCATGCAAAAAATGTATAGTAAAATTTTATTACACTAATGCTTTAAAATCCAGCTGTGTATTTGCACATGGAGAAGGCCATCAGCTGCATTTTCAGGTAGACTCTTTTGCTGACTGACAGGTTGCCAGTAAGTACCCATCTTTTTAATGAAAATGGGTGACTGTGTGTACTCATTTCTTAAGAGTGAGGTTGCATATTTTCCACCTACAAGTTCAGGAATGAGTAACACTATTGTGGAAAGGAGCATGCCTTTATCACATCTGAAATCACATGAATCACAACAGAAGTTGCTGCTGCCTCCTGAGCCACCAGGCTGACGCTGTGGAAGAGGTGGCTGACTGCTGACAGTAAATCAAGCTTCTCTCTAGGGCATTTTCTCCAGAGACAGACAGTATCAGCTCCATAATATAACAATTTTTCTGTTGAGTTACTGAAAAGTTGACATGAGGTAAGGAATTTAGTTAATCAAGGTCAGCTTTCAGTTCAGCACTGAAATCTATGAGGAGTGTCAACAAAATAAACTGGGAGAAGGCTGTGTTTTAAAATCCATTTTCCCTCCAATTAGCTCCTTTTTCACTTGCCACCAATTAGGACAGAGATCATATCTGTAGTGAAGTATGAAGTACTGATTTCTACCAGGGGTCTAGGGTCTCCCTGGGCCCTGCATGTGTGTTCATAAGCTTTTCCTAAAGACTGCTGCTCTATGCTTATCACTTCTGGCTTCCAAAGAAGTTTGTAAGTCTTGGCTTCTGTTACCTGTTTTCTAACACAAATAGGGATGTTTTTCTGCCTTGAACCCTGCAGTAATTACTTCAATTTGCATGTGCTAGTGTGAAAGCAAAGGCTAACAAATAATAAGGTTCCCCTCTCCATTTCAGACACCTTTGAAAATGTAGAAAGCATTCTTTCTCCAACTTAACTGCACAATCTGTCTCTCATATTTTCATTTTCCAAAGGGGAGCTATCACACACAGGATATCTTTATATCATTCTTAAGATCAAAGATGTTTATATGTTCAGACTTAGCTAATTTTCTTGTTTGTTTTCTGCCTTTCTTATAGCAGAGTTGGCAGCCTGAAAAGCAGACCTATGATGTTAACTTTATAGCACAAAGTCCATTTTACTTTCCTACTTTAAAGTTCAATGTCTTTGTTCACACAAATAAAAGACTTCATGGCTAAACAATCAGTGAAGCTCTTGCAGTGCTTTTAAAGTACTTATTTAGGACAAAGTTTATGCTCTTTTCTTTAATCTTGGTCTGATTTGACAAACTAGCATCATTTCAAGTGACAGCATGTTAACTAATTAGGAAAACACAAAACTAGGTAGAAGAATACCACTAAACAGCAAGGGTGCTTGATAATGTTCAGTGCCTAATTTACTTTGAAGTTAGTAATGAACAAACAAATGGAAGTACATATTATGATATTGTGTAGCTGCAAGGTAAACAAAAAAAGAAATCACGATTTAATTAATTTCACTAATAAGCCACAGAAATACATGCTGCATATACTAAAGGGGAACTAGTAGGCTACAATACATTTGCATTTAACTGTATGAATTCAGTGTCAGTGTATAAACACTATATTAACATATTTGTTGAATGTTGCTGATATGTCCCAGACCTTAAAATGTCTAGAAGACATACTTGGTTGAATCTGCACAGCCCCTAGAATAAAAACACCTGATACAGGTGCTTTGGTTTTGACTAAAATACAGAGGTTCTAATGGGAAGCTGCCCACCTCTTGCTCAGAGCATTGTCTCTCTGTGGCTTGTCTGTGGGAGTCAAGATGTCTTAAGAGCAGCCTGCTGCAGGGTTGCTGCTTCAGAAGTGGGGAAAAAAGCTTCCCAAATCTGCTGCTACCACCACTCTGCAGAGTATGCTGTCAGGTTTGACTTGCATTGAAAGATCAAGGGCCAAGGCAAACTTCAAAACAGTAACTCTTTTTGTACAAGACAGTACCTATCTCCACCCTGTCCTTTTAAAAAGAGCTTTTAGTTAAGTAATTTACAGGCCTGGCAGGTGAGTAAGCAGGAAATGTAAATGGAAAAATGGCTGTTATGAAACTGCCCAGTCCTGGGCAAACTGGGGGAAGAGCAATTTTCAGACAATAGCACATCTGGAATGAAAATATGTTACATAAAATGCTCTTTCAAGTGATGCAACAATAATACAATGGGAATCAGCTTTTGGTCCTTTTGTCTGACCCAAGCACTCAATCAAGAAAAGCTAATGCCTGCTCTTCCTTGTTCTTTTTCAGGGTCACCCCATTAGTAAGTAACTTGTTTAACAGAAATTAAATGTGAAGTTTATCATTGCTTCCTGACCTTCAAGATTTTAGGATTCCCTAACTTAAAATTCTTTCCAGAAGACTGGAAATTCGCTGCTGCATTTTTCAGAGAGGTCTTTGTAGTGAAAGACTGACATTCACATGCAGTCACTGACGTGGCATAAGAAGCAAATCTCACTGCAGAGTGACCTGGACTATAATAAGGAGGAACTGGAAATCCTAGTCCCTGTTCATGACACAGTCTCTGCACTGCCCAGAACGTTTTTCCCTGTGGGTCTTTATAACCAGATTAGCATAAAGCTTGACCAAGTATTGTTGCCCTATGCACATCTCTAAATCACAGTGTTCAGGAATTTTACCTCTTCCTTCTATTTAATATGATTTAGCAGCTGAACAGCAAGAATGCCTTATTAAGCCAATTTTTTTTTTTTTTTGCATCCATTTGAACAAGACCTGCATAGAGGACAGAATAATAAGATGTTTCTATTACAAAAGCATTAAAGACGATAATAAATTACATCAGCCATGTTCAGATTATTTATACATAAGGTTTGTAAAATTGCTCCATGAAATAACTTCGGAGCAGGAATGTATTTTTTCATATTAACAATGTCCTAAAAGGTTCCAAAAATGAACCAAGACTTGCTTCACCTTCTTCTGAGCCAGACTGAATGGCCTGCCTCTGCTGTGCAGCCTGTTTTTCCTGCTGGTAGTTCCACTGGTGGTTTGCTATGGATAGGTATGGAAGGATATTTTGAGTGAGAGAAAATCATTACAAAAGGCAAGTTAGGGCTTCCAGAGGCTGTGCTGTTCAGGAGGGTTTCTCATGTTGATCACACTGGCTGCACTGATGCCTCTTGCCTGCAGTTTGCCACAGCCCTGGCAGGACAGCACAGCTGAAGGCCTAGCATCTCACTGCCAGAGGGCTTTTACTTTTGTTGCATGGCCAATGCACCCATGTACTGACTGACTGACTATAGTTATTTTCATGAATAATAGAATATCCCAAGTTGGAAATGACCCACAAGGATCACTGAATCCAGCCCTTAGCCTCACACAGCACCACTCAAAATCCAAACCCTATATCTGAGAGTCCCCTCAGCTTCTCTGCTCTGCGCTGAGCACACCAAGGGCCCCTCCTCACACACCTTGTCCTCTAGACTATAGGAATGAGGAAAACATGCCTTCTACTGGGCTGTGCCACATTAAAAAACAGCACTGATTTGGTTTAGGTTCTTGGATTCAGCTGAATTTTAGCAGAAAGTTTAATCCAGAGTTATGTATATGTGGGATTGATTCCTTGGTGCTTTTTAAAAGCTTCAGCATTGGTTCTGCCATGTTATGTCACAGTTCATTGGAGCTGCATTCAGCCTTCATGAAGAAAAGCATATGCATATTTTGCCTCTTCGTTGTCCATTTGTTCCTGTGCTGTAGAGCTGTCACCATAATGAATAACACAAAGCTCTCCTCAGACACCAGAGTGACTGAAAGAGAGTGCTTTATAGGCTGGCTTCACAGTCAGATTTTCATTCAGATTACAAAACCTTTCAAACATCATCCCCTTCAGACCCTTCACCATCTTTGTAGGCCTTCTTTGGATACTCTTTAATAGTTTTATGTTCTTTTTGTACTGTGACTCCCAAAACTGCACTCTTGGTTAGGCCACACATTTTTTATTGAAGCCAGCTTTTATTGACACCAACTGAAGGCTTCATCTGTACAAAGGATTTCCTACTATATGCAGTGTCAGAAGGCAGCATGTTCCTCAATAACAGATTTTTCAGCACCAGGCATTTTTTGTCTTCCTTCATAACAATGTAAACTACCCTTAACTCCAGCACAAGCCCCCTCAGAAGCCATCAGAGTCACCTGGCAGCCATTTCTATCCCATTTCATGAGGCCTGTGTTTCTTGGTCTAAGCATGCAGTCTTGAACCACACAAAGCCAGACAGGAAACACATGGTGACTTAGCTTCAGTGGAGCAGCTCTGCTGTGCCCCTGGTACTGCACTACGTGCCTCACCATTTTTGTGCAAGCTCCTAGTGAGTGGCTTCAGCCTGGCAGAAGCCTTGCAGATGGGATCTCATTGGGCATGGAGTAGGCAGCAGTAGGAGGATAGAGGAGAGTCCTCTCAGCCTGATTGGGCCCTGCCAGCTGGCAGGAAGACTGCCTCACCTCAGAGTATGGTTGACAGCAGGTCAGGATGTGAAGGTGAGCTGGAATTAACTGCTGTGAGTGCTTATATTAGGCAGTCTGCAAACTGCCCACAGTTACAAGCCCTTAGTGGCTCCCAGGCCAGCATTAAAAAATTGCAAACAGCAAATGTAGGCGGTTTCTTAACTCCCCAACATAAGGGAGCTGACATTGTAGTTTGTGAATAATAAGCTCTTGTCACCCAAATCACTGGTCCTGTGTCCTCCTCCTCCAGGGCAATTTGCAAAAATCTCCAATCTAAAATATTTACAGTAGAGCCGAGCATGGGATTTATTTGGCTAAAGCGGATAGTTTCAGTTCTTTGAATTTAAATCTTGCTTGAACTGGTAAAACAGTGTAGTTGATGTCTTTGAAGTCAAGCTCCAAATCCAATAGCTTATCTAGGGAGCCTAAAATAATCTGTTTTTGAGGGAAAAGTTTTAAAGATTGTTTTTAAATAAACTTTTTAGTCCTGAAAATAATTTCTTTGAAAAGTAATTGATAGCTGTTAAGAGTATTGTACAGATATGCGTTTCTCTGTGTTCTTTCTAAAATGTACTTACAAAAATGTGAACTGAAAGACTGGTTTAGCAAAGTTTATGAATTTGTATGGTGTGTGCAGGCATCCCAAGGTGGCAGTGTTAGGCAGCCTTTCAGTTTTTTTCTATTAGACAAGGAAACCTTCTGTCCTGGGCAGACAGGCAGCAGAACTGCATTCATTTTATTATGCAAGACTCTGGATCCTTGTTTTACTCAGCAGCATTTGCCAGTAATGAAAAACAAAATGAATTAGTGCAATTATTTCAGGGGTCTTGTGGTACAAAATAGATGACACAAGCTTAAACCTGCAGAAACACTGACAATGAATTACATTACTCATATTCTCAGTGGTCACTTTTTTCCCTGTTACAGGGCCAAGGAAAATCAAATTGACCTTTAGGTAAGAGGCAGCAGAAAGGAATGCATTACTCCAGCATCCCTTAAGGACAATTATAAACTGCCTTCCCCTGCACGGCTAGTGCACTGTTGAAGAACTGTTGTGTCATTCCTAATTTACTGTTTCATGGCAAAATCCATACTATGTGCATCCCAATTTCTGACACAAAAATTCCTTTGTTAAATGCAGAGAAGAACCAATGCTGCTATTTTGAATAGGTTCAATAGCCTTAGTTGCCTGAATATGTTTCTGTGACACCTCTTTCTTATGCTGGGGATTTTTCCCCTTGCACTAGTACCACTGAGTTGAGCCCTATACCCCTGGGTTCCTATACCGACTTCGAACTCCCCAGAGCAGGAAAGGTGCTGACTCCATGAAAAAAGGTTACAGACATGACTGAAATGAGTGAGGTGCTGTAACACTGTAAATACAAAATAAGCTCATCTTTTTTGAGGTGGGAAAATAGAAACGATGGAGACAGGTGCACAGGGACAGCACCAAAGTATCCACGAGAAGACAGAGGAGTCTGTTGTTTCCTAGGAGGATATTTGACCTAGGAAAAGGGACCCCTTGGAGGTCCTCACTTTGGGGAAGAGAAGGAAAAAAGATTATTTATTGCAAGGCACTGAAGACAATCCCCCTGGCCTCAGGCCTACCAAGTATAATTGCACTGTTCATTCTTCATTATATTAGACTCCCCTGAAATACCCTGATTTCAGAAATTAGGAAATATTTATGTTATATATAATATAATATAAATATAACATATTATATAATTATGTTATATTTAATCCTTTTAGGGGCCAGGCACCAGTAATGACAGAATAGATCATAGAATCATACAATAGCTAAGGCTGGAAGGGACCTCAAGGTCATCTAGTTCCAACTGTCTGTAATGGGCAGGACTGCCACCCACCATATCAGGCTGCACAGGGCCCTGTACAACCTGTCCTTGGGCACCTCCAGAGATGGGAGGATCAGCAGTTTCTCTGGGTGACCTGTTTAAGCACATCACCACACTCTGAGTAAAGAATTTTTCACTAACATATAACCCAAATTTCCCATCTTTTAGTTTAAAATCATTCTCACTTGTCCTATCACTATCAGACCATGTAAAAAGTCACTCCTCTTCCTGCTTATATGCTTCCTTCAAATTCTGGAAGGCCACAGTGTTGTCTCCCTGGAGCCTTTTCTTCTCTAGGCTGATAAGCCCAGTTCCCTCAGCCTTTCTTGACAGGAGAGGTGCTCCAGCCCTTTGATCATCTTCATGGCCTTCCTCTGGACCTGCTCCAACAGCTCTGAATCCTTCCTGCACTAGGGGCCCTAGGCTTGGACACAGTTCTCCAGGTGGGGCCTCATGAGGGCAGAGTAGAGGGGAAAAATCACTTCATTTCCCCTGCTGGCTACCCTTCTTTTGATGTAGTCCAGGATAACGTTGGCCTTCCAGGCTACAAGCATGCACTGTTGGCTCAAGTGCAGTTTTTCATCCATCAGGGCTCCTACAGCCCTTCTCCACAGAGCTGCTCTCAGTGAGTTCTTCTCCAAGCCTGTACATATATCCGGGATTGCCTCGAAGCAAGTGCAGCAACTTGCGCTTTGTCTTGTCAGACCTCATTAGGTTCTTCTGTGGCGCTTTTTGAGTCTGTACATGTCCCTTTGGGTGGCATCCTTTCTATTGTGTTGACTGTGCCACTCAGCTTGATGTCATCAGCAAACTTGCTCAATCCCACTGTCTACGTTGTTGATTGAGATGTTGAAAAGCACCAGTCTCAAGATGGGCCCCTGGTGGACACTGCACATCACACTGGCTTTCACGTGTACATGTAGCCATTTACAGCAACCCTAAGGCTTCAGCTATCCAACTAATTCTTATCCATCTAATAGTCAAGCCTTCAAATAGGTATCTCTGCAATTTAGAGATAAGTTCCCCTAAGACAATGATGACATCAATTGCCCTTCCTTTGTCAATTGATGCTGTCACTTCAACATAGAAGGGCCCCAGATTGGCTAGGCCTGACCTTCCCTTGGTGAAGCTGTGCTGGCTGTTTTTAGATCACCTCCTCTTCTTGCATGTGCCTTAACATAACTTCCAGGAGGATCTGCTCCGTGACCTTCCCGGGCATACACAGCTTGTAGTTCACCAGGTCTTCCTTTCTGCCTTTCTTAAAAATTGAAGTGATGATTTTCTTTTTCCAATCACTGTTACTTTTGCCTGACAGCTTTTCAAATACAGGGGAGGGTGGCTTGGCAACCACATCAGCCAGTTCCCTCAGAACCCTGTGATGCATATAATCAGGCTCAATAAAATTATACACGCTCAGCTTCATGAAGTGGTCTCAGACTTGCTCTGCTTTTACACCAGGAGGGATTTTGCTCCCCCAGCCTCTGCTTAGAGGTTCAGGGACATGAGAGACATGGGAACCTGACCAGCAATGAAGGACAAGGCAAAGAACTTGTTATGTACCTCAGCCTTTTCCATGTCTGATGAAGCCAGTTTTCTTTCATTTTATCAGAGGGGGTACACTCTCCTTTGCCTATCTCTTTTGGCCAGTGTAACTAAATAAACCCTTCATGTTGTTTTTCACCTTCTTCACCAAGTTTAATTTCACCTGCACCTTGGCTTTCATGATCACATTCCTGCACATTTGGACAGGACCCCTATATTCTTTGAGGCCACACATCCCTGCTTCCCGTTAATACTTTTCCTTTTTGTCCTTCAGTCTGACTGGAAGTCTTTGCTCAGCCATGCCAGTTTCCTGCCTCTTCTGCCTGATTTCTTAATCTGGGTGATGGACAGGTCTTGTGTTCTCATCCTGTGACCCCAGAGACAGTTTCCTGGGGGATCTCCTTAAGCAGCCTGAAGTTTGTTCTCCTGAAGTTCAAGGTCCTGACTCTGCTCTTTGGCTGCATTCCTTGAGATCATGAATTTGACCAGGCAATGGTTGCTACAGCCCATACTGCCTCCTGTCTTTATCTCTTTAATGATCTCTTCTGCACTGGTTAGGGCCAGATCCAGTAACACTTCAACCCTGTTGGATCTGTCCAATACCTGGACCAGGAAGTTATCCCCAGGGGTCTCTTGGACAGCTTGCAACCCACAGTGTTGTTTTCCCAGCAGATGTCTGGGTGATTGAAATTCCCCATCAGCATGGGAGCCTGTGAGCTCAGCACCTCTTGAAGCTGAAGCAAGATGGCCTTGTCAGCAGGCTCCTCTCCGTCAGGCAGCCTGTTGTAGAACTTGACTACAGAATGCCCTTTATTGGTCTGCTCCCTAATTTTGACTCACAAGCTCTCAATCTGTTTGAGACTGTTTCTCAGAAACAGCTCTTCACAATCTGTTCGTTTTATAACATAGCGGGCAACTCCTCTATCCCTCTGTAAAGGACCAACACAAAACACTTCATGAGATGTGCTTGGTACATCTTAAACACTTGCAGTGCAAGGCTGTCACCATGACAACCAGTTGAAGGCTCATATCAGCAAGTATGATATCCCATTCTCCAACACTTAGTCCTGCTTTGCTGACAAACTGTCCTCCCCTTCTCACAAGAAAACCTATTTATTAGAATCATAGAATCATAGGGGTTGGAAGGGACCTCAAGAGATCACCGAGTCCAACCCCCTGCCAAAGCAGGTTCCCTACACCAGGTCACACAGGTAGGCGTCCAGGCGGGTCTTGAATATCGCCAGAGAAGGAGACTCCACAACCGCCCTGGGCAGCCTGTGCCAGTGCAATTTATTAGTGCTATTTATGACAAACTTGTTATTGCAGACTCACTTGTCTATGACCTTGGAACAGTGTACCTGCAAACTTAGCAGACATTAAGGACTGCCTGAGAGAGAACCCAGGATTGTCTTCTACATCTTTCTCTTGTTGGTCATCACTGATTTTTTTATTTGAGACTATGACCTCCAGATGAGCACGCTCAACCCCCCATCCCTTCTCCAGTGATGTGGGCTTACAATAGAAGTCCTCAGAACAGGCCTTTGAAATAGACTGGTGATCAGTCTTCTTCTGTTCATTTTTCTGACTCACTGTTTCTCCATTTTCCTCAGTTTTCTCTTTTTGCTCTTTGTGTCTTTTAAAATTGTTTAGTAATTGCAAAACCTAAATTGGCTTCTTAAAACCTGTATTTCTTATATAGTTGTTAAGTCATAAAGATGTTAAGTAGTTGCAAGACTTATTTTGGTTTCTTAAGATGGCCTTTATGGCCTGCCTAGGGGAGTGGTTGAGGCACCATCCCTAGTGCTGTTCAAGAAGCATTTAGATGAGGAGCTAAGGGATTTGGTTTAGTAGCTTATTGGGTAGGGATGGTGATAGGAGGATGGTTGGACTAGATGATTTTGTAGGTCCTTTCCAACCTAATGTATCTATGAATCTATGAATCTAAGATTGTATAGTTTAGCCACACAGTTTAAGATAGATTCTATGTACTAAAGTGCCAACATTTGGGGGATTATTTTTTTGCCAATATTTCTGAGATAATTGTAGTATTTAGACTCTCAAAAGCAATGATTATGTGCAGACCTCTGTGTATCATTTTACCTTATCTAACAGGGGTCTGTGCAAATCTGGACACCGCTTCCCTCCCATAAAGGGCAGGATGTGACACTCTCATGTCTTAGCCTGTCCCTTCCAGAAAGCTGATAGCCCTCAAACATGGTATTCCAGTTATGTGAGTCATCCCACCATGTTTCTGTGGTAGCACTAAGATTATAGTTTTTCAATTGTACCATGGTTTCCAGTTCCTCCTGCTTATTTCCCATGCTGTGTGCATCGTTGTAGAGGCACTTCAGCTGAACTATTGGCTGTGTTACCTTCTTGGAGGAGCCCTACCAAAAACCTCTGATGTTCTACTCTGCTGATTCCTAAAGTGACAGTATTCTTTGACTGTTCTCTGTTATACAGCACTACATCCCCTTCCCCCATCAAATCTAGTTTAAAGAGCTGGTGATCACCCCTGACAGCTTGTTGCCTGGTGTATTCCTTCCCCTCCTGATCAGCTGTGTCCCATCCCATGTCAACATTCCCATTTTACAAAAGATGTGTCATAGAAGCTAAAGCCCTGAGTGTGATACCATCCATGCAGCCATTCATTCAACTGGTCCATCTCCTTCTGCCCAGATTCCAGTTTGAAGCTGGGAGGACTGAGAATGCTACTTGTGCAACCTGGTCTAGGGAGCTGCTTTGGCAGGGGGATTGGACAAGATGATCTCTAGAGGTCCCTTCCAACCCCTACAGTTCTGTGATTCTGTGATACACTCTTGATCCTGTCAGCATATTCCCATGGGATGTAAAGTCTTTCTTGATATTTTTAAATTCACTAGTCACAGCCTTGTGTGACCCAGCTTGAAAAAACAGGAGTGAATTGTAGTCCTCTGGCTTTATCATACCTGGTATCCTTTTTCTGATATCCCGAATGTGCCCCCCCAGCAGGCAGCAGACCTCTCTAGACAGATTATCTATCTGGGCAGCAGAGGGGTGCCTCAGTGACCCTCAGCAGAGTTTCCTATTACTAAGGCTCTTTCTTTTTTTAGTGGCACTGATTGTGACTCAGATTCTCAGTTGGACCTTCTTAACGTGGTTGCTCCATTTCTGAAGAACTACTCATATGATTTTCTCTTTCCATCCCCAGGGCTTCATATCTATTGGTTATGGAGGCTTCAGGAGCAAGGGGTAGGCTTCTCCTTCTGCCCTGAGCAGGGACAAGGTTCTAGTCTCCCTCATCCTGCACTGTTTGCCCTCTGTCAGATTGGAAGCCTGCTTATCTTCTTCCCTTTGCTGGAACATAAGGCAGGGTTGTCAGTATGCCCATGACACTGCATGATACCAGACATCAATCTCTCTCTCCAGCTGCTGGATGCACCTCAGCTGGGTGACTTCCTCTTACAGCCTGGTCAACTGCTCAAGAAGATTATCAAGCTGGATGGACTTGCACCCATGACACCCCCCAAGACCCCAAGAAGATCAATGGCTTCCTCACCTCCATTAGAAACAGTGTCGTCAGTAGAGCCAGGGAAGTAATTGTCCCTCTGTACTCAGCCCTTATGAGACCTCACCTTGAACACTGTATTTTGTTTTGGTTCTCTCACACAGGAAGGGTAATGAGTTGCTCAAGCATGTGGAGAGAAGAGCAATGAAGCTGGTGAAAGGACTAGAAATCAAAATATATGAGGTGAGGCTAAGGGAACTGGAGCTGTTTTATCAGGAGAACAGGAGGCTCAGTGGAGACCTCAGCCTAAAAGTAACAGAAAGGATGTTGCAACAAGGGGGTGGTTGGTCGCTTTGCCCAGGTGACGAGTGATAGGACAAGAGGAAATGACCTCAAGTTGCGATAGGGAAGGTTTAAATGGGGTATTATGAAGAATTTCTCCATGGAGAAGGTGGTTAAGCATTGGAACAGGTTGCCCTGGGAAGTGGTAGAGTCCCTGTTGACAGAGGTATTTAAGAGGTAAGCTGAGGTGGCCCTACAGGACATAGTTTAGTGATGGGATTTGGTAGGTCAGGCTGATGATTGGACTTGATGATCTTGAAGGTTGTTTCCAACCTAGATGATTCTATGAATCTATATTAAAGACCAGTAAGTAAAGTGGGACGTTTTCTAGGAAATAATATGTAGATTATATCTAGATATGGGACTTGGGTGCAACAAAATTTCAATGTGAATGCTGGGAAAGATAAACAAACAAACAAACAAGCAAATAAATAAATGGAACTGTGATGTTTTCCTATTGAGAAGCTGAAAATACAGCCTTTGTATTCCTCTGGTATCCACATTCACAAGTGTGTCTATTGTTTTCTCTTTCTGTCTCTTACAGAAGAAGTACTGAAAAATCATTGTTGCAGAGTTGTACTTGGGAATCCAAGAGCTCTTACATCTGAATTGGTACACATCTGAAACAGTTTTTCAGTCTGTAATGTATACTTCTTCTTATTTAATCTGTATGAAGCGGTCTTCTTGTTCCTTCTGAAGTGCATTCAGCTTCCCTAAGATCTGGTTGCTTCAGCAGCCAGGACTCCACCATTAACCTTTCTTAGCATTGTAGTCTAAATATGGTGCTGTACTGGTCACCATAGAAATACTCTGTCACTGTGAGTCTTTCATGCTTTTCTCATAATAAGAAAGCATTTCTCAATTTTCTTTTTAAATCTGAACTGCAGCAAGCTAACCCACTCATGTCTTGGCATGTTCACACTGTATTAATCACAGTCATTGCTTGTAGGAGCCCACATCTCTGTTCATCCCATGTTTGCAATTTAGTCTCTGATTCAGAGTTTAGCCTCAGCTAACTCAGAAGGTGGGCAGGTGGAAAGGTGGAACAGCATTTTCTCTGGCCTCAGACTTTTGCCCAGTTGTGGCTACAGAGATCTGTGAAAGCCTTGGAAAATAATTCTGCACACTGCAGATCCTCCCCCATGCTTTTGGAAAAGTGGCACAGATGGAGCTGTGCTGTCAGGGGCATTACATACTGGAGGAGTGGCTATGAACAAGAGCCCTGTCAGTGTTTAAACCCACTCTCTGGAGACTCATGAGGTGTGTGGGAGGAAGAGAACACAGGGAAGAGCTGTGACATGCTAGATCTGGGCTGGGTCCTGTCCCAGGCTGATGTCTTCTGACTACAGATAGATGAGTACCTTGGGAAACACATGGTGCCAGTAGATTTCTCAGCACCTCAAGGGAGGCTGGAAAGGAAGAATTTTAATGTCAGGAAAGAAAGTCAAAATGTGTTTTCTGCTTGCACAGGTGTTAGTGACAGCCCAGGGACCCAAAATGAATCAGGGCAGGTCAAATGGAAGTAACTTCTGCACTTCCTTACTGCTTGTTTCTAGCAGAGCTGTTTCTTTGGAGCATCTCTTCAGGGTATGGTGACTCCTGCATGTTGCACCATTCCAAGACTGTACATACTTCCAAATCAGGATACAGCTCAGATTTTGTCAGCAGAACTACTTCTCAAAAAATAGAATCATATACTGTTCTGTGCTGAGTAGAGCTACAGGATTTTCAGTGACTATTTGGTGTTAGATTTAGGGCTCATTACTTCTGAAGCTACTTACTGAGCTGTAGATCTCCTAGCTCCTGCAGATTTTCTTTTTATTGCTATGTTTTTCTATTTTTTAAACTCTGTATGTATTTCAGATACTGTGGTGATTGAGCTGGTATTATTGGCCAAAAAGGCTATTTTAACACATTTTCAAGTGGTTGCTTAGCCTGCAAATGCTGAAAGCACTTAGATGGGAACTGTATGTTATAGCATGCAACAATTCTTTGAATTGCCCAGTGTCACATCAACCTTTAAATAAATGGACAGAGATTAACTATTAGAGATTTACCTTTAGTGCTGGATCCAGTTCAAACCTGCAGTACTCAGCAGAATTCTTTTTGCAGATCTGGCCCCCCAGTGGGACCAGTTCCTTCCCTCTCCTACATGCTGACAAAGGCAATGGCCCTCTTCTAAGAATCTGCTGGGGGGCCATTTCAAAGTGAAGAGGTCAGAACAGCTGGCTATCTGCAATCCTATTCTTGTATGGTCCCAACATTATCCTCACAGCCATACAACAGCCCACAGAGTAGACTGCCCACTTTGGTAGTTTGGAAGGAAAAGTTTAACTCTCTCTTTACTTGTAGTCCACTACAAGTGTCACGTGAATGTCTTTACCATGGATCTAGATAGAAAACTTTGGAGTTGCAAACCTGATTGTCAGTGGTTGATGAACCTGATTTCATGGAGTGCTGGCTGCAGAAACAATGTCATCACTTGTGAAGTGCTGACTTTTTCGTCAGTCCTTTACCACCAAGCTGCTCCCCCCCCAGTAAGGTTAGCAGTAAGGCCCAGCTCTTCAGAAAACTAAAGTAGTGTTAATAAGCCAGCATGTGAAGGCAGAAAAATGTTCTGCTTAGAATATAGATTTTCTAAGCAGGTGAATATAATTACTGATACGGCAGAGTAACCTTCAGATTTGTCCAAGTGGCCTAAGCATTCTACATTCTCAAAGAAACATGGCACTCATTCACACAAGACCAAAAAGGTTTCAGGGAAACTAAAATGGGAGTTTAAAGATGAAAGTAGGTTATTATCTTAATTGTGCTTCTCATTAAAAATAAATGACAGAAACAAATATAAAGATCAAAATATTTCAAAAGAGGTCGAAGGTATTGACTTAAGAAACTACGACCTGATGCCTGACTTTCAGAAACAGAGCATGCAATACTTCCTGTACTGCACCTCTTCAAGATGCTCCAACCCATTAGTCACTGGTGAATAATATCGTCATCACAGTTCACAGAAGGGATAAATAAGTTCCTACGCACGAATAGGGACCTTGGCAGACTAAGATTCTCTAATCAGCACTGCCTTTTTGTCAAGGAAAATGACACACCTTCTATATTTTATCAGTACTTTTCATAACGTGGGTGATCTGGCTGACTCATTAACCCCTGGGAGCAGATTGTTAATCAGTGGATGCCTGCTACATGTGCCACAAAGCTGTGATTCAGATTTGCTCCTTCATGGAAATGCCTGGTCTAAATAAATTTTATGGCTCATATTAAGCTGTAGTCTTCTTGTTTTGATCCATGTTTCCTGAGAAATACAGCTTATGTCAATAGTACTTGTTCATTCTCTCCCTTCCCAAAATCTTTTCAACCCTTCTCCAGTCACCAAAGTATTCCACAATAAAGTAGTGGTCTTAGCCTCTAAGTCATCACAAAGTCTGTGGCAGCAGGTGGCTGGTTCAAGGAGATACCAGCTTTCTGGGGTCGAGGAGTTACCACCTTACTGCAGCACTCTTGAGAGATGGAGCTGCAGTAAACCTGGCTTGGGAGTAAACCTTAGCAAACCTGGCTTGGAGCCAGGGCATGAGAGACAGAGCTTCACTACTCTCTTGCACCTAGTACTGTCCAGGGAGTGTGTGACACTGGGAGTAAGGTTCCTCTCCTGCATGTGGCCACTGCAGGAGAGCTTCTAGAAACAAATTAAAGATCTCCAGGGGAGTAAGTTTTTTCCACTAAGACACTTCATTTATTTCTCCTGCATCACAGGGTTCTGTTACAGAACAGGACAGGTATTCTGGGAGTGAAGGAGACTTAAGAGGAGGCAGTTAACATTCATTATACGTGTTAGGATTCACCAATATAAACTACTTTTGAAAAGTTATCTCACAAATCTGATAGTACTCATAAACCTGATAGTACTACAGGGCTCTTCACGCAGAGTTGGGTAAAGACTAAAGGCTACCTGTGGAGCCCAGCCTGGAGATTCCTTACACAAAGCTGTTTAAAAGAAAATCTGGAAAATGCTCAACCTAGAAATCCCTGGGGTTTACAGTGGCTGGCTTGTAGAAGAAAGTCTACATGCCAAAATGCCCTTTCAGAGTTGGATGTAAATTTACAGCATAGATTGAACCTTAGTGGAGTTCCTGCTTAAGAGGTACAAGAGAAAGCAATGCACTAGGGTTGGTTTGGAAACAATCCAAATTCCACATGCAAAGTAGCAGCCTTGTGCCTTTGCCACATACTCTTCTTGGATCAAACCTAAAAGAAGAGAGACCAAACACTAAGTTATTACCCAATAAATACTTCCAAACTGAGTTCAACTGTTTGCTATACAGATACCTAGAAGTGATACATGGGGAACAAGGTTCATAGGTTCATAGGTACATTAGGTTGAAAAGGACCTACAAGATCATCTAGTCCAACCATCCTCCTATCACTATCCCTACCCACTGAACTACTAAATCAAATCCCTTAGCACCCCATCTAAACACTTCTTGAACAGCGCTAGGGACGGTGCCTCAAGCACCTCCCTAGGCAGGCCATTCCAGTGCCTGACCACTCTTTCAGAGAAAAAAATTTTCCTCAAAGCTTTTTTGTATAGGCACTACATTTTCTTTAAGTCTTAAAAAACAAATACAAACCTTGTAATATGTCTCCTCCACCTTCCCTCTTCCTCCCCTTTTTCCCTTCCTACTTTCAGAGCAGATTGTACTAGCTCTTCTTTGCATTATTCTTCTCTCCCTTAGTATTAATTTGTGCTTTTTTTAATTTATTTTTTTCTCCCAGTGTCTTCATCTTTTCATTTGCCTGCTTGGTTTGTCTCATGGATCCCAGGGTACACATCTCCCAGCCTCCTTTCACTTTTGAACAGCCCATTCCCTTTGTGCATGACTATTCATCTTAACTTCTTTCTAGTTAACAAATGCTTTTTACTTCCCCAAGGAGAATCTCAGATCCAATCTACAGAGTTCTTCACTTGGGTAAACATGGCAAGATTTTGGTAGCTGCAAACTACTAGTATTAGAAAGAACCAGTAGCATTCCTCTTTCAGATACTTCCAGTTCCACTGGCTCCCACTGGGAGCCAAAGCTGAGTCTTCCAGCAATGCTTATGGCCTCTCTCTGGTAAAACATTCAAGAAAAGATAAAAACTACTGTGCAATATCAGTTGGGAGATGGGGGGGTGATAAATGGAAGAGAAGCTGCACTGCAGAAACTCAGGCCAGTGTCGGAGGAGGTGCAACCAACCTGTTGGTTTTATAACTATATTCCACTTTATTAAGCAGGCTGAATGTCTGTTAAGCTGTAATTTATATATAAATTTCCAGAATTCCAGTATTCAAATTTGTCATTTGAGATGTGGCATTTTCAGCTGAGTATCTCCAAATCTATTTTAGGACATGGTTTCTATTCCCTCTCAACCTTCTGCTTGGTTTAGCATATCATTCTTGAACGTCAAACTTCCCCATTGGTTCTGGTTAGGTCTATCTTTCTGCGACCTTACAGATTCATTATTTTTGTAGTGAGGCTCCTTACAGCAGTCAATGGAAACACTGGTGCTTGTCTGCATAGTCATTGATAAATTGTCGCTGAAGCAGCAAGTCTTGTGGTTGTGGCAGCTTGTCCTAGGGTACGCAGTGAATGGTTGCAGTAATATTTCTTTATTAGCTTGAAGTTCTGTAGAAACATACATTAAACTTTTGCCAGTCAGCCTTGAAACTATGAGCAATGAAGTTGGTGAGGGGTCTGGAGCACAAGTCTTACAAGGAGTGGCCAAGGGAACTGCAATTGTTCAGTCTAGAGGAGCTCAGGGGACACCTTATCACTCTCTAAAACACGTGAAAGAACATTGTTGTGAGATGGATGTTGGCCTCTTCTCTTCTCCCTGGTAACTAGTGATAGGATGAGAGGGAATTTCCTCAAGTTCTGCCAGGCAAGATTCAGGTTGGATATTAGGAAAAATTTCTTTTCTGAAGGAGTTATCAGGTGCTGGAACAGGCTGCCCATGGTGGTGGTTACTGTTCCTGTTACTTCATCACTGTTACTTTATCACTGGTTACTTTATCACTGTTCCTGAAGGTGTCAAAGAAACGTTTAGATGTTGTATTAAGGGACATGCTTTAGTAGGAAAATGTTGGTAGGTGGATGGTTGGATGAGTTGATCTTGGAGGTCTTTTCCAATCTTAACAATTCTATGGTTCTATGACTCTATTCAGCCTCTAACCAGGGAAGTATTTTGTGTTCTTCTGCATTGTCTAAAGTCACACTCAGATTTGAGAGCTTACAGATTATTTTGATTTGTCTCATTCTTGTTGTCCTGAGGTTAATACTCCAGCCATTTCTGAGGGAAGCCCACCCTGCAGTTTCCACAGGCAAGCCTTTCCTCTTCAGATCATTATCTATCTGCAGAACTGCAAAGCCTGATCTGGTGGTGACTTGGAGCACAAAACCTCAGAAAATAGACATGTTCTTTCAAACTGAACTGTATACATTCAAATAGATGTCCTTGAAAGACAATGAGGCTGCAAAACTTTAGCTCTGTTCTCAATAGAGAACAGATTTAAATTCTCAAATTTAAAAAGCATATCTTGTTAAAGCAGATAACATATATAACTGCTTACCAGTGACCTAACATGTCTGCTGACATTTATGCTCACATCCGAGATAACTTTCCACAACTGCTTCTAAGGCTGAAGCAGCCCTGAGGAGTACTTATGTTGGATGTAGTATATGTGGGAATAGTGGTGATGGAGAGCAGGGATTAAGATGGAGGAAATGAAATAAAAATTGCTGACTTAAAACAGGAGCAGCTTAATGAAAGAAAAAAAAAATCCACATAAAACAAACAAAGAAAGAAAGCAAACAAAACAAAAAAAACAAAAACAAACAAACAAACAAACAAAAACAAAAAAAAACACCCACTGAAGTGGTGCAAAAAAAAGGAATTATTTTCTACTTCCCATCAGCAAGTGAATCCCAGCCACCACTTGGAAGGCAGAATCACTCAGGAAGACAAATGCCTTCATACTGATAGTGCCTTTATTCCTTCAGCTTTTATTAAGTTTGGCATCACATGGTATGAGATGTCCTCATCAGTTAAGCTTTCTGGCATTGTCCCTCCTGACCTCTTGGTCACCTCTACCTGCTGGCCCTTGGTGGCAGCTGGAAAGTCAGTGACAACGCTGTGCCACACTTCTCGTCTGTAGCCTTAGCACTGCTCAGTAACAGTGCTGCTCTGACTTCAAGTGCAAGGCACACCTGCGGCATGGGCTGATGCAGGGAGAGTGGCTCCAGCTGGGCTGGAGCCTGTGCAACTTCCACCCCTTATGCCCACTCAGTGTTTTAATTTTATTCAGTACGTAATTGTTGGGCATGTGATCATCTACATGGCACATTTACATCACTGTTTTCCAGTTGGGCAGTGATGGCTTGCCACAGTGCAGCAGCCCAGATAATCTTACCTCTTTGCTGCCACATGGTTCACTTCTACTGCTGTACCCATACCTACAGGGCATTTTCTACCATCCATGAGTTGCTAGATCACGCTACATTGAGGAAGACAAGCAAGTGCTGGCTGTGCACAACTGCTTTTTGAGTCTGAGGCTGAAATGTCCTTGAGGAGCATAAATTTTGGATGCACTACACGTGGGTGTGGTGGCAAGCAGAGTTTGCAGAAGTTCTAGCTGAAACCGAAGTGTTAAGTAAACCCAGCTTTCTCCAGTTTTAGGACATCGTACATGTTTTGGTGAAAATACAGAGTGGACTACAAGCCTCCACCAAACCAAAATTTAAGCATGAGGAAAATAGGGAAGAGACAAGATGAAAGGAGAAGACAAATGTTTGAAATAATTTTGAGGAAGAGTAGGATAGCATTGTTTCCAAGGCATGCATTACTTAACAGGGTGCTTGCCTGGTTTATAATTTTCCCTATTAGTGTTAAGGGATGTGGGCCACATGTCCATAACTTAGGTGGAAACCTACACTTCCAGTATTGCAGGCAGAAAATGTATTCAATAATTTAAATGTGCTCAATAATTTAAACATAAAACCTGCAGTGATTTTTGTTGCCTTGAGTAGTTTCTCTGCAGGACTGACACCAACAAGCAGACAGCGCAGATGGCTCTGCCTAGGGCAAGGTTCTGCAAGTGGCAGCAAACACATGGAAGTCTGGCTATGGGTGTATACAGATGAAATGATGGCTGTCCCTGCCTTCCAGCTGCCTGCTACACTGCTCCAGCACAGGTCATTTCCCCATACCTGAGGTGGCTGAGTGGGATGCCTATTTAGTTCTGGCCTCCAGTTTCTATCTGTAGTAACCTAAACTAGAAAGCTGCTCAGTGGGTGGGAAATGTGTACTGCTGCCACCAGTTGTGACTAGGTTCCTATGTTTGGTACAGTTAGGGCTCTTAGTTAGAACAACTATTTTCATTTTTATTTTCATTTTTATTTTCATTTTTATTTTTTATTTTTATTTTTATTGTGGTTATGCATAACCCTGAGCCATATGTGTCTCCTAGATACAGACATAATTATTATTTTTATTATGTATTTAAATGTCTGAAGGAATACTATTAAGTAGAGTTCAGCAAGTATAAAAGGGAGCTAAAATGATACAAGCTTGAAAATCAGACTAAAGTACATAAAGTGTATTTGATACTTTTGAAAGTAACTCACTTTATGCTCTTTTTGTCCATCAATTGTTTAGTTTTCTTGGTAGCTTAGGTTGCAGATGAGAATGTCACTATGTGGTATTCCCCTGTGGTGGTCAGCTGCCTTCTGCTTTATCCTGCTATTTATAGGAAGAAACCTTTTCCGACTTTTGAAAAAACTGGATTCCACTTTCTGGTTAGTCAAATGTTAAGCTAGAGTTATTTCTACCTCTTGACTGAGCTCAGAAGAAAGTAATTTCTGATGCTCCCACCAACCATTCTTCCTCTTAGAGAGGACAGTTATTTATTGCAGTGTCTTGAAGGCATCGCTGAAATCCTGACTCTGCCTTTTCTGTCCATCAGCCCTCCAAAATTTGAAGGAACATCAGACGCCGTGGTGTTAAAACTTTGCTGAATCATAAAAGTTAAAGCACCTTCAAAGTGAGGCCTTGTACTAAGATGGCATGCTGGATGTGTGATATTTCATCCATTTAAGTATTCTGCATAAGTACCTAGGATCCTGCTAGTTCCCTCCTTGTTGAGAGGTTCCTAATTTTCACTATATTTCCGAAGAGTGCTAAGCAAACCATTTCAATGTAGTATTCTGTCCTGGTGGTTTGGAGCCTTCTCCCTCGTGCTGGTTTATTAATACCTCAGAAAAACTTGGAAAACTTTCACCAGGTCAATGTGGTCCCCTCAGACAAGCTGAATTCCTCCTTCTCCTAATCTGGCTGGGATGCAGAGGAAAGAAGGAAGCACTATAACCAGAATGATACAAGATATTTGAGAAAAAACTGAGATTTCACTGTGGGTGCTCCTCAGGTGCTGATCTACTGTTTCTTTCCTTGGGAGAGATTATCCTCTTGCCGCTGCACGCATGGCAGCTGGACTCTGCTTGACTCAGCAACCAGACAATATTAATAATCTTTGAACACAAAACAAAACACACTGCTAGTGCTGGGGGTGAAGGCTTCATCTTTCTCCCTGCCTACCTTGCCAAGTCCCTAGAGACCATAAATATATGGAGAAAGCTTGAATTCTGCAGGACCATATGTTGCAAATATGTTCATGGGATGACTGTATTTTGTCTTCAGTTACCTCCCACTTGTCCCTGTGTTTTCAGTTAGAATTTTTCCTAAAGAAAAAGTGAAAAATGCTGTTTCCATCTGCCATGAAGTAGCAGATGATAGGTGAAGGAAGTAGGTGAGGACTTGTGACTATGTTCTATGGTAATAAAGAGCAGTAGAGTCCAAATACTCCGAAGTGTGAATATCTACAAGAGATTTGCCTTGATTTGAGATAGCTAAAAGCACCCTTGGGCAGTTCTCCTGCATAAATACCAGCTTCAAGACTTATCCCAAAGAAATAGCTCCTCTAAGGGTGGTACATATACACCATTATACATACCTGATTTAATTTGGTCTCCATCTCTTTCTTCTTTCTATGTGAAGTAGTAGGTACAAACTATTCCAAGGTAAGCACTACAGAAGCAGGGAGTGTGCTTTGGTTTTCCTGTGATATAGAACCACCAATTTCAACCGAAAAGAAATTGTCTTGCAAAAGGATGTAGTGCTTTGTCTTCACTGAGGGAAGGTAGAGTTATTTTTCACTGGGGCATGTTAGTAAACCTGGGGTTAAATTAAAAAAAAAAAAAAAAGTGGATATAGGTCTTGACAAGTCCAGGTCAATACAGAACTGCTTCAGACATTTTGTTTATCCTTCAGTTATAAATATCTAAACATGTTCCAGACCTGGAATGTCTACCCAAAACTGAGTGTCACCTGTGAAGCTTGGTGGTAATTATGTGGATATGTAAGCAGATCCTGCTCTGAAAATGGCTGAGAGAATCATCCTTGTGGGACAGACTGATCAGTTAACTGGGATTACTTAATTGAATCCCCCATGTTCTTTCTCAAGTAAGGTCTTTGCTCACTATGCTCCTGAACACTTTTTGTCACTGGGGGAATTCACAGTCCAGCCTGCTCCACTGATCTGCTCCACTTCAGGACACAGCTTTCCATGCTTGTAGACACCAATGTAACAAGAGACAATCAGATGTTTTCATTTGAAAACTGTGCATTAAAGGATATTTTTTAAAAACTGGAAACCATTTTAACTTTAGAAATGGAGTACCACCCAGCAGATCAAGAATACAGTAAGAAAATACAAGTGGAAATAGATGATCATGTGAATACAGAGAGAAAATTGTAGAATTAGAGTGGAACTATACATGCTATTCCCTCTTCGGTGCAGTGATTCAGCTAGACCACAAGAAATTCCAGTGAGACCTATCACACCAAGTATGAAGCTAAAATTAGACATTTGCAAAAACAAATAAGAATGTAAAAATCAAACACGGCTGCAGCATCTTCAGAAAGAGATGAAGAACTTGAATAGGAGCTGCTAAAGATTAAGTCTGTGATTTACTATGAAATGTCTGTAGGCAAACCAGTTTGAATTGTTCACTGAAAATACTTTAATCCCAGTAGTGCGTGCTATGATTGCTAAACAGTTCCTGAATTCAAAATCTAAGCAAAAGTAACTGCTGAGTATAGGAACTTCACTTAAGGTGAATTCTTGATGGTGGCCCTTTTGAATCAGGACACTTTTGGAGGATATGCTGGGAGGTAGACTCCAAGAAGTAAAAATAAGTCAAACAAACTACAAGGAAGCCTTCTAGGTTTTATGGTTGTTTATTTATCTCTTGGTTGCTTGCTTGCTTGCTATTTTGTTTCTTGTGTTGTTTTGTTTCTTTTTGCTTGTTTACTTTTTTTGTTCGTATTTCCCATGTAGTCTTCCAAGGGCAGATCAGCTGGATTTATGAACATATCTGTTGTGAGGCTCTGGTAGATCCTTGCCTAGCCTCTTCTTGGCCATCCAAGAGACTATACTCCTTCTCTGCATCTTCACAGTTGAAACTGGAAAAATATTCACTCAAGTATCTCAAAACTTACAGCTATTTTTGATGTGTTTCCCTCAACTGCACTTAGACAAATTCCATTCTCCCCCAGTCATCTTAGGTCATATCTAGACCTGTTTCTTTCTATGCTCTTCCTCACATTTATTTCTTCAAGTATGACACTTAATAGAATCAACAATGTGGAAAACCATGTCACTGCCTCACAGACTGTAAAATGAGGTTCACTTTTTGCATAACATGGTCTCTCCACCCACGAGATAAATAAAATATTGCTTATCAGAAATTATAGGCCTTACTGTCCTGTCCTTGGGTCCCATATTACCCTGCTGTTGACAACACCGCATCAGAGTTCCACTACAGTTCAGGACCATGGGCTCTTCTAAGTGGCAGGAAGAAACATCTGGAGCCTGTTTCCCATGTTTCATACAGCCAGACACTCGTCTGCTTCACAGATAGTTCCAGAGTTCATCAGGGCTACTGAGGCGAAGTCCAGCCTGAAATTCAAATAGGCAGGATCAACATTTCCATAGGGGTCACCTGTTTCAACCTCATCTTGCTCTTCGCCTCCCTTTTTCTTGTCTTCTTATTTAACTGAGGGATCTTTGTTGTCCAAAGAAGGAATGCATTTAATCAGTTGGAAGATTTCCAGATGATATTAGGAGTGATGTACTGCTTTGTCCTCCACTAATGGTGGTGCATTCCAGCTGGAGTGCTCTCTGAGCACATGCTGTACATAACTGTACTGAAACACAGAATACACTGCATGCCTGCGTGCACTCTGCTTGATCTCAAAAGAGAGATGTGAGCAAGATCGCTGATAGCTCCATTCAGTCAAACCAGTATCCTAAAGGGGAGAACTAGATATCTGAGTGTGCCTCTTGTCAATGTATCCTCATTAGACAATTCTTTAAAGAACTGATTCCTGAAATTTCAGGCAAGATCCATAGAAATGCTAGTCATCAGTGAATAAGAGGTGACTGATAACTACAGCTGACTAAGACAAATAATATAAAACTATAAGTACTTTTAGTGGAAAAAAAAACAAAACAAAACAGTTTACATGGTACACTTTTGTGTAGAGGAGTATTTTTTTTCTATTACAATATGCCTACAGTGGAAAAAAAAACAACAAATCTTAAAAATATACGCAGACAATATATTTGGACTGAAGACAAATGAACCTCCTTCTTTTCCTGGGTAATTTTAAAAATATGATCTGTCAGGATAGACAACAACAACAGGCATATTTTAGCCCAGATAAATTAAAAAAAAAGAAAAAAAAGAAAAAAAAAGGAATGGAAAATGGAAATCAGACTTGTAACTCATATGGCTCATTGAAGCTATGTATGGGACAACATAAACAAAGACAAATTTCAGCAGAGTGAATAGGTAGCCAGTGTGGAGCTACATCCACTTGTTTAGCATGGTTTCCAAGCCTGCTGGGTTTATGAACTGGTCTTGAAGCAGCCTGCTGGAAAAAGAAGTCAGGAACCCAAAGCCAAAAAAGACTTGTGCAAAGGGTGCTTTGGCTGTTGAAAGTGAATACTTAACATTCTGTCAGGTTTCATATAAAGTCATAGAATGGCTTGAGTTGGAAGGGACCTTAAAGATCATCCAGTTCCAACCTCCTGCAGTGGAAAGGGCTGCCATCCACCATATCAGGCTGCCCAGGGCCCCTGCAACCTGGCCATGAACACCTGCAGGGATGGGGCATCCACAACATTTCTCAGCATAGTTTTTTGCCACCCTCTGAGCAAAGAATTTTATTTTAATATTGCATTTAAATGTTACCTGTATTAGTTTAAAAACATTGCCACTTGTCCTGACACTATCTACCCATGGAGAAAGTCAATTTCTGTCTTCTTTCTTAGCTCCCTTGAAGTACTGAAAGGCTGTAATAACTTTTTCTCACAGTCTTTTCTTCCCCGAGCTGAACAAGCCCAGCTCCCTGAAACTTTCTTCATATGAGAGGAGTTCCAACCCTCTAATCATCTTCATGGCCTTCCTCTGGACCCACTTCAACAGCTTCAAATCATTCTTTGTGCTTGGGGCCCAAGGTGCTGGATGCAGTACTCCAGATGGGGCCTCAAAGGGCAGAGCAGAGGGGGACAAGCCCCTCCCTCTCCCTGCTAGTCATGCCTCTTTAGGGGCAGCCAACGATGCTCTTGGCCTTCCAGGCTGCAAGTATGCACTGCTGACTGAAGTAGAGTTTTTTGTCTGTCAGGACTCCCAAGTCCTTCGCAGGGCTGCTCTCAAGGAGTTCTTCTCCCAGTCTGTACAAACACCTGGGACTGCCCCAAGCTGAGTGTAACACCTTGCATTTGGCCTTGTTGAGTCTCATTAGGTTCATGTGGGCCAACCTTTCAAACTTGTTCAGGTCCCTTTGGATGACATCCCTTCCTTCTGTATCAACTGCACCACTCAGCTTGGTGTCATCAGCAAACTTGCTGAGGGTACACTTAATCCCATCATCTGTATCATTAATAAAGATATTAAAGAGTACTAGATTCAAGACAGAGACCTAGGGTACACTACTCACGACCAGCTTCCACCTGGACATAGAGCCATTTAGCACAAACCCCTGCATTCAAACTTCCAACCAACTCTTTATCCACCCGACAGTCCAAATCCACGTCCCTCAGATTTAGAGATAAGTGTATGTTACAGGACCAAGTCAAAGCCCTTGCACAAGTCCAGATAGATGACATGAGCTGTCCTGCCTTTGTCCACTGATGCTGTCACTCACATGCCATAGAAAGCCACCAGATTGGAGAGGCATCATCTACCTACAGTGAGGCCACACTGGCAACATCTTCCTAGAGTGACATTTCCTTTTTTTTCAGTAACTGGAGATTTCACCTGATAGCCACAACTTTTCAAATGTGATGGATAGTGGGTAGGTAACCACATCAGTCAGTTCTTTCAGAATCATGGGCTGCATATCATCTGTCCTTGTAGACTTATACACATTCAGTCTTACTGAGGGCAGTTTCGGCCTTGCTCTGCTTTTACACTGGGAGGGATTTTGCTTCCCTAGGTCTCACCTAGAGGTTCAGGGATTTTGCTTCCCTAGGTCTCACCTAGAGGTTCAGGGATGTGAGATTCAGGAGTGTAAGAGATGTGAGAAGCCTTGCTGGCAGTGAAGACTGAGGCAAAGAAGCTGTTGACTACCTCAGCCTTCTCCATGTGAGTTGTACCCAGTTCTCTCTTTGCATGTATCAGAGGCGGTACACTCTCTTTGGCTTGTCTGTTCTCATCCTTCATTGTCATTTTTTTACATCCCCTGTCAAGTGCAGCCTTGGCTTTCCTAATCTCATCTCTTCATGTCCAGACAGCATCCCTGTGTTCTTCCCAGGTGAAATGTCCTTGTTTTCACTGTCTGTACACGTTCTTTTTACCCCTCCGTTTGACCTGCAAGTCCTTGCCAGACCATGTCAGTTTCCTGATTCCTCTGTTTGTTTTCTTAAACTGATCCACTATATCTTTGATTTTTAATGAGAGCATTAGATTTCATTTCTGAAGCCAGAATTCACTCGTAATGGTGAACTTCAGAACACAGTTTCTAGTGGTGCTTGAGCAAGAATGATACTACAATGCTGACATGCAGTCATTAGGACCTTCACACAGAAATATGCACTGTCAGAATGACAATGTTTGATCTTGTTATACATAGAGGAAGGAATACAACTTGGTCTAATTGACTCTCTTTAAGCAGTGAGGCTGGTGAGCGTGATTTCCAGAGGTTCCTTCTTTCCTCAAGCAGTCTGTGCTTCTGTCATAAAATGCTGTGCACCTTCTCATTATTGATAACAGATGTCAGTGGGAAAATGTAGGATTACGGGGCTGAAAACACTACAAATTCAGTGAGAAATGCTGGTGGTCTTCTCAAGGTTTTTAAAAATCATGATTTCCAAAATATCATGACCAACTTAATGCTAGAACAGAACTTGTATAATTCTGGTGTTGTTAAAATACTTGAAGCACATTACAATTTTCTAAGCATTTCCCTAAAGCTATATGACCTCCTACAAGTGTGTAAAATAAATCTCAATTTTCTTGCATCTCACATCTTCAAGAACGGAAACTTTAAATTAAATGTATGCCAGCTTTGCAAAAGTTGCTGGTGGGGGAATACACATATTCAGCGAAGGCTGTGAAGAAGGAACCTGATAAGAGGAAAAGGTATAAAAGATATGTCAAAATATGAGATTATATATATATATATACAAAATGTATATCAGCTAAGGTGAAGGGTGAAGTATGGAAAAAGTAGTCAACAGTTTATTGACAAAGTTTATTCACCTAAGTAAATAAATTCATACATGATCTATGACACAGTTTTGCTCTTGGACAGATTGAGAAAGTTGGTGTCTTCCCAGGATGACTTGGCCAATTGAAGTACTTCTTATTTTCTCTCTTTTTTTTTTCTCTGTTAACCTGTATTTGCCTAGACATTTACTTATTTATATGCCTGACAATTAAAATGATAATTATAGAAACATTCAGGTGGAGAAGTACACCCAGAGGTAAAACTTCTTTCTTAAAGTAGGGCTTTGCCCAACTTTGTCTCAAAACTTTCTAAGAGGCACAAGTTTATCTGAGAAACCTCTTCAGAAGTGAAACGGTCCTCAGAGAGATCTTTTTCCCTTTACGTCCCTTCAGAATCTCCATTGATTCACTTTATGACCACTGCCTCTCATTCTTCCACTGTTTACTTCACTACAGATTATAGATCTGCTTTTTGTGCGTAACTCCCCTATCAATGTTAGACCTGCAATAGCTGTCCCTTCTCAAGGCAGAACTAGACTGGTTCCCTAAGCTTCTCCTGGTAGGACATGTTCTTCAGACCCTTTCCTATGCTGGTGGCCTCTGACAGGCTTGCTTAAATTTATCGATAACTTTCTCACATTGATGCACCCAAAAGTGGATGTTCTGTGCCAGACTCGTAACAAGTGACAAGTAAAAAGAGGCAATTGCAATCTGCAATGTACTGATCTGCTAATATATCCCATCAGATGCGCTGTTGCTTCTCATCACTGCCAGGATATACCTGTGGCTCACATTTAGTCTGTTGTCTCCCAGAACTCATAAGGCATTTTTAACAGACTTGCTTTCCTTCTAGGGAGTCAGACTTCAGTCTGTCCCATTCAGAGAGTCTGCTCCAGGTGCAGTACTTTGTTTTGTTGAATTTTATTTCTACTGCCTGTCTGGGTCCCTTGTAACGACAACCCTATTGTTCAGCATATTAACTACATAACCACTATGGTGCCATCCACAGACTTGAAAATGGATGTTATTTTTACTTCTCCAAGTCATTGACAAAAGTATAAAACTGTTCCCAGAAAACCCCTTAATAATTCCATCTGACCAGCCTTCAGACACTGTACTACTTATTAACTAATACTCTTTGAGACCCACAGTGCAGCCAACTTTTCACTCACATGGTATTTCACCCATCTGGGCACTAATGCTGTACTATGGGGTCAAAATATTGTGGGAGACTGTATCAAAAGCCTTGCTAAAGTCAAACTATCTGACATCTACAACTTTCCTCACATTTGCAAAACCATTATTTCATTACAGATGGTAGCTGGATTGGTCTGCTGTGGTTTACCATTGATAAGACATGTTCTTGTCCTTCATGTGTTCAGAAGTGGCATGGGTAGACTTGTTCCATTACTCCCTCAGGGACTGTCACTATGTTAAACATGCTTGTTACTGGCTGCTTTTTTACATGGATGGGCTAGCATACTCTTCAATAGCATTGCTAAAGACATTGCAACTGATATTACAGGAAAGAGGTTGAAAAGATAGCAAATCAGTGCCTCACCTCTCACAGGGTCACAACTCAGTTGTGACTAGGGGTATTTTAAAGAAAACTGACTTCTTGAGTAGACATGGTCGTGTCACCTTGCTTCAGGTTTTGTCTTCTGAAAGAGACCTCTAGCAAAAGAAAACCAAAATCTATCGACTCTGACATAGTGGTTTTCCAAATCTGTAGTGTTTGGCTCTGGAAACAGTAGGTATCAAAAATAAATTGATGCATAAATAAGCAGGAGCGTAGTTTATAATTTCACATACACTCTTATGATCCATTATTGTTGTTTCTGTCTTGTCATGGTTTTGGCTGGGATGGAGTTAATTTCAGAAATGTCAATATGGTGCTGTTTTGGATTTCTGATGAAAATAGAGGTGATAACAAATGGATGTTTCATTTTTCACGGTGACAAGGACTTCTCTGCTTACACTGCCCTGCTGGCTAGGAGTTGAGGCGGCAGGAGTTGGGAGGGGACAGAGCCAGGACAGCTGACCCACAAAGGCCAAAGGGGTGTCCCCCACCACACGATGTATGATATATGAGGTAAAGAAGGAAGAAAGGGCCACGTTTGGAGTAAAGGCATTTTTCTTCCCAAGAAACTTCTACATGTGATGAGCCCTGCTGTCCTGGAAGTGGCTGAACACTTGCCTGCCACTGGGAAGTAGTGAACAAATCCCTTTGCTTTGCTTGCTCTTGTGGTTTTGGCTTTGCACAGTAAACTGGCCTTATCTCAACACAGGGGTACTTACACTTTCATCTTGTCATTCTTCTCCCCCAGCCCACCTGGGGAGAGTGAGAGAGTGGCTGTGCAGGGCTTGGCTGCTTGCCATTAAACACAACAGTGCTTTTCGGGCTCATTGTGTGGTACAAAGCGTGTGACAAGATTAGGTTGGAGAATGGAGTGTGCTAGACCAAATTTATAGATTTTATGGCTGTTTAGCTGCAACTTGTGCTTGCTATATGTAAGAGTTCAGAGCTTATTACTGGCTGTTTTTATTTCTGCCTTTTGCTGTATTCCTTTGCCGTACTCCTTAGCATCTCGCTTTGCTGTGCTTGAGATCACTCTGGTAACAGCCTCAGCCATGTGCCTGGGCTGGTAAAGAGCCGCAGGATTGCTGCTGTTCCTGTGGTGCTGCACTGGGCAGGATGGAACTCCAGACTAAACTCAAGCTACTGAGTCTGTGACCTGTGGATGAGTTTTCATGGGAGCATTTGTGGCCATGGAAAGGTCTGTGCAGCAGCAGATGCACCTTGCAGCATCCATGTTTGCAGATAAGGCCATGCCAGAACACCTTGAAGCATCTGTGGCTGGGGATGAGACCGCAACACAGCACGTATCTAAAGAGACTGTGGCCAATTAAAGATGTTGTGCCAGAGCAGGTACAACTCTAAAGACCACGGGCAATTGGCCAACTGAAGCAGGGGCAAGAGGAGGAGTTCACTGGAAAGTTACACCTTCTCCCTGGTCCCATAGCAACAGATACACCTTCAAGTTGTTCTCACCCATGGTCTAAACTGGATGTCACAGGAAGGTCTCCAGCAGGAACACAGGATGAGCTGCACAAGCAGCAGTGTGAGTGTAGCATGGGCCCCACCTGAGCTGCACATTTGGAGCACCTGTTGTCCATGTCCCTGCTGGGCAAGCTGGGCCCTGCTGCCCCGGACACGGCTCAACACCTGCTTGTGCATGAGACGCTGTGATAACCCCTTCTTCACCCTGCTCGTGCACAGCCTTGGCTTCACCTGGTGAAACGTCCATCCCTCATCATCTCACCCGTTTCCCTTTCCCATTCTCTCGCCATTCCACGCCTTCCACGCACCCCACGACGAGCAACCCTCATCCTCACAACCCGGAGCAGTGACACCGAGGTGACGGGACAGCACGCCCCGCCCACCAACCATCTCCCGGTACGAGGCCCCTGCCACCCCCGGGCTCCCCGGCACGCACGCGCGTGGGCCGCCCCACTCCTCGGGGGAGGGAGCAGCGAGCGGCGAGCCCGGCGCATGCGCTCTGAGCGCGGCACTCTCACTCGGCTGCTCTCGGGCCGCGCTCGGCTATTTCCGCCTCTTTGTTTTAAACTCCGGGCCGAGCCTTTTAATTTTAAACACCCCCCCCCCCTCCCCCTTCCCTTTCCCCCTCTCCCCGCACACACAGACACACAGTTGATTTTTTAATTATTATTATTTATTTGTTTCATTTTTATTTATTTTCAATTTTCCACGATAGGAAGGGAAGAAGGGCCGGTCTCTCTCTCTCTTTTTCTCTCTCTCTCCCTCCCTTCCCCCTCCCCTCCTCTCCAACCTCCTCCTCCTCCTTCTCCCCTCCTCTCGCCCTCCCTCTCCCCACGAAGGACGGGCAGAGCAGTGCAGAGCGCCGGCGGCTCGCGGAGCGGCGGACCCCCCCCCCCAACAGCGGCCGGAGACCGCGCCCCTCCCCGCAGACGGACACGGCGCCGCCCCCCCCCCCGGGCAGGTCAGTGGGGCCGGGGCCTGCGGCGTCCCCGGGGCGGGTGGGCGGCCTGCGTGAGGGTTTCGTGCTGCCCACGGGGGATGGGGGAGGAGGGATGAAGGGGGAGGGGCGGGCGGCGCGGGGGAGCGGCCGTGCGCCCCCCGTGTGCGTGGGGGCTGCGCGTCAACTTTGTGTGTGCCGTCGTGGGGTGGGGGGTGTGGGTGGTTTATGTGTGGGGTTATATCCCCGCACAAGGGCACGCGGGTAAGGCGAGGGGGAAGCTTGTGGCGCCGATAAACGGGGGATAAAGTGGTGCTGGAGTGGATGGTCGCACGTATCCGAGGTGTGTGGGTGTGCGTGTTTGGCACGGTTGGCTTCTGGTGGTTTGCTCTGAGTTTTAGTGACTTGGGTTGGTTCCTTCAAGGCCCGAAGTGAGGGGTGTTCCTCTTCAGAGCGTCCGTGCCCTGGACTTAATGAGGGGCAGCGCGGGTCTGGTCTTACTGCTGCTTCGGGCTGCTGCTTCAAAGGTATTTTTGGGAGTATGGAAGTATCGCAGTATGCAGGCTTTGTGTCGAAGCAGCTTAGCCATTTCCTGCCTTTTGCAGGAAATAGATGTGTCTGAGGAGCCAGGACCAAGAGATTCCGTTTCATTGTCCCTACATGCTCTTTAACATCCAAGAAAAACAGTGAATGCTTCCAGTATTCCTCCAGATTGCCTTTCAGAATTGTGTGCTGGAGTCTCTTGGAACAGTTAAGTTCATGGGAGAAAAGATTTGCATTTTAAAGCAGAAAAGAAAGGGGAAGAAAAGTTGAGCTGCTCCTCAAACATAGGTTTATCTTAACTTCTTCATCCAGTACACAGATCGTCTAATGTAAGCCGATTCCCTCTCTGAAGCCTGCTGAATACATTGTGACAGGTCTTGCTACTATGTACTGGGGTTGTGTTTGTTGTTTCTTTTTTTTTTTTCCTCCTATTGTTATCATTTGGTAGGACACGCGTGAGCTTTTTGTTTTTTGGGGTTTTTTTTAGTGTCAGGTCAGATAGGAATCTGTACTGTGAAACTTACCATGTGTTTCTTAAAGGATGCTTTGCAGTTGGTGCAGCTCTTTTGTTGGTGACAAGATGAATGGAAATAAAATGCACCCTTCCACTAGCTTTATTCAGCCTGGAGAAAAGGAGGCTCAGGAGAGACCTGATAGTGGTATTCCAGTACTTAAAGGGATTTTATGGGGGGGAAGAATCAACTTCTTATACAAGCAGATAGTGATAAGAGGAGGAAGATCTAAAAGAGGGGAGATCTTGATTACATGTCAGGATAAAATTCTTTACCCAGAGGGCAGTGAGGCCTTGGCATAGCTGCCCTGAGAAGCTGTGGTGCCCCATCCCTGGAAGTGCTCAAGCCCAGGTTGAATGGGGTCCTGGGCAGCCTGAGCTGGTGGGGGGAGGCCTGCCCATGGCAGAGAAATGATACTCAAGATCCTTTCTAACCCAAATCATAGTGTGATTACTTCAGTTTAATTTGGTTTTGTAGCCATTTTACAGTGTGCTTATGAAAACACAGAACTAGCGCAGAACTGAAGGTATTCGGTGAGAGTTTGAAGAAAACCTGACTCTTTTCGAATGAGATGTGTAAGGGTACTGCAACTTAAAGGTCAGAAAGATGCAGCTTTCAAAGTACTTTGTAAAATCCTACATTATGGAAATCTGTTTCATTTCTGTACCTGGGTTTATGCGGCCAACTTGATCCAGTGGCTCTGATATCAGCGTAGAAAATCAACACTGAATGCTTTTAAAATGTTGTGTTAAAGTCGACTTGTAACAGTACAAGCATAATAACTTCTGCTGTTCCAAGTACTAGTAATTATTACACCATGGAAGACTTCTGCTCTTAGAAGACTGTGAAGTACCATCTTCAGTACTTGCTAGTACAGAATTGAATCATGAAATCATAGAATTGTTGGAGTTGAAAAGGACCCTTAAAAATCATCTAGTCCGACTCCCCCACAGTGAACATTTACAGCTAGATCAGATGCTCAGAGCTCCATCCAGCTTGACCTTGAGTGTCAGCAGGGACTGGGATCAATTTTGTGGCCCTCCTCTGAACACATTCCAACACGTCTATGTCTCTTCTATAATGAGAGCTACACACCTGGATGCAGTGCTCCTGGTAAGGTCTCACCAGTGCAGAGCATCAGGGAAGGATCACCTCCCTTGCCCTGCTGACCGTGCTGCTTTTGATGCAGCCCAGGATGCAGTTGGCTTTCTGGGCTGTGGGTTGCTGGCTCACATGCAGCTTACCTCCACCAGTACTCCCAAGTCTTCTGTAGCTGCTGCAGTTGCCCAACATGCTCATACTGAGTACGTAGAAGCATTACAGGAAGGTCATCTCTGAACTTCATGCTGGAGACTTAGTTAAAGCTTTTTTTCCCCAAGAAGTTCTACACTGATAGCTTCCATTTCTTTTTTTCCACTAAATGACTGTTTAATCTAGTTGACCTTTTTAGTTTTTGTCTTTCTTATTATATTTTTTTCTTTTAAAAAGACACATAGTGATCTCCCGAGAATGAAATAGTTCCAGAGTGTGACACTGACTTGTCTGTAAGAAGTAGTGCTTCCATTGCAGCTCTGAGCTTAGGTATGGGTTGCAAAGTGGATGTGAGCATAGTGTTTTGAAAAGCATGCATGTCAGTAGCTTTTTACTTCTTAGCTACAGTTTTGAGAAACGTTGGCTTACAAATGTAGGGAAAATGCAATAAGAGTCTGTGTATGAATTAAACATTTTCTTGTTCTCTTTGTTTTTTTTTGTTGTTGTTGTTTTGGAGATATTGTCCAGTTAACATCCAATTGGAAGTAGAGGTACTAAGTGAAAGCTTGTGCTGATAATGGTGTTTGAAGATGCAAAAGACCATCAGTAGTCCTGACTGATTCCATGGTTTGATCGTGGTTTTGTTTTTGTTATTGCTAGTAAGGGTGTATAATGTTTCAAACCACTCCAACCTGCTAGGTTAGGTACACTGTTGGGTTTAAAGGAAATTCAGAGAACTCAGGGCAGCTTGACTGAAATAAGTTAAAAGCCAGGAAGAAGCTGCCTGTGTCTAGGGTCTTTTACTTACGCTAGACTTCTTTTGAAGTTCTGTCTTAAGTTTATAGTTTCCTGTTCTTCACACCTGCCCCTTAGAAACACAAGCTTTGTGTATTAGACTGTAAGTTTAGTTGATAGATGGAAGTGTAATAAAAAGGAGACAAAAGGATTATTCTGCATTAAAATCAGTCCTTGCTGTTGTGATAAATAACGCTGTTTCAAGTCTGAATGAAGACTCGCTGTAAACACTGGTTTATTCTATAATCTGTTCTTAAGTGTCCCAGAAAAAGCTTTGTGCTTTCCTCTGAATTAGATTCTTGAATTAGTTTTACTGAATGTAAGTGCTTCTATATTTAAATCAACAAACTATGGAAGCAAAATTCAGCGTGGTGAGAACATGCAAGATTGAAAGCCTTAGTTGCTTCTGAAAGTTTGACTGAAGCTTGTTTCTGCACAGACCTGGAAGTCTTTCAGTCATACTGAAGCATTGTAGAAAGGAATATAACAGCAGTGACATGATCAATTGTATTGTTTCTCCACTTTTTTTTTTTAATCAGATCAAGTACTTTAAAACTAAGGGGTAGTGCAGGCCATTCAGAAGTAGAGGGAGTGACAAACTGATGTGCTCGAGTTACTTGTGTTTTGTGCTGAGAAGATGACTGCTTAACACGTTAATGACCGCCTCTCGTTCAAATAGCAGAATTTGAGGAGCTTTGGGGGAAAGTTCAGGAGTGGACTGAAAAGGAGGAAAAGTGTGTGTGTATTTGTGTGTTGGCATCACCGCAGTGCAAGTCAAACTGTGAGGAAGAAATAGGCAAGTGCAACTAGTTCTACCATTACTTTCCCTGTCTCTTTAAAGTGACAAGAAACAGATGTCTTATGCCTGTAGACATGCATTTAGGCTGTCTATAACAGATACCTACTTCATGTTCTGCCTTTGTGTTTGACAGTAACTTAAAATTTTGTCTGTGTTAAAAGGGCTTGTGTTTTGGTGGCTGTAACCATTTGTAATGTTTGCAAGTAAGGATAGCTTTGCTTTTGAAATACCATAGTTTCATTTTTGTTTAAGGTGGGAAGCATTCTCTGTGTTTCGTATGTCTGCAAGAATGTGCAGTGCTGTACTTGATTAACTAAAGGAGGAGGGTTATATTTTCAGGTCACCCTGATGAATGCCTTGTTATTTGCTGACTTGCAAATGGTCTTCAAATTCTTCTGTTTTACTTAAGAACTCTCCCTTTATTCCACATGTAATCAGACGGTCAGTGTATGGTATTATATCAGACAATGATTATGTGATCACTATGGTTTTACAGGATATAATGCAGATCTTGAGTGAACTAAGAGTGGCATTATGCCTTAACAGGTCATCTCTGTGTTTTCCTGCAATGTGCACACAGACATTCATATGATGTTTGTAAGCAGAAAGTGTTTACTAGTGGAAATATGTGAGTATGGCCAGTGCAATTTTTGCAGATTTTTTTTCCTATTTTACTTTTTCAGGTATTATATATATATATTTCCTATTTTCTACCCAGTTCTACAGTTAGTGATTCCAGTGGTCTTGTGTCACTGTACTGGTTGATTGTTTACTGATTTGCATATCCTTTCCCGTATACAGTTTCTTGAGCTTCACTGACTTTTTTTTCAGGGAAAATCAAGCATAACACCACCACTTGTTGAATGCTGGCTTAGAATTTCTTCCACAAGTGCACACTGTTTTGGTCCTATGCAAAAGTCTGCATATGAGAAGTTGTTCTTTTGTGTTAGCATGGAAGTGGTATAATCAGAAACTGTGCTCCATTAAATAAACCTACCAGGTTTAGAGATAAAAAATTTACTCTTTTTAGGAGCTGTTGCATGAATGTATTTCTTTCACCTGTTAGTGAATGACAACAAAACTGCCTTTTTCTGTAACAGTTTCCTGAGGCTGATTGCAAAGTTGTCTTGAAGCATAGAATGGTTTAAGATACAAGTTCATGCTTTTAGTAGAAAGAAAGGTCTTCCTACTGAGGCTATTTGCTACACCTATCCTGTTCTCAGACATTTTACTTTATCCTCTGGAAAGTCTTTGTATACATTTTTGCTCCAAACCTTCTTCTCCCAATGAGTGTGGACCTGATAAAATGACATTACTTTAACTTGAATCTGTACTTTTAAGGTTTAAAGTTTATTGCTACAATCCATATCTATCCCTGCACTAAAGTACAAAATCTAGCCTATTAAAAATGCTGTTTTAATAGCTTATTTTACCAAAAGTTTGGATGTAATTATTGATATTGGTTAACTGCAAGGTATTTTTTTTTAATTATCTTTGTTAATTATGCCACCAATATTCTTGGTGGCACCAAATTAAATTTTTTATATGTATTCCAACTTATTAATCTTTCCCTTCTAATCTTGTTCATCTTGTATTTCTTGACCAGTTAGAGTGAGGTAGATATAGTTCCTCAGATCAGATCATTCCATAATAATTTCACAGAAGACTTAAGCTTTATATTCCTGAAAGTCTTTACTCAAGCATCTTAGTGTGGCCACTGTCCACAAGAAAATGAGTGTAGGCCCCTATAAGCTTGTTTCTAAGGTAGCATAACTAGTGCCTAACCATATAAAATGCTTCTGGGTAGCTAGTGAAGCTAATTTTAGTTTACTTTCCTGCGCTTCAGATCTCTCAATCATTTGACAGGAGTCACCAGAAGTCATCTATGCCTATTGATCCACGTGGTGTTAAGTGATTCTTAGCACCTGGAAGTTTCACTCTTTGAGTGTCTTGAAACTGGTGGGTGTGGAAAGCTCTATATTAGTTGCAGTCTATTTTTTAATGTAATCTTTTAGGCACAAAAGCTGCCACCAGAAATTGTTTATTAGGAACATGTTTCCTCTGATCTGTAGCAGTCAAATTCTGAAAGTGTTATTGTGGCCATGGGTAGTGTGGTTATGGCCTGAAAATGGCTTAAATTTAGAAGTGTCACAGATTCAGAGAGGGTATTACCTCTCTGTTTTGCTCTGTTTTGGAAAAAAAAAAAAAAGGAAAAAAAAATGACAACAAAAGGCCCATAACATTTTATCCTAGTCTTTATTATTATTTTACTGGGATTATTGCAATGGGACCTAAATAAGTGTTTGACCAACCTTGTATTTTTATAAGTCATTCTGTAATTGAGTATATAAATATATTATGGTCTCTAAATGAAATCATTTTTGCAGTTTAGCTGTCAGGCAAAAATACAGTTTTTTCCAGTGTTAGTTTCTTCTTCTGTTTCTCCACAAAATGGATCAAATGACTTAGTGGAGATTGAGATAGACTCTAAGAGGGCAGTGCTTTTGGAAGCCTTTATTCTACACTCATGAGAAGTTAACACTGAATTGAGTTTTTGAAAGTGAATGGACTCAGTGAGATTTGTCTTTAAGGTGTAGAAATATGAAGCATAAACTAAGTGTAAATATTCCAGATTATTATTCAGTAGCCACCATCATTAGCTTATTTTTCCTGCAGATTCCTCAGCTACTTACTGCTTCCCATGATAACTGGCCTTTGAGTTAGTCATCCATTATCACCATCTGCAGAGATTGACAATTTTAACATGCAAATAGTGGCGAGGGGAGGAGGGGAGTGGAAGGAGTCAGCTTACTCCTCTCTTAGCTTTGGTGTAAAGTCAAAGGAATGTGCTTGTCTTTCCTCAGCAGTTACTTTTCCAGTGCTTGTAATCTACGAGATTGGCTCAGCACTTTCAGAGTTGGGATCTGTTGTGATCACGCCCTGAAGTGGTGTACCTTCTGTCCTCCTCAGCCCAGCTTTTAGTGTTATGTGCTTCCTGTGAGGTATTCATTGAACTGTGTTCTGAGGGATGGGAGGAGAGAATATCAGTGCAGGTGTCATGTTCTTAAACAACTGAGGTGTATTTACTAACTTCAGTAAATTATTTTGATTGTCCCTTCACTCTCCAAAATTAAATCTTGAAGTGCTGAGAGGAACCAAATCCAAAACTGTAAGTATTGCTAGGGTGCTGCAGTAGTTAACGTGTTGCATTTAGATACCATTTCTTCCATTTTTTTTTTTTTTTACTGAACGAGTCACATATCTGTCTTGTGTTTGAAACATATGGTAGGAAGCAATAATATAATATAAAAATGATTTTGTGTTTAGAAGTTCCTGGAGGTATAACTTAAGGTATACCTGGAATCTAATTATGATGTCACAATAAGAACAGTGGTGTTTATTTATTTACTCAACAGTATTCCTTGCATGGGATGTTCCTGGTTGGACAGAATGTTTTCAGAGGATATTTTCTTCCTGAAGTGTTTGAACAGTTTGTGTCAACATGTGGCTTTAGACTTGTGTTGATAAAGCCATCACTTTGAATGCTAACTGACCATCATTTCTGATAATTCTGGAAGTTTAATGATGGATAGCGGATAGTTTTTCATATAGAATGAATAAAAGACCGATGTAAAAATGTAAAAAGCTTTATCTGATCGATAATTTGCAATTGCTTTTTTCTTAACTTGATTCTTTTTGATCTGCTGTTGTGAGTAAGAAAGGTTCTGCAGTATATGCAGTGTGTTAATGTTCATATGAAGTGGTGTTGTGCACACCTGGCTCCTGACAGCATAACAGCCATTCAGTGATTATTTGCTAATAATTTGCAGTGATTATTATTATACTAGTTTTACACATTTGTCTCTTTTACTATATGTCTATAAGTTGGACTGCTGGTCCATTTTTCTACTGTTAATTTTTTTAAAGTCTGTTATTTCAGCTGGCTGTTGATGCTGTCTTTGTTGTTAGTGGTATCGTATATACTTAAAGTTATGAAGAGATAAACAATATCTCCACAGCTAGCTATGTGTCAGCTTCTTTTTTCACCAGGATTCATCCCTTATGTATGTGAGCTGGCATTTGTGCCTTGTTGTAGGGGATTCTGAGGGGTTTTCTGCAATGATCTCAATGCAGAGCATATCTTCAATTTGTTTATGGACTAAAACTGCCCTACTCTAGAGACTGCCATTTACCATTACCATGACAAGGTAAGGAAAAACTTCACCTGTTTTTTTCATACTTCTGACTCTAACAAACTGGATTTAAGATAGTGATGAAATAACTATCTGGAGCTCAGAAGGGAGACTTCAGGAGGTGGTTAATTCTTTTGCTAACTGGAGTATGTGAGACTTACTTTAACTGCAACTGGTGCTGAGTAGGTTGTGGAAAAGGAAAATTGTATTTTTTTTCTCAGAGATTGTGCTAAGCTGTTGGCATTCAACAGTTTAGAAAACGTTATCATGACTACTCTGTTGAACTGTAAATCTTAGTGAATGTAAATCAGGAAGGGAAATACTGGCTATCATCTTTGGAGATCTTATATATGCCACTGAAGCGTCTGGAGGGTAAGAACAGCCCTAGGGAACTGTTGCTGGTGGCAAACTGATGGATCTAGGTCTTATTCCACCTGGCTTTTTCTGAAGAGCTTCCCTTTACTCTTCTACTTTCAGCCTATATTGACAGACTTAATGCTGCCTTCATCATTGCTTTGTGCCAGTGCTCTGTACTGTTAAAACGAGCACCTGATGTGTTAGGGATTTTTTTGCCTCAAGGTGGCTTTCTCTAGTAAGGAGTGAACACTATCTGCCAATAATTTCTAAAACAGCAGAAAAGCAGCTGTCAAATGAAACCAGTCTTCTGTGGAGACGCTTTAATTTGTTGCTGTAATGACCTTCAGGCCTTTTGGCTTCTCTTAAGTATTAGCTCACTGCATAGTGAAACTTCGCTGCTCTTATTTATTCAGAACAACAAAAAACTCAGGGATTGGTTCACAGACAAAAACCAGTTGTGTAAGTGCTGAATCCTCTTATGCCACTGTTTTGCACTGGATTTTGCTGTGAGGACTGTGTTTCTTAAACCAGTGTTGTGTTGCAGTGTTAGCGCTGACAGATGAGATGGTTGTAATGGGATGGTGTTGCTCTTTTCTGTAGTCTGGCTTTCAACATTGTTTAGTACTTTTTTTTTAATCATCATTTGCAAGCCTACCTGTTGATAATCCCCTTAACACCAAGTTTGGAATGAGTGAATATTGAATGATTCATATGTCACATGAAGTTGTTCTCAACAATAACACATTTTTAGATTATACAATGAAAAAAATGCCTTGACTTAGGCAAATTTTGGCAATCCTTGCTTGCTGAAAGATGTCCAAGAAACATAAATACAAAACAGTTTGAATGCAGGCATCCTTCTTTGTGAAATGCTCTTTATTTGTGGAAAATAAGCCACTGTTTTTTCTCAGAAGCACTTCAGGGTTTTAGGGAAAATATTAAGACTTGGCATAGTTTTGGACTACGTCAGTTCTTCACTGTGGCTTAGTTTGTGCTCTAACCATTGTTTTTGTTTCTTTTTTTTTTTTTTCTTGTTGTTACTGTTTTTCTGTAAGGAAAAGGGGCAGAAAACAGGAATGCAGCAGGCCAGAACTGAATTAGTGTAGGCTGTTATCTGACTCCTTCGTCAGACTGGTGGAGCTCAGGAAGCAGTCTGCAAGAGACTTAAGCACAAGTGCTTTGGCACCCTTTGTTTCTGAGCTAGGTAGTGCTGGAAATAAAAAATAAAATATTAAAAAAAATACAAAACAAAAAAACTAAGAAGGACATGTGAGGAAAACTGGTTTTGCTCAGGCTCTGAAATGTTCTAGGTGGTGTCAGTGCCACAGTTTTTTCTCCCCTTTTCCTCACTACTGAATTTAGAGCATTGAGAAGTAGTTGCAACCATTTCAATTGAAATATTGAACATAGGCATAACAAAAGAAGATTGTCTTTTGTTTGTATCAACATCTGTTAAAGTAAATTTGTTGTATGCTTTGCATAATGCCTGAGTTCCCCACTATTTATATTCCTGCACTTTGTATCATCTAAACAAAGTATGTGCAGAATAGTGACTGCTGTGAAATTAACAGCAGTGTCAGATACAATGCCTAAAACGCAAGATTTTCATTTTTAAATTCAACTCGATTTACAGTAGTGAAGACTCAGAGCTGACTGTTATTCTTCAGTGCATGATATCTAGCAGTGCAAACTTATTTATACTGAACAAAATGAAATATTATCTAGGCTAATGAGTGGAGATTGCTTAAGTATTTCAAAAACATTCCACAACAGCGAAGTAAAGTATTAAGTTTTGGATTGTGAATGCAGCCCTTTGCAGCATATGTTGACAGAGAAATAAATTTGAGCTGTAGGAATGAACTTTGGAAGCTAAGAGTTCTTTTTACCACTGACAATGACTGACAAGTGTACTTAAACTGTTTATGGGATGATGTATTATTGAAATAGTTGTATGTTACAGTGTTACTAAAAGCTTTCTTTTTCTTAACATGTTCTTATGTATTTTTGACAAGGAGAAATTTTTCCGTCCTTGAAGGTGACATACACAATCCTCTGTTACTTTTGTTCTATTGCAGCACCTTCAGGTCCCAGCTTAGATGGTCTTGATTTTCTGTACTTACTGCCTTGATATTTTTCACTTTAGCAACTGTATTTCTTTTGGGTCTGAAGCTAATTAGCTTTGGTATTTTTTATTTTTAAAGAAGATGGAGCATCTTTTCAAAAGTGATGTTTCAAGGCTTAAAGATAAGAATTGAAGTTGAATACTGAAAAATAAAGAAGACTGAATAGTTTTTGGTGGAAGGGGAAAAGCTTTTCTGTTCTATTCCTTAAAATCCAGCTGCTTAATTTAATATCAAGTAGATAATGTTTTCTGTCCATGAAGTTAAGCATGAGATTCATTTTTACATAGGCAGTCACTTGGAAGGCCAGGACGATGTCTGCATTAAGTAATCTGCAGCAGCAGGCATTCAAGGGAGAGTTGGTAACTCTAAAATGGTTGCTACAATTTACTTCTAAAGGAGTTGAATGAGAGCAGTGCGCATGTTAGTCATCCTGTGGTTTCAAGAGCAAAAGAAGATTCTGCAAGGGTTTATTTATTTATTTATTTATTTTCGAGTGTCTACTTGTATGTTAGTTACTGTATGTACAGTTGAATCCAGGAAGAATACAGAAATACCTGCCATCCGTCTTCGTGGTCTAGGGGCAAGTCTAGTAACATTACTCATCTTCTTAGCAACTCAGAGATGATTGGCAAACAGATCAGCGAAGCTGAAAGTTTTGATAAATGAAATTGTTTAAGCAAAAGGCATGAATATGTAATTTTATCAAGTTCTTCCAAATCTTTGTTTTATTTTGATCAGTTAGCAGTTTAGAGCTGTAATCTGGGTTTTGTTAAATTACTTGGGAAGATTAAAAAGAACAGTGATCGCTGATATGTTTACTTAGTTAAATTGCAGTACTTTCCTACTTCATACCTGCTGATATCTGTGATGAGAAGACAGAAGTTTCCATCCGAAAAGGTTCAGTCAATGACTGAAAAACTTAATTCCTAAAGGCCTTTTACTGAATATCAAAAGGAATTCTTTTTCAAAAGATTCTTTGTCCTCTCTCTTAAAAATAGGCAGTATTTCCATCAGAATGGCATACTTATTTCTAATAGAGGTCTGTAACTGCTTTGGATAAAAGGCTTAAAAATATGTTTTGAGTTACTCAACAACTACTCAGTAGTGATAAACTTTATCCAGATTCTTGATAATAAGTGTTGGTTTCAGTATTGCAGAAACACATACGTTACATATAAACTGGATGTTTCAATGATATCTAGTATTACCGTTTTTCAACAAAGTAAGTTAAAACTTAAGGCTGTAAGGGGAAGGAGAAAGAGCAAGATTTTTAAACAATTACAAAAAAATAATGTGGTTTAGATTTATTTATTTATTGAGTTGATGACATGGTCCACTAAGCTTCTTCTGGTTTCACCATGGTAGACTTCCCAAGTCCCTTTAAAGCCTTTATTAGATCTCACATATGGAGGGAGTTACAGGGCAATCCGTGAAAATGCAGCATCAATTCAAGTGACAGGTAAAGATAATTTGGTGTTGTGAGTTACTCATCTGTTCTGCAGAGGGCACAATATGAAGATTAAGATCTGTTTCAGCTGTGGTTAAGTCATAAATTACTTTCTCCCAAATGTATAGATTTAAAACGTTATTAAAAAAGTAGTGTGTGTTCAAGTTCTCTCTTGTGCAGTCTGACTGAAGTTTTTGTTTTGAATCAATGAGATCTGAGTGGAAGTGCCTTTTTAGCTGTTTGCTTTTAGACCTAATTTTTTTTTCTTCCCTAAAACTAGTAAGGCTTGAAAAGACCTTTAAGATCGTCCAGTCCAACCATCCAATATTACTCACTAAATCACATTCTAGTACTACATCTACATGTTTTTTGAACACCTTCTGAACCCTGGAGAGCCTGTTCCAGTGTCCGACCACTCTTGTAGAGAAGAATATCTAATAACTGATATCTATCCTGAACTTCCATTGGTGCAAACTGAGGCTATTCCCTCTTGTCTTATCACCAGTTATGCAGAAGAGGCTGATTCCTACCACACCCCAGCTTTTTTTCAGGTAGTTGTAGGGCGTGATAAGGTCATCCATGAGCCTCCTTTTCTCTAGACTAAACAATCCCAGTTCCCTCAGCTGCTCTTAAAGACTTATGCTCCAGACCTTTTACAGCTTCCTCGGCTTTCTCTGGACACATTGCGGGGCCTCAATGTCTTTCTTGTATCAAGTGGCCCAAAACTGAACGCAGTGCTGGAAGTGTGGCCTCACCAGAGCTGAGTATAAACAAGTGTTCAACTTTGTGCTTCTGCTGGCCACAATGTTTCTGACGCAAGCCAGGATACTGTTGACATTCGTAACCATCTGTGCACATTGCTGGCTCATGTTGAGCAAGATGTCAAACAACACTTCCAGGTCCTTTTGTTCTTCACAATCTTCCAGTCACTCTGCCCCAAACTTGTGGTGTTGTCTGGAGTTACTGTGGCGAAAGTGTAGGACTTGACACTTGGTCTTGTTGAACTTCCTTCATTTCACTGGCTTCAGCCCAGCAATCCAGCCTATCCACATCTCTCTGAAGGGCCTTCCTACCCTCAGGAAGGTTGATGGTTCCTCCCAACTTAGTGTCATCTGCAAACTTACTGAGGGTGCCCTCAATTCCCTTGTCCAGGTCATTAGTAAAGATATTAAACAGGACTTGCTCCAGTACCATTCTTAAGGAACACCATTAGTGACCAGTCATCAGCTGGATTTAATGCCATTCACCACCACTCTCTGGACCCAGCCCTCCAGCTAGTTCTTTACCTAGCAGAGAGTGTACCTGTCCAAGCCATGGGTTGCCAGCTTTTCCAAGTGACTATTGTGGGAGACAGTGTCAAAGGTTATAGAATCATAGGGGTTGGAAGGGACCTCATGAGATCATCGAGTCCAACCCTCTGCCAAAGCAGGTTCCCTACACCAGGTTGCCCAGGTAGGCATCCAGGCAGGTCTTGAATATCTCCAGAGGAGAAGATTCCACAAAATCCCCCTGTGCAGCTGTGCCAGTGCTCCGTCACCCTCACTCTAAAGAAGTTCTTGCGCACATTCGTGCAGAACCTCCTGTGCTGCAGTTTCTGTCCGTTCCCCCTTGTCCTGTCTCCACACGCTGCTGAAAAGAGTCTGGCCTCGCCACTTTGTCCCCCACACCTCAGATATTTATAAACCTGGATCAGGTCCCCTCTCAGTCTTCTTTTCTCAAGGCTAAAGAGACCCAGTTCACTTAGCCTTTCTTCATAGTGGAGATCCTCCAGGCCCTTCACCATCTTTGTGTCCCTCTGCTGGACTCTTTCCAAGAGATCCCTGTCTTTTTTGTACTGGGGAGCCCAGAACTGGACGCAGTTCTCCAAGTGAGGCCTCACCAGGGCAAAGTAGAGGGGGAGGATCACCTCCCTTGACCTGCTGGCCACACTCTTTTTAATGCATCCCAGAATGCCATTGGCTCTCTTGGCCATGAGGACACACTGCTGATGGTCAACCTGTTGTCCACCAGGACACCCAGGTCCCTCTTTACAGAGCTACAGAGTTATGCTGTAGTCTGGACTGTCTGACAGAAAGGCAACTCTTCTTTTGTGGCATAAATGCTATTCTGCATCCCACAATTCGTTATCTTGCTCTTAAAATGTGTTAGGAGTTCATCAATAACAGTTCAAGTGTGATTTATTTGAGAGAGGCAGGTTGAATACAGCTCGCTTAGGAGTTTTGAAGGCTGTAGTTTCACCAGCAGTGGAGCCAAGCTAATGGCTTGCTGCTGCCAAAGAAAAATCACACGTTTCACTGTACAGTACAGACTCTTCCCTTGAGTATTCTCCCACACTTTTCTAACCTTCCTGTGAATAAATGTATTTATCCATCCAGCTGGAGACTCTATATAATGAGTCATTTCCAGTGTGCTTAGAAGCCCAGAAAGAGTACCACCTATCATGGAAGGTGCTGTTTTAATGAGATTCCATTAAGAGCTTCTTCGAACAACGTAATGATGAATTTCTGGAGTTCTGCTAATCAAGACAGCTAGATGGCAGTTAAGGCTAAATATGTTCTATTTCAAAAATGGCATTTTTCAGAAGTTTTTTTTTTTTTTGAAGAAACTGTATGGAAGATTTATAGATTACAACCTTACAAAGTCAAAAGATGTTCTAAATAGAAGTTTAATTAATGAAGTTCACTGTAATCATATGCTTCAATAATCTGCATGAAAGACTAGTACATGTGCAGACTTGCACAATAAACCATGTATTCCAACAAGTAGGTCTAGCACCATCAGATTAAAAAAAAAAAAAAAAGCCCTCAAAAGTTAAAAATGATTTTGATATTGTGGAGCTTTTGAGATCATTGAACCACCTCTTCTAATAGGGTTATATCACTTCTTCAGATTATCTAGTACCAAATGAAGTCTCTGCCTATGCTGCAGCCTTCTGAGCTTCATCAGAATGAAATAGAAATGGCTTACATCATTGAAACATGATTTCAGATATGCTTGCTGTTAGTATTTGCATACTTTTGCAACTCTCGAAAGGAGTGAAAGCAGCATTGTGGAAGTGGTTTTTGTGGACAGGAAGGTATTGGCTGAGATAAAACATGCCTGTAGTTCTGTGACAGCCAAGTATCACAGCATTATCTGGTAACAAACAAGTACAGAAGTTACAAATGATGCTTACATCTCCTACATTTCTCTCTATTTAATAGTGATTGGTTTTTCAGAGTGTACTGAATCAACTCGGGTATGTAAAAAAAGGGTAGAAGATTCCTAGGTAATAATTACAACCGAGCTCTCTGAATGGCTTAATATGACTGCAGTAGGTCACAACATAGCCAAGTACCACATCTCTAATCCCAGTGCACTTCAGTGTGAGCAGTGCAACTGAAATGAATGTAAGACGTCACCCTTTGAAAGAGTTTTGACATTTCCAAAGCTTTCTCATCTTGCTTTCTCCTTCCCCTTGCCTTTCTGCTGCTGAGTTTTACTTTGCCCATTATATCACTTGTTTCAGTGTCAAAAGTGGTTGGGAATGCTGGAATTGGAGGTGAGAAGATGCTGCTTTACCTTAGCAGCTGCTGCAGCAAGCGAAGTGAAGCCTATAGTTTTTATGTTGTTGCATAGTGCTGCTCTTAGTCTGGAAGTCTCCAGAGGCACTGCTCCTTACTGCACAGCTTTTCACAAAACCATTTTTCCCTCTGTGAATGAAGAACGCCAGTACAGGGGTCTAGGGAGCCTCCACTGTGAGCAGGGAAAGTTTACGAACTTTATCTTGCCTTGTATTACAGAAATTCACAATGTTAAATGTCCAAGTATTTTTGTGGTAGTGTTTTATGTGTTCACAGGCTGGCTTTACAATAATAGTACAAATGAGAATGATGCAATTTAGGTACCCTGTCTGTAGTGTGCTGCTTTTGAAATTACTTTAATATTTGAAAAAATTGTATGCTGATAAGCTTAAAGAAAAGACTAAAAACAGCTTTCATTTTTAGCTACTCTTGAAGTCCTCTTGGAATTGGATTCATCCTTTGTTTTGTATGTTTTCAGCTAATTATATGAATGTGTGATTTTTGTTCCTGTTGTGAGTGCTCTAAGGTAAGTGCTCTTCCAAACGGTCATCTCTTTTCTATGTTTAAGTTAGTGTGTTTTTATATTTCTTTTATCTTCTTGTTCTAAGAGTCATAACAATTATTTGTGAGTATTGACTTTTAAGATAACACATCCTTATACAAACAGATCTGTTAATCTGTAAGCTCTTTATAAATACACTTAAGGTGCCTTTAGAAAAGAAACTTAAAATATATATTAAAAAATAATAATTAATCACACATACTTTTTCATTCATGGTCACATTTTATTTCTGATAGGAGATGTCTGCCATCTCCTGACACTTGAAAAACCTCTTCTTGCTGAATTATGGGCATTATTATCCCTTCCATAATTACATATGCCTACATGTCTTTAGATGTAGTATGTATTTATCTGTTTTCTGATTGTAAAAAGAGTAAAGGCAGTGGGAAGACTGGGGGAGGAAAGATATGAGGAATGACACATGGAGGCCAGCAGTTGTGATGGTAGGTAGGAAGCAGAGAAGTAGACCAAGTTGTTTTTACTGTGTATATATATATTTTTCTGTAATAAAAAATCTGCCGTTCTCTTACTTTTTACCTCTATTGTTCCTCTTCCTAAACAGAATCCTTTAAAATGCTGGTTGGCTCTAATTTAATATTGATGCTTTATCCATATTCTTGTGAGTCTATTTTCAATCCTTATTGCAGTCAGGACAACTTCAGTCTTGTATTTCTTCACACTGTTTACTTTCACCTTCAGAACTAAAGTAATTCAATGCTAAAATCTTTTTCTGGCTTTATAGGAACAGAGTACTTAATTTCTATGCTCTTCTCAATTACCATTTGTACAGTTTAAGTGTGTTTTCATTCTCTTTCTACACCCCCCCACACACACATATGCATGCATATACATAGATGAGCGTGTATATATATGCGTGTACCCTTGCATGAATGTTCCATAGTGTGCTTCTAAAAGAAAGATTTAAAGATGTTGAACTGAATTTCAATGTGATTACCATTCTTTGGTGGTAGTAGCATTTTTATGCCACACCTACTACAACAGTACTTAATGTTTTTGTTTTTGTTTTTAATTTTCTAAAAATGTTAATTACTGCAGCAGTTGTGATGTAGTGGTGTTTACACATTCCTTTTTCCTCACTATAAAGTGAAACGAAAAAATGCATTACTGAAGTTTTTGTGATGGGGTACAGATTTCAGTTTTGAGTCATTAACTTGTCTTCAACAGTACTGCTATTTCTTCTACCTTATTTGAAGTCACTTGGACTGTCATCTCTGTTGTGTTGACTACTTACAGAAGGACGTAATTCATTTTTTGTAATCAAAACCAAATGTTTTATGTAAAAGTAAGAAACAGCTTTGTCTCTGATTGTCAGGTGAATAAAGATTAAATAGGTAGCTTCAATTCTGTGTCATTATTATTATTTTGCTGCATCTAAAACGTTTGTATTACTTTCTACATGTAATTTACTAGCAGTGGGGCCTTGGGGAGTGGTGGATAAACCAGAGGGCTGTGCTGCCATCATGAAGGACTTGGACAGGCTGAAGAAGAACCAAATAAGACGTAGAAAATTATACATTCTAAGGAAGGTTTCTGATTGATTATGGATCAGTGGAATGTCCCAAAAACAAAACCCCACCTAAACTTTTGAAATATTTAAATGTGTAAGTGGTATTGATGCTTGTTTTTGCTGAGAAAACTAGCATGATAGTTTTCTGGTCTTTCCTTGAAATTCTGAAAATATAACTTTATATCCTGTAAGTGAAACTAACCTGTTTTGAAGACGTGATTATAAAAGGACAGAGATTTGACTGTAATTCGTTTCAAATTGAAATTGTAGAGAACACTGTGTTACTTGAAGAAGTCAAGTTGTCAACATATTTGTGGGCAGGCAAGTCACATATACACCACAAAAAACACACAGGCTGAGGTTGGAAAGGACCTCTGAAGGTCATCTAGTCTGACCTGATCTAGTACCAGACCTGGATATGGATGGCCCTGACTGTGGTAGGGTGTTGGAACTTGGTGATCCTTGGGGTCCCTTCCAACCCAAGCCAATCTATGATTCTGTGATTCCATGATCTGCCTTTTTCCAGTAGAGTCAGCTAGAGCAGGTTGTGCAGGAACACATCCAGGTAGGTTTTGATTCTCTCTAGAGAAGAGGTCACCAAAATCTCTGGGCAGCTTGCTCCTATGCTATGTCACCCTCACAAGTAGAGAAGTTTTTCTTCACGTTTATTCCTTAGAACAATCATTGAGACCGTGGATTATCTAATAATTTTATGCCATCAGTGGTATATTGGAATATTTAGCTGGTTAAACTTTGTTTTTCTTACTTCTGAACTTCAACTCAGGTATATGCTTAATTGTTGGAACTTTGGCTGAGCATTCATATGCTTCATAAACATAGCTGTGAAAGACTAAGGAGGAAGAAGTATTTTATCCTGCTCAGTGGAATATTTGTAATGATAGGTTTTGTGCAAAGAAAATATTACTTGCTATGAAGAATCCTTGTCCACCTGGGAAATAACTTTTTGAAAGAAGATCAGTACTTGGTGTGGGTCCGTCCTTTGTTCTGCACCCTGAGTTTCGCTACTGCGCTTTGTAGAACAGCATTACTTTGCTCCTATGAATATATTTAATGAGATCTGTTAGGTTTCATGGTACTCCTCATCTGCACACTCACAAGACCAGGGAGGAAGATGGGTGAATTATACCCTTTCTAATTACTTCAAGGCCCATCATGGGACCACCAGCCTGTCAGAACCCATCTCCACAAGCCCAGATGATCAGTGGGACACAATATAGCGGGTGAGGAACAGCTATGTCTAGCCAGGGCTGTCCCTGGAAAGCCGTCAGCCTCTGCAACCAGGCATGACACCTATCACCATGAGGGAATGCTGGAGAGCACCTTTTGGGCAGGGAAGGGTGCCACACAGGGGTGTGGGACACATAAGACATAGGGAAAGAGAATTCTGAGGTTGCACTAGACTTGAAGAATGTTTTGGGGATGAGCCAAAGACAAGGAAAAGAAGGAATTTAAGTAATTTAAGGAGAAACAGTTGTGGGAAAACAGACAGATAAGAGGACAAAAGGTCATAGGATCCTAGAATGATTTGGTTTGGAAGGGACCTTTAAGATCATTTAGTTCCAAACCCTCTGCTATAGTCAGGACGAGTGTGGCCATAATAGAATCACAGAACCATTAAGGTCTGAAAAGACCTTTAAGATCATTCAGTCCCACCATTGACCTGCCCCAGTATTGCTCACTTAACCATGTCTCGAAGTACTACGTTTACCCTTTCCTTAAAATATCACCAGGGGAAGTGAGACCACCACTCCCTGGGTAACCTGTTGCAATGCCTAACCACTCTTTCTGAGAAAAAATGCTTCATAATATGTTTGCTTGTCTGTGTCCTATGCATGATCAACACAGTTGATCATTGAACAGTTGAACAGTTCATAAGTTCATAAGGTTGGAAAGGACCTATAAGATCATCTAGTCCAACCATCCTCCTATCACTATCTCTACCCAACTACTAAATTAAGTCCTTTAGCACCTCATCTAAACGCTTCTTGAACAGCGCTAGGGATGGTGCCTCAACCACCTCCCTAGTTGGTCTTTTAAAATTCCTTTATGACGTTTTCTGTGGCTGGGGGGTTCTCAGTTGTGTGTGTGTATATAAATATATGGGGGTTTTAGTGCCAGCAACTGCAGTCAGGCTTCACTTCACAGGGCATGTAAGGGGCTGCAACTGGAGAGGCAGTGTAAGTGGACCTAAGTGCTAGCAACTGGAGGCACTCCCTGGATCATAGGAACCTTTATGTGTCCATGGTGTGTCTGCAAGACAGTGATACTATGGTGGGGGTGGCTACCGAGGAAGTACCTGCATACCTTCATCCTGCTTTGGCAGAGTTTGTAGCAGAATTAGGTTGTTGATGCTATCTGTGGTTCTGAGCACTGTGTTTTGGTTGAACTGTCTATCACTGGTGATGTAGATACGTATATATGTGCTTTGTATGCATGTGCCTACTGGAAATACACACTGCACCTCACTATTGGTTGGACCTGGATACATTGTGTAGTGTTTCGTCTTCTGAGCTCTCAGATGCAGTGTGATTTTCCCCTAGCAGTCTCATTACGCTTTTCATCTTTACAGCATTTATCACTGGAGAAATCACAGAATATCTCAAGTTTGAAGGGTCACACAATGACAGTAAGTCCAACCCCTGTCTCCACACAGGACAACGCAAAAATCAGACTGGGTGTCTGTGAGCAGCATCCAGATGTTCCTTAAGCTGTGGCAGCTCAGGGCCGTGCCCACTGCCCTGGGCAGCCCATTCCATGCCCACTGCCCTCTGGTGCAGGCCCTTTCCCTGACCCCCAGCTGTGCCTCGCCTGACACAGCTCCATGCTATTCCTTCGGGCCCTGTTGCTGTCACAGAAAGCAGAGCTCAGCACTGACCTATGCTCTCTGCGAGGAGCTGCAGCTGCCATGAGGGCTCCCCTCAGCTCCTCTGCTCTGTGCTGAATGCACTGAGGGACTGCAGCATCTCATCATGCATCTTTCCCTCTAGACTCTTTACTGTCTTAATAGCATTTTTTTTAGACACTCTCTAATAGTTTTATATCCTTATCTGTCCTCACGCTTTAATCTTTTTAGAGAAGAAAAAAGCTATTGCAAAAAGTGAGTGAGAAGTCAAGTGGCTTTCCTTGAGAAAGTATTGTAATGGAGGAGTATTGAATCATGTAAATCTTTCTCTAGGGCCAATTACATATCAGTTTTTATAGTATGGTGGCAGCATACCAGTGAGCCAAATGCTCAGAAAAGTGAAGCGAGTAATGTCTTATTCTTGGAGGCCATTTTTATTTTTGAGATTTTAAGAAACATGCAGTTCAGTTTTTAATGGAACTCGGGACTGTTGGCCTGTTAGGTAGTTTATGTGTTACTCCAGCAAGTTGCTCAGCATAAACTGCATACTTCATTTGTGCTCAGTAGTTCTTGTTTTTGGAAAGCAACCTGTGCTCCCTGCCCTGTGTCATCATGGCAGTGACTCTTCCCCACTGCATGGCCTCGTCTAGCCCTGGGACATGGGGAGGGCACAGTGCAGTGCTCACTGCTTCTTGCACCCGTCACACTCACTCAGTCACACTGAAACCTATGTGTATTACATGTGACACGTGCTTGTGCCGTTTCTTGAGCTAATATTTCAGCCTGCTCAATGGCATCATGGAAGAAAACAGAACTCCAGAGAAGGAAAATCATGAATGAAGAAGGAGTCTTCAAAGAAAAATGGACAGATGAGTACTTCTTTGTCAAGACAAATAATACGGCATTATGCTTAATTTGCAAGGAAATTGTGTCAGTTTTCAAAGATTACAATTTAGGAAGACATCATATGCAGAAACACGCTTCCAAATGTAATGCTTATCAAGGAATACTTCATGAAAACAAAATAGCGGAACTGAGAAAAGTCTGTCATCTCAACAAAATCTTGTTAAAAAAAGATTAACATACTTGGTTACTAAGAACAAGATACGTGGTAACAAATCTAATTGCAAAAAAGAAAAAAAAAATGGAAGCCATTAACTGATGATTTTATTAAGCAATGTATGGAAAGCATGGCAGACATAATGTGTCCTGATAAAAACATAAAACAGACATATTTTTCTAGAATCAGTTTGTGTCACCAGACTGTAGCCAGGTGAACTGAAGAAATGGGAACATCTGTTGTAAGAAATTCAGGTAGTAAAGCTGCTAATTTCAAATATTTTGTTTTGGTGATACATGAAACTACTACAGATATGGCTCAGCTTGCTCTTTTCACAAGTGATATTGAAGAAATGGCTTCTTTGGTGCTGTTAAAGGACGCAATAAAGAGCTTGATTTGTATGAAGCAGTTAAAAAAACACGTTAAAGAATTTTCTTCAACCTTCATCAACATATCTGGTATAGCTACTGGTGGTGCCTCAGTGATGGTTGTGGGAAAAGAGGGACTTATAAAATAAATAGAAGAAGATGCAATTGCCGCTGGTAACTTATATTTGATGGAATACCACTCCATCATACATCATGAAAATTTATGTGCAAAAGCCTTAAAAATTGATTATGTCATGCAGATCATCATCAAAGCTGAGAATTTCATAAAATCCGATAAGTTGAATCATCACCAATTCCAGGAGTTCCTTATAAGTATGGATGTTTTTTATGCAGACACCCATTTATTTTTCTGCAGGAAGTTGTCTACATTAGGATAAAATATGGAGGAAAAAAAAAAAGATTTGCAAGTTGAAACTAAGTCATTTTTGGAATCAAAAAGGAAACTTGTGTCAGAATATTAACACTAAAAATGGCTCATAGGTTTAGCATTTTTGGTGGATTTGCCTGCTCGTTTAAATGTGCTAAACACACATCTACAAGGTGAAATTAACTTGTGCTATTTTTCAAACCATAACTGTATTTGAAATAAAATTTAATTTATGACAAGCTCAACTTAAGGCGGATAATTTCATACATGTGTTAGCTAAACACAGTCCTATGACCAGCAAAAAAATATGCAGCCCTGCTTTCTATTTTCATAAAGGAATTTGATTTCAAGGTTTCCAAAAAGACTTAAAACATTTTCGGTATATTTGTGACTCCATTTTCAGTTGATATAAATACACTGAATTTTCAAATTGAAGGTGTAGATTTGCAATCAGACATTCAACTGAAAGAAAAATTTGGTCTTGTCTCTTTACTAGACCTTCATAAGGCCTATCTTAGCAGAGAAAAATATCCGTCTCTTAGTAGTCATGCCTTATTAATGTCATCACTTTTTGGCATTCTTTGTGTTTGTGAACAACTGTTGTCAAAGATGAAGCATGGTAAGAGCAGCATTTCATTAAAAATCTCTGGTGAATGCCTTAAGAGCTCACTAAGAACCGTGGCTACTTCCACTGGTAGTAGTTTTATGTTTTTGTTGCTGTTTTTAACATTTTAATTATATATAACTTTCTTATATACATTAGCTATAAATTTATAAATTTTATATGTGACCCAAGACAATTCCTGTCAATTCCTGTTTGCTCAGTGCAGACCAGGCAAGCCAAAAGTTTGGGCACGCATGTTTTAGATCCGCAATGTTGGAAGTTAGCACCTAAACCTGCTCTATGAAGTTAGGCTACTAGTGCCATCTGCTGGTGCTGATACATGTCTAGAAATAGGAAAAACGATTGATCTCCTTGCCAGGAGATGTTAGGAATTTCTGGCATTATATTAAAAAGAACACTTGTACACATTGTCTACTTAAACATATACAGATGAAGTAATAAAAAGGCTTCTTATCAGCTGTTTATCATAAGCTGGCCTGCTAAAGTGAATATAAGCACTGGGCCATATTTCATCCTGCTCAACAAAAATATTTGTTTTGGCTCGGTTCTTTTATTCAGTAGTGCTTGGCAAAAACAACACAAAGATTTTTGTTTAAGTTCTCAATATTTTACAAGTCAATTTGGAATATTTTTTTCTGTTTCCACATTTTGCTAAACCCAGAACCTTCTCACTTCCAGTATGTTTGAAATTACTGTTCTTAAGTGGCTGATAAACTGTTTCACACTGAATACTCAAGAGTAATAGAACCTGAAAACAGCAGAAGCAAATGACTGACATCTGAAGCCAAAAGATCCACAAATATTCTTTTTATTTTGTCCTTCTGTTCCTTGAAGAAAGGTGTTGTGCACCTGAAGTTGTTTACCTGAGACAGTAACTCTCCTATTCTATCAGAGCACTGGATAGGCTTTTACAGCAGCTCTTTGATCACGCCTGTTCTCCTGCAATAAGCATCCAACTCATAAAATATCTTGACCTGAGATTAAAACATTTGCAAAAGTGAAATATAATTTATATTAAACTTGTGGGGATTTTTTTTGGTGTTTTTACTTATTTGTTTGTTTGTTTAATAAATTTATGTAATACTCTTAGCCATATTGTTTTTTGTGTACTGTTTCATCTACATGCAGTTACTAACAAATGTACTGCAGGCTTAAATCCTGGTTTGAAAAAAATATTTTTTTTTGGGTCTGCATGAAGTTCCTTCATTTTAATATTTTGTTCTTAGAACTGTGACTTTAACGCCACAGACCTTGTGAATTGAGGTATACCTGCTATTGTTTTCTTTCTGCTTCCAGTGCTGTATAACCTTAATGCCTTTCAGTAATTATTCTGCAAAATTAGTAGCATCTGGCTATATGGCACATATGGCTGTTTATGTGGCACATATGGCTGCTTTTCCTCAGGCTCTCTCCACTGTGAGCACTGTTTTTTCTGCTTTTAATGAAGTAACATTATGCTATATTTCTGCAGAAGAAAAAGATGCTCATCCTTTAACATTGAATGTTGTAATGATTTGTGAACCCTTCAGGCATTCTCTTCATTTCTGAATTTTTACCTGGTCAGGGCAACTACATGTTTTGCCTTACAGTGTTGAGTGGTACAAGTGAGAATTACAGTTAGATAATCTCTCAAGTTATCAACAACAATAGTAGCAGTTTGAAGAAACCTTTAAGTAAAATCATTCTGGAATCATAGTGCTCTGTTCTAATGTGTTAGTATTCAGGATCTGCAGATTAGTCTGTTTTCGCAGTTCTCAGTGAGTGTCTCTAAATGCATGGATTTTCTCTATATTGAGCATTTGTAGTGCATCACTCTCATTGTGCAGCCAGAGCAGGAAGCATATGGTGGAGTTTTAGGACAAACAACTGTTGGCACTTTTCTTACCACTTAAATGCCACTTTCTCCTTCCAGCTCAAGTATGTCCTCTGCCCGCAGCAGTGAAGGAAGATGCATGGCAGTTTCTTTGGAAGACCATGTTGCTTATAGGTTTATGTTGTGGTATGCTCTTAGACTGGTAGATAACTCCATTTTTCTTCCTGTCCGTATATGAGGCATCTTACTTCCTCTGTGACGATCTTTTCTTGGGTTCCAGTGAAAGTGCATCTGATGCAGCCTTGCATTGTTTTCTGTGAATGCAGTAAAAGCACCTCATGGTACAGTTGTGAAGAGTTATTTGTTTTGCATTGATGTTTGTGCCTAATATTATCGTAAATGTTTTGTGTCATGGTATTTGTAATTCCTTTAGCAATGTCACACTAAAATCAGCAACTGCAGGCTGTGCTTTGATTTGTGGAACAGGAGAATGGAAGCAGTAGTACTCATTACCTGTCTCTTAACATCTGAATTTTCCCTGTGTGAATCACTTCATAAGAAAAACTGCCTTCTTTTCTCATACTGTGATATATGTATGAGATTATCCTCTCTCTGGAAGATACATCTTTTTTGCTAGATATTTTCCAAAATAATATCATAGAGATTCTGGAAATACCATGCATTTCCTCTACGTTATTTTTAGATATTACAGATTACTTGTAAGTGTGACTTGAAAGCTGACAATAATTCTTACTTGGTTGTGGGTCAGCAATCCAAAATCTTTTATTTATTCATTTATTTTATTTTATTTTGTCTTCTTTTTTTTCAAACTGACCACTGTCTGAGTAAGCCATGGGTTGTGGATCAAGGATCTTGTTTGTTTTTTCTTCTGTCATTTATGAAGATAATGTTTTTCTCTAGATTGTGCATTCACTTGGCGATAGAACTAGCTGGATTTTTGAGTTTCCCATGGTAACTGTGTCCTTTCATAGGAGACTGACATCTTTTTCTTTTGAAGTTCCCTTTCCATCTTTCTGACAGACTTTTCCTGCTTTCTTAATCAGATATGAATCACATGCCCCCCACCCTGCTGTTATATTAATATAGGAACTTCTAGTTGAATTTGGTGAGCTAAGTATTTCTACATGGCAGCTGGATTTTGAGGAATTTTGGATGTTAACTTTCAGACTATTTTTCTGTCTTTTCAGGTCTCTGGATGGCAAACTCTGAAAAGAAATGCTGGTTTGAGAGGTATGCCTCATGTAGGCCCAAATATTCCTGACTAGATATGTATTAATGTTAAGGCCAAACTTCTGAGGAGTTTCTTTGCTTAACCTCTCTTTGAACTTGCATTAATATTAGTTTTCAGTGCTGAAATCTGTCTGAAAGCTAAAAGCGCGTACAGGGGCATTTGGCCACATCTTGTTGCTGACATGTTTTTACTGGAGAGATCTGTAATACTCTTCCTGATCATCTTAATATAAATCTGCCTTAGTTGGTGAAATGTGATGTGTCTAAAACCAGTTGACTGACACATGTATATTCACTGCCAGCATCTCTTGGTTGTGTTTATTTTTGTTTGTTTATATACATTAATTAGGAATATAGTGCAGATGTCTTTGTATTTGTCTTTGTTTCCCCTTGGCATGACGTAGTATTTACCAGACAGTCAGAGGCTGATGGTGATCTGACAGTTCGGTATCAAATAATGTTAATTGGGACTAAGAGGAAGAAATACAAATTTTGGTTCAAGTGATCTTTCTGGCATGTTGGCAGGATGTTTGGAACTTTTTGCTTGCATGGAGTCTATGTTCCAGAGCTTAGAGACTGCCTCTTCTTTTCTCCCTGCTGTAGACAGGCTGTTTCTGAACAATTCATTAATAATTCATTGTTGTACAGTTGTTAGGAAAGCAATCTCTTCAGAATTGATTTGGATAGCTCTTAGATCCATTTCAGGATTCATCAGTGGCATATTTTAGGAAAGCAGATTTTGTTAGTTTGTCACAGAAGAATTTCATCTAGCCCAGTCTTTTCAGGACCCTCACTCTTTTCTTCTCTTCAGTTTTTTCTTTTCTTTTCTTTTCTTTTTTCTTTCCTTTTCTTTTCTTTTTTCTTTTCTTTTCTTTTCTTTTCTTTTCTTTTCTTTTCTTTTCTTTTCTTTTCTTTTCTTTTCTTTTCTTTTCTTTTCTTTTCTTTTCTTTTCTTTTCTTTTCTTTTCTTTTCTTTTCTTTTCTTTTCTTTTCTTTTCTTTTCTTTTCTTTTCTTTTCTTTTCTTCTTTTCTATTTTTTTCTTTTTTTTCTTTTTTCTTTTCTTTTCTTCTTTTCTTTTTTTCTTTTCTTTTTTATTTCTTTTCTCCTGTTTCAGCTAGAACAGAGTTGAGTTTCATCATAGTGTATACCATGATGCTGTGTTCTGACTTTAGAAGAAAAGCAGTGTTGATAACACCATGATGGTTCAGGTGCTGCTGAACAATGCTGCACAGAGCCAAGAACATCTCACTATTTCAACTTCTTGTACCGTCCTGCCAGGGAGGCTGCTGGGGAGTGCACAGGGAGCTGCGAAGGGATATTATCAGGACAGCTGACCTGAACTGGACGAAGGGATGTTCCGTACCATATGATATAATGTGAAAAAAATAATAACCTGAGGGGAGTTGACCCAGGGAGCAGCCTCTGTTTAGGGACTGGATGGGGAACAGTTGGTTGGTGGTGAGCAATTGCTTGTACATCAGTTGGTTTTGTATATATGTATAATTATGCATACACATAATTATAATTACTGCTGTTTGTCTCTTCCTTTTCTGTCCTAATAAATAGTTTTTATCTCATCCCCTGTGTTCTGCTTCTTTTTCACTCTAGTGAGTGAAGGCTTTGTGGTGTTTAGCTGCCTGCTTGGTTAAACCACACTTTAAAACAAGGCTTCTTTCAATAATTGATTCAGGTCTCTAAAACTCCAAAATGTGTCCTAATTCTTTAAAACAGTACACTTCCAGTTAGTTCTGTCCTGACTCAAAAATAGTTCCTGGTGCAAAGTACTAAATATTTTGATTAACAGTGGCTCTTCATATATTGTCTGAGATACTGGTGTTGCTGCTTTTATATGCTATGCTTACAAAGGTCCTATTTTTTTATTTTCATTTATTTATATATTTATTTATTGCTTAGAGTGAGGGAAAATGGTGTTGCTATTTCCATATGCTTACAGACAGTAATCAAGAAAATGGGGCCACTCTGTTATCAGCGGTGCACGCTGTTGGAATGAGAGGCATTGCACATGGACTACAGCACAGCACCATTCAGCACCATGAAATAATTGGAGCACTTTTCTTTTCCAGTGAGGATGGTCAGAACCTGAAACAGATTGCCTTGAGAGACTGTGGAGTATCCGTTCTTAGATATGTTGAGTTCAGCAGGACTGTGCCCGAGAGTACTACAATTAAGCGTGTCACTTTTGAGTGCAAAGTGGGATTAGAGCTTTTGGGAAGTTACTTCCAACCTACACGATGCTGTAAATCTTTCTTGCTGGCTGAGTGATCATTTCTCTGTGTTTTACGTTTTCTCTAAAAGCAGATGAGATTCAGATGGATTATTAGAAAGCATCTGTTGTTCACAATGTTTTGTGGTTGTAGGACTGATAACTGTGACTTCCTTCTGTTCTACCAACAAGGGTTTGAGGGAGCAGGACTGTAATTTGATTCTAATGTTCACTTGCATGCTAGTTCAGGAGTGAGAAACTTTAATTTTGGATCAAATTTCACTGTTCAGTCTAGACAATAAGAGACTCAGAAAGTTATCTACACTCCTTTCAGTTTGAGATTACTTGCTCTAGTATGTTACAATTTAAGAAGATAACTGTGTAGGAGAACAAACAAAGCACTATGTTGTACAGATTTGCCTTTGTTCAGCTTTGACTTCCCTAAAAACAAATGTCAGTAAGAAATTTGTCTGCAGAAATTTTTACAGGAAACTAATATTTGCAATGTTAAACTGTGGAAAAAATGGTGTTAGGTTCTGAAAATTATGTTTAAAAATTCAGATTCTGGTCTACTCTCTTCCTTCCTGTCCCCTTTCCCCTTTCCTGTCCTGTAAAATTGACTTTATTACAATTTACTAGCATTTTAACCTTTTCTATGTATGGCTCATTCATTGTTCTCTTCATATTATGTCCCATCTCAACTGATTTCCATTCCCTGCAGGTCATGTCATGTGATTCCTGTAATAACATTGCTTGTCTCTACTGTAGTGGCAGAAAAGATTGTGTCAAGCTTTCCCTAGAAAATAATTTTTTTGCTTCAGTTTTTACTGTAACATCTTTGACTTTTCTGCCTCTAAAGGTTGGATTCAATCTGTGGTAGACCTTATCACTTCTTTCTGAATTCCTGTCTAGACAGTAGGGTCATATTATTAATGCCTCTCTAAGGGTCCTTGTAGCTTAACTTCTCTTTTATGCTTCATGAATTAAATTTTACAAAGTGCTCTTTACATGAATAGTAGTTTAAACGTATCTCCTGAACTCCTTGTAACAATGATAACCTGTCAGCTCATGGTGACAATAAAATTCTCTTGTTATTCTTCCCAGTGCATTTTCAAAAATAATATATATTTTTATATGGTTATATGCATACGTAAATAGATAAAGATATATGTGTATGTTTATATATTTAAAGGTAAAAATGTGCTTCTTCAGTCATAGCTTCTGTGAACCATTTTCTCAGAGTAACTGAGGTTGCTGCTAAAGAAGTTAATGAGCTGTTAATTTTTTATTTTTGCCTTTTTAATGGTGGTTATGCTATCTATTGTTCTGAAGAGCTAAAAGCTTTCTAGTTCATGTTTTTTAAGTACAACAAACTGCAGTTCTGCCAGTGAGGCAATTTTAGTTTGAAACATATTCTTGTACTAACCCCCATTTAAATAAAATGAAATTCTGGATTTACATTTCAGTTTTTACTGAGATGATTTCAAAAATATGTTTAGATATAATGAGTAGAGGCAGGTCTTAAGTTTATTTGAACATACTATGCCATATCAGATCAAGTTCTTTTGAATTCTCAGTTTTAAAAATCTAATTGTTCTGAAGATTTTCTCTACCTTTTTTTCTTCTTTTTTTTTTTTTTTTGGTGAAATTTTTCTGATGACTACTAATTGCTTAGATCAGCAGGATGATAGTATTTCACCTTAAATCCAAGTCCTGCAGGCAGTGAGGTCTTATTAACAGTGTGGTAGAAAAACTATTTTCTTCTATGTGAAACTTCAACTTGAAATAATGTGAAACCACGAGCATTAATACCTTTTATTTCTGTGAAGATTTTTCTAAAAGTTAGTGTTATCATTCTGTGTTTGTATGGATGTGCATGTGTGTACACATATGCAGTGTATGAGAGTTGTGTAAACATATCTTTAAGGTGAATTGTAGTTAGTAATTTATCACCAAATCACTTCATCACTACAGCTGTGTTTCTGTATGGTTTCTTTTCTGCAGACACCAAAGATGCTAACAAGAAAGATTAAGCTCTGGGACATTAATGCCCATATAACCTGTCGTCTGTGCAATGGATACCTGATTGATGCTACCACTGTAACAGAATGCTTACATACATGTAAGTAGGATTATAATTATATTCTAGAGATTTTATTTTATTTTTTAAGCTGAATTTCAAAAGTCTGTTGTGCAGCAGCCAGAACAGTACATGCTTTTCTAGACTGTTTTTTTTCTTAACAAAATGTTTTTTTTACAAAGTGAGTGAAGATGCTAAAACTGTAATGCACAAACTTGAAGTCATATAGAAGTAGTGATGTATGTATTAAAAAATGCAGCCTATTTTCATGCTGAAATAATGTGGTATGCATAGTTCTCTCATCATGACAATTGATGCAGCACATGTTCTCTACCTGTAGTCTCCTAGATATCTCTTGCTCTCCTGTCCCTGTGAAGAGAGCAGACATGTTTGATGAAGAATAAGTATATTACATTGTACTCTAGAAATAGGTTTTTGTTCTGGAACATTTTAAGGAGATTGTTATATTGCATTGTGAATTTGTAGTTTCACATTAGTGAATTAGGGCTAAGAATGTCACAAAACCTTAGATTTAAAACGAGCAAACAAAACCACAACAAAAACAAAACAAAACAAAACAAAAAACAACAAACAAAACAAAGAGTTTATCTTGAAGTTATAAATTCATTTCAGTATCTTTACTGTTGACATAATTGAATATAAGAGTGATGAGGTTTGAAAACTGGTGATGAATAAAGGTCCAGAAGGACTCAACAGAAATTATTCCTTCTGTGGAGGAATTGAGTCCAAAATGGCGATGCCAGAACTGTTGCTTGTCTTGAATTAGTTCAGATTCAGAGTTTCCTTTCTAAGGGTGGGTATCATCTGAGGAATTAACTTTCCTGTCAAAGGAATTATGGTAGTAGTATTAAATATCCTTTGTAGCTGCCACAGAGATGTCTTTATATTACAAGGTTTTAGAAAAAGTATCTTTTAAGCTGTGTCTTCAGAATCCCTTCAGTTTACCAACACATTTATGTAAGCTGAGCCCTTCTCTTTGTCTGATTTTATCTGCTATGAGCTTAGAACATCATTAGTTTTCTTCATGTAGACCTGTATTAATCTATTCAGTATTACATGCCATGCATCTTGAGAAACCTCATGCATTTTGAAGTTCATGTGTCATAGTATGTTATTCTGATAAAACTAGTATGTTGTTTGAATAGCTTCATGATCCTAAGCTTTCTTGGAAATGAATTAATTATTTAATTGCAGTGGCTTCATCCCCACGGAAAGTTTTTGTTTAACTCCTTTTTATTTACCACCTAAAATCTGCTAGTAAGGTTAATCTTAGAATATTTATAACTTGGCTAAGCTTACATTTTCCATTGTATTTCATTTCGAAGTTATGTTATGTTTTTCAGTTCCTAATAAGTTTATTGTTCTTGTCACTCTTCCATGCTGTTCTGTTTCTTCTCATGTCCCTTCTGCTAGTGCTTCACATCATAATTTCCATAGTGTACTTTCTGCAGTGTAGGGAGACTTATTTGATCCTTAAGCTTGACTGACTTATTCTTAATTTTTTTCTCAACTACTACTGTTAACAAGATTACAAATAAAAACAGTATTATGATAAGTCTTGTGGTTGACTTAGAGCTAGAGAATCCTTTTTTGTTCTATTACAACTTTCTCTCTGTTAACATAGGAAGTTCTACTCAAATGTGTGTGGGAACTCCTTCACAGTGCAGTGATGGAGCACTGGCACAGACTGCACAGAGAGGTGGTGCAGTCACCTTCTCTGGAGATGTTCAAGAACCACTTGGTGCAACTGGGCTAGGGAGCTCCTTTGGCAGGGGAGTTGGACTTGATGACCTCTGGAGGTCCCTTCCAACCCCTACAATTCTATGATTCTGTGACATAGTCTATGCCACTTCTCATGTTCATTTACGAAGTAAGTCTTTATTAAGTACTAAATACTTTCTTCGTAAGTCAGGGAATACCTCTTGCTATGTTCTACTGCTTTTATTTTTCTTCTTCTTTCACCTGTTCTATGGTTTGCACTGCCCTTGTTTTGTCTGTTTATATTTTTCAGAATACTAACTCCAAGTGTATCCAGTAGCATTTGAATTTTTTTTTTTGACAGATGGTACAAATTTGTATTAAAAACAAACAGAAAAAAACAATTTTCTAAAAGTTGGCATTATCTGTGTTGTGTATGCTAATACTAATGATGCATACTCCTGAGAAGGCATCCTTGTAGAATCTACCCTGAAAGTGTCTTGCCTGTTGAGATAATGAATTCTCTGCTGAGTTGTAATTTTCTTTCTGCTTCTACTCATAACTACACAGTTATCTCATTTTTCTTCATATTCTTACCATCATAGACTCTTCAGCAGTAAAGACAATACTTGAAACCTGTGGTGAGAGTCTTTGAGGGAAAACACATTTTTTCACTTCCTTTTATCCTTCATTTTTCTGTACTAATCTCTAGCTTGTTGGTGACAGTCAAACCTCTAACTCAGTAAATACTACATTTATTAGTAGAAACTCATTATTAAATCTTTGCTAGTGTATATCTGTCTCTTGGTTAGAGTTCTAGGTTGTCTGATATATGTAGGTCTTCATAAAGTTTACATTTTCAATTTGATGCTCATTGGTATTTATGCGTGAAGGGTATTCCAAAATGAGAAACAAAAGCTATTATTCTGTGAGTTCGTGAGGATGGTGAGCAGAACCTGTTTGTTGGACTAGATGTAGAATAGGAATTGTTATGGGGAGAGAAGCTGCACAAATAAATGGATAAACAATGTCCCTGTTCCTTTTCTAGTGTATGTTCTCGGATACGCTTAAGTGCACTATAAAGGCAAGCAGAAAATATACAGCTCAGTTTAGGGCTCCAACCAGTGTCCAACTGTCTGGATAAATCCCAACTTAACCTTGAGAAGAAAAGAAAATAAAACAAACAAACAAAAAACACTCTAGAAGACTGCAGAACTCTTAATAACCTATCTAATTGTGTTTGTTTATGAGCTGTGTGTGAACTAATAAGCCTGTCTGAATCTAGGCTGATTTATACTGAGTTTGGTTTAGAAGGAATTGTTGTACACTTACCTAAACTGGAAGATTGATTGAAATAGGACAACGGAACTAGTCATGTGGCATTCTTCTCCATAGTGCCATGCAAGATCTGTACTTTGTGCTGAAAGCTATGAGTCTTGGCATGGCCATAACCTCTACCAGCAGTGGTACTGTCACTATGAATGTGTAAATACAATATAAGGTACAGAGTCCTTGTGCCTGCTTTGCTGCTGTGCAATTTTCTTGACATTACCAGCTGTTTATTGAAATGTACCATCATCCTGTCTGAAAGCTAGATGGCACTGTAGTTACAGAAATTCTTCTACTTTGTATAATTTGTGTGGATTAATACCAGAATTAAATGAACTGCTGCTGCTTAAGAAAAAGATTATTTGCTTTTTTTTTTTTAACTTTACAGTTCAGATTGGAGTTTTATTTAGAACTTCAAGTGAGTCAGGAAGTCATTTAGTGCTGCATATTATCAATGCTGTTTCCTAATAGTTTATTTTGAGCCAGGTGCAGATGAGCGTGTATATGCAGCTGGAAAATGTTTCAGCAGCATGCAGCTCTATAATATAGCACTGCTTTAGCAGGTTTTGCCAATGCTTTTTATGAATACTGAAGATCTGTCCCCATTTAATTATTTTCTGGCAGAAGTTTAACTATCATGTGCTCTGTGAAAGTTAGAAGTGAAATAACAACTGGATATCCAGTTTTGGAAAGTAATCTACTATTAACAAAACAAAAAATTACTTAATTTATTTGTTCTAGTTTCATTTTCACAGCACACCTTACTGTTGTGTGTGGCCATGGCAAGTTGGCTTTGTATCTTAATGGTGTACAGTGCTTGCAATATCATTTGTGAAAACTGGATGCTGCAAGCTGACCTGATAGAAATAACTGTTCTAGTAAGGCCCAGAATTGTGTTGTGTGCTATATTAGTCAGAATCTGTCTAGGTAAAGGTGCTTTAATTCTAAGTGCAGAACATTCCTGCATCAAGAGCCTTTGTGAAAAATGTTGAAAACTTCAGGGTTTGACATGCTTGTATGGTGGAAAAATCGCCCTTACGTATATTCCAGAAACAAGCATTTGTGATAAGAACAAGCTTTTTTTTTTGTTTTTTCATTATGCTTTTTAAATTTGTTTGTAATTATGATTGTCTTTGTTGTCAGTCTGTCGAAGCTGCCTGGTGAAGTATTTGGAAGAAAACAACACCTGTCCAACATGTAGAATTGTTATACATCAGAGCCACCCATTGCAGTATATTGGGTAAGTATGAAAGCAAAAATGCAATTAGTTTCATTCAAGACTGTTTTTAAACCTTTAATACAGGAAGGCTTTTTCCTAAATTGTCTTACGTGCTGATCAGCTGGCTATAAATGTAAGGTTGAATGAAATTATATTAAACTGGCCTGTGAATTTTCAATTCCTTGACATCTGTTAGGATTTTTAAGGCTTAAGAACATGCAAAGTGTGCACTTCACTGTTTAATTTTTGAGCAAGTTTTAATGGATCACAGAAGTAACAAAAACAAAACATTTATAGAAATAATACTTTTACTAAATCAGCAAAGCTGGTTTTTGTGTCTGATACATGCATACATATATATATATATGATATGTACATGCTAAATATTGTCAGTGTACATTCTGAATGCACAAGTAGATGCCAATTAGGAAGGAAGGAATTAGTGTGGCTCAAGACAGCATCTTCATTTACTGTAAAGCTACAGGAATACAGTACCTTGGCATAGTTCGTTTTCAGTGCCAAAAGGGGTCAGGAAGTAAAGCACCAAATTGAGAAAAGATAGAACGGAATTCACAAGTTGTTTTCTGTCACTGAATACACTTCAAAGAAAGTATTCTGCCTGTAATGGTTGTAAAATACTGCCCCTTTGAGACTAAAATAGTCTGCCTAGCCTACTTTCATCTTATTTATTTATTCATGAAATAAAGAATTGTTAGTCAAAAGTTTCACTGTATGTCTTAAAACATGGATTCTTCACACTTGTATTCATCTTTTATGTCTGGAGAATATATAAAACAAATGTGTCTTATCTTTTGCAATTCTTATTGATGTTAAAAGGTCACTTCGGATCTCAGAGTGATGGTAGGTTCAGTCCACTCAGTTAAAATATTTTTGGAGATGTTCCAGAAATGTCCACGTGAAACTTGAAAATCCAAGCCAGTGCGAATGGGATTGCTATTGCTTGAAGTTACATGGATTTTAGGATTAATGATATTTTGGTTCTTTATGTAGTACTACTTCAAGAAATACATAATCATCCATTACACTCTTCGAATTATTACCATTTCTGTAATGTTTACTGATCTCCACTGCTGTGAAGTGAACATCAGGTGATGAGAAACCCAAGACTACTCTTGTAAGCTCGTTCTTTTATTTGAGTCAGATCCAGGATTTCATATTGCGAGGTAATGACCTTGCAGCAGCCGAGACAGATACTTAGATTTTTTCTGATTTTATTTATGAATTGGAATTTAGGATAATATGATGTTTCTTTCAGATAGTGACTTAATTTAGACTAATTAGAAATTGCAGGTAAATTATGGTTTAAAATAGAGCTTTATATTTGTAAGCTTGCTATTAAGGTTGAGAATTTTAAGCAGTCCTGCCATGTATGAGTTTGTTATGCTTCTTTCATCTGGGACATATTATCCATATCGGCTTCATAGCAAAAAGCGTGGCTTAAGAGCAAAATCAAATTTTCTTTATGTTGTTGTCTTTTTAATTTATTTTTTAGCTATTTTTTTTCCACGTTTGGTAAAGCTAGTAGGGATAACCCAGGAAGATGAGAGATGAATCTTCAGATATAAAAAACATACTGGCTTTGATTCTTTTCTACTAAAAATATGTTTACCTTATAGTTTCAAGGAATTTTGAGTTTACTGGTGACAGATGTGCTTGATTGCTGAAAGGAAAAGCCTAATTCTTCCTGTAATTTCCATGGGCTTCCTATATTAGCCTTTGCTTTATCTCAATTCCTTTCTAACTACTCTCGTCTCTTATTTTATTTAAATACTGACTAGAGAATTGAAATTCTTCTTCAAGAGATTTAGAGTTTTTAAATCATTTTAGCACTGGGACTTGTTTAACACAAATGTTTTGAAACAAGACAGTTGAGATAAACTTCTGATTCTATCTTTTCCCCCCTTGATAGTCATGACAGAACAATGCAAGATATTGTTTACAAACTTGTGCCAGGCCTCCAAGAAGGTAAGTTGTAGTATGATTTTTTTTAGACACATCTTTGCACGTACTTCTGTAACAGTTAAAAAACAAACAAGCAAAAAACCCACAACCAAATAAAAAAAACTCACATTTTCAAGTAATTAAATACAGAAGGGAGGGGAAATTGAGGAGAAATAAAATATACGACAGAAAACTTGTTCTTTCATTATTTCTTCTGATTTATTTTGCTTCATATCTGTACTATCAGTAATTTTATGGAGAAGAAAAAAAAACACACTAGATTAGATATTTCATCAAAAAGTAGTATTACCTAAATCACAGCATTAATTCAGCTTTTATATGTTGTCACAATGCAGCTATCTTTTTTTTTCTCTATAAACTGTGGACTTAAACCTATTACGCCAGATTTCCAGAATCCTCAGAGGTAGAATGTAATGCCAAACTGCTTTTAGTTTCAGTTAAGTTTTTTTTCTACTGGAAGAGTTCTTTCAGCAGGTAGCTTTTAGTTATTTTCATAATTCTCTTCGAGACTGGATCTGTTCAAATAAACAAGTACTTTACATTAACTATCCTGTAATCTTTCTGTCTTATTTACATCACAACCTTCATAGAACATCTTAATGCACTTATGACAAGAAATGTATTTCTCAGATATTGATAAGCAAGCTTAAATAGATTATATGAAAATTATTTCTAGTATACTGAAAATCAGAACAGTAAGTAAAAATTTGGAAACAGTAGTTGGACAGAAATGTTGTGGGAAGGGTATAGGCATAGTACTTAAAATTATCTCATTTTAATAAGATCGTTGTAATAGTAGCTATACAGATGACTTTGTTGTATTCTAATTTTGGCAAATGAGATCTGGCATGACTTGATGCAATAGCAAAGATAGAGAATTAAGTGCTGACAACACCACTACTTGTTGGCAGTCTTGTTCCACCTGCAGAGGAGGGGATTTGGAATAATTTCAGAAATACTGCATCTGAACTTCATTACAGGGTTTAATATTTACAATGTTTTCAACAGCGGAAATGAAAAAGCAAAGGGAATTTTATCACAAACTGGGCATGGAAGTTCCAGGAGACATCAAAGGGGAGACGTGTTCTGCAAAGCAGCATCTGGATTCCCATCGAAATGGTAAATGTTTTTATTTATTTATTCTTTCTTGGGTTGGGTGCTGCTCATAAGTAACAAACAGATCTGCCAGAGGTATGTGTCCAGTTGGTTTTTAAGAATTGTTTTATCATGCTGTACAACACAGTGCATATAGGCTGGTTTTGCCTCTCATTTGTTCATGGAACCTTTACTTTTAGCTTCTCCTTCACACTTGGTGAGGGTGATCTCCAGACTAATAACCTCACGGGGACTCGGTGAAACTATGCAATTCCTGCACTGCCAGCAGTTGAACGGAATGCTGCGCTGTGTGCATGTTCTGTATCACCTGTTGTTCTGTTGGCAGCTAGTGTTGCTTAAGCACACAATTACTATTTGTGAGGTTAGTCTGTGCTGCAGTCCTGAACTCTGCAGTTTGAATCATGTTAACATTAGAAGCTGCTGATTAGTGTAATCCCACATATCTGCTTTCTTATATAAGGTGAAACGAAAACAGACGAAAATTCGAACAAAGAAACTTCTGAGGAAAAACAGGAAGAAGATAATGACTACCACCGAAGTGATGAACAGGTGGGATCATAGGTCATGTTCTATTTTTATCTGGTGTTTTAGCTTTATGGCTTTATTAAATTAGCAAAGAAAAGCAACTTTTTTTTAAGCTATTTTTACTGACCTCTGCCAAAAAGAAGATGCAGTGCTGCACCAAGTTTTTGTGTAAGCATGAGTTAATCTTCTGGATGTAGCAAGAGTGGTGAACATTTTAAAGGCACTTTTGTTAAAATTTTGTATTTATGACGTTTACTGAGTTTCAAACTTCTTATTGGCTTTCAGATTAATACAGACTCAGTTTATTTGGGTCCCTTTATGAATGGGTGTATTTCAGTGTTATTCCAGTGTACCAAACTGAATGTGTATCAGTAATTGTGAATAAAACCTTGTGCTCTTTTCTTAATATTTATCTTGTTTTAGATCTCTGATACTTAGACAGTGATAGTTCTATACCATAAAAATATAAACAAAAATAGTATAAAAGCCAGGAAACCAATCGTCAAGCTGTAAATGCAGAGAATGTTTTAAAGTGAAATCTCCTGCTAGGATATACCAGCATCACGTTTTTTTGTTTTTCTCTTACGTGTCTCCAGTGTAAATTTAATGTGGATTAATTTTGAATGATAAAACAAGAGAACTTCCACAAGGTTTGTACCTCATGCTAGATCCTCTTAGCACATAAAGTGAATCGTCACAGAGCTTAAACTAAATAACAAGTTGATAGATGAAAAAAGTGAGAATTGAAGTGTAGAAATGGAATAAACTTTATTTTGAAGCTAATCCGTAGAATTTTGAAAGTGTGCTTTATCATTTTTATCCCTTCTTTTTAAACTTTCTATTTTCTTTGACACTAGCATTAAAATTCTCTGGATTTAGTGGTTGCATTAAAAGCAAAGAGTTATAGCAGAAGCAATTGTTAAGAGTTGAAAACAGTTTTCCTATTGTATTTCATACTCTTTTTTAGACGTAGGGCCCTCGTGAGCAGGCAGCCTGTGAATATGCACTGACGCATCCGTTTTCCATCATTAAGACAAAAAAGTTCAAAGAAGAATTTTTAGTCAGGCATGCTTATCACTAATTGACAAGTTGTTAGGAAATGTTTTCTTTAGTTGGACTACATGCATTTCAATTTAAGGAATATTAGTATTGTACTTTTTCGCTTTGTTGTATTAATGTAAACTGCTTATGGAATACATAATGAGGACTGCAATAACTTGTTGCAGCCAGCCCTGACTGCTTGCTTTTTCCTGAAGGTAAGCATCTGCTTGGAATGCAATAGCAGCAAATTGCGTGGATTAAAACGAAAATGGATTCGCTGTTCAGCACAAGCAACAGTCCTGCATCTAAAGAAGTTCATTGCCAAAAAACTAAACCTTTCTTCTTTTAACGAGGTAATATTTTAATCTTTAAAAATAATTCTGTGCATTAAAAGTCCCATGGACAAGTATGGGATCATTATTTTTCAAAGCAACATCTTATTTTACTTTCTGAAAACAGCAGCAAATGCAGTGTTTTAAATTGTATGCTATTTAGCCATTTTTGTAAGCTAAGGAGTTGAATTTATACAAATAAGGTTATTTTCTACTAATACAGTTTTTTTTTTCTGTTTCAATTTAGGATTTATGGTCTTATTTCCTGTAGATTTTCCTTCTTCCATCACCTCCTCATTCTAAATGTTACAATTAAAATATAGCTTTTTTTCTCTCTTACCTTTATAAAGGATTTGCCTGTTAGTTTGCACTGTATCTTTTCATGTCTGTACTTGCACCAAAAGGCTTTGTTATGAGCTTCTACATGCATTAAAACAGACTTTTCAATAAGTTTTGTATCATACATTATATTCAGGTGTATACATGTGACCCTTTAATATATATGGCCCTTGCAGAGGCTTCATATTCACTGCAGGGGACAGGAAGTAACAAATAATTAAGCAGTGCCAATGTTGACCTCAAGGGAAAGCAGCATGTACGTTTCGTTCTTCTCTGTGCTGCCAGTGTAGTTGCTGCCTGTCACAAGCAAAGCTATTTACATGTAAAGAACTTACAGTGAAGTGTACCAAAAGAAAGACAATTCTTCACACTTCTCACATTTCAGATTCCAAATTAACACTTAAGGCAAATGTGGTAATGCAGCCTCTATTTACCATGTCTCTGGGTCTTGATCACAGTCTCTTTTCATCTCAGTCACTTGCTTTCCAGTCTGGAAACATCCTTCTACTCAAAATGCTCAGCAGCAGATTTGTATCTGTATTGTTCTTGCTTTCTGGCTTCTATAACTTCACTCTTTTTTTTTGTTGGAGAATGTCCCCAGATTCAGTTAGGCTTCCTGGAACAAAACTGAAACAATCTTCTATCTTGTCCTCAGCTGGTTTATAAGCTGGAGCCCAACAGCAGCATCACTGTTTTGAAAGTGATTTTTTTTTCCCCCGTTTCAAATAGGCATTTTTTTTACCGGCAGAGCTTTGATTTTGTTTTCAAGCCTCCTGTTCCATGATAGTAGTCTCTATGTAGCAGCCTATTGTCCTTCCTAATGAAGGAACAAATTGTTAACAAGTACTGTTTATTCTTCTGCCACCTCTCCCACATTCTTATAGGATGTATAAATAGTGGTGCAATCAATGTATTAGTGCCAGGTAATTGATTTGTGGTAGCAGGTGTTAAGTTTGTAGGCACTTGCTCACTGTAAGTTATTCAAGGTCGGAATTATTGCTAGATTTTTAGAATGCCCCATAAAATGATGTAAAGCTTTTGTGGAGAGGGCATTAGTGCTGCTTGGGAAGGTAAGTCAAGCAGTTAAGTCCAGTTCATGCAATGTCTTCGATATAGGTATAGCAATTTTTTGTCAAGAAAAGACATCGTTTTCTTTCTTTAAACTATATTTGTCTGCAGAGCAGATCCAAGATGAATTGTTCCACGGTCTTTGGAGAAAAAAACATCATGCCTAACATTTGTAGTATTGTTTGAAACATGTTTCGCACATCGTGTCTCAACACATTAACTGTCTTTTTTTTTTTTTTTGTCAGCTGGACATATTATGCAATGAAGAGATTCTTGGCAAGGACCACACACTCAAGTTTGTAGTTGTTACAAGATGGAGATTTAAGGTATGACACAGTGATTTAAAATTAATCATAAAGTGTCTAGATTAAGAATGTTGTTAAAGTATATGCTGCTCACAGCTACACAGCAATAACTACAAACTCGTAGCTATCTAATGCAGCATTTTTAAACAACAGTTATTAAATTTGATTCCAAGAAAGTGAAGGAAAGTAGAATTAAATATAACTGACAAGGGAAAATGTTATGTTGCGTCCGTTGTCAGTTTAACTGTCATCAACTGTTGCAAATTAATTGCAAACCACAAGAAAGTATTAATTTTAGCTGTGATAGGTGACTGTACTCCATGTAGGTGGGAAAAGGGACTGTGCTGAAGGAAGGCAGAAATTTTCAAAACAGTTCTTTTCTGTATCTGAACAAGACTGCTTTACCTCTCAGGGAGGAAGAGTAATTTTAATGTTTGCCTATCTTAAGGAGAATTCCAACAATATTTAGCAGGCATTACAATGGCATGTTAAATGTGATTGACTACATCGTTGACTTGCTGATTGTTGTTTCTCTGAGCAACCCCTTTGCAGCTGATTAATAAAGTGGAGCATTCATTCTAAGTATTAGTTATCACATTAGCAACTCCAGTCAAATGGATGTAAGAATGAATTGCAGAGTTGAGTATTTACCTACAGAATCACTGCATGTATATTTGGCGTTCCTTGAAATAGGAGTGGAATTATGGACAAGAAACACAACCCAAGCTCACAGGGTATACTGAGATATAACCACCTAGAGGGTGCAGGTGGCAGGAGGAAAGTGTCTCCTTGTCTTTGCGTAGAAAATAGTTATTTTTGCATAGCAGATAGAGATAGAAGGCAATGGTCAGACTCCCATTTGCAGAGTCACAATTAGAAACCTACTAGAATTTGCTCCTGGATGATCAGGAAAATGGTTTGAAAATGCAGTAATAGCTCAATAACAATACTACAGTTATTAGGGATAGCAAAGGCAGATTAATCACAAAGGATTTAAACTCTGTGCGATCAGAAATTGATGGACGACACCTTAAGTTCAACGTAGGTAAATGCAAAAGAATATGTATTGGGGAAAACACTGTGCTTAACTTTAAAAAAATGATGAATTCTAAGCTAACTGAATCTGTGAGGATTTAAATCCAGATGTAAGAAAAAAAACAAATGCTAGGATTTTTTAATGAAAAATAATTGATCAGGATTGTCAAATTGATATACATCTGTGGAAGTCTACTGTTCACTTTTATCATGGAGACCTGTTTACTTTTGAATCGAACAGAAAAGGCAACTGTAACTGCTGTGGCAGGGGAGTTGGACTAGATGATCTCTAGAAGTCCCTTCCAACCCCTACAATTCTGTGAATCGGTGACATCTTAAGTGAAAGAGGTGCAGATCGTAGGATAAAACTCAGAGCCTCCAGAACAAACAAATGGAAATTATTCTTTACAGGATGGGCTACCCCTTAATGCAAGATGCTGCAGATGTTAGAAGTTTACCTATATAGAAAAAAAAACCACAAAAAACCTGTAGATATATTCGTAGGAGTAGAACTATTAAATATATAAAATACTGTGTGGTCTTATACTGAATTCTGGGTGTCTGCATTTCTCTCTTACTAGGTTTCCTGAGTTAAACTGTTTTGATAGAACTAATCTTACAGTGATCTATCCCTGACAAAAGGGAAAGGATTCTCCATTTGATTTGAGTTTCAAAAATGAATTCCTTCTTGTCTCATAGTTTGTTTAAGCCTTGCTTTATGAAACTAAAGTTTTATCTACTGAAAAGATGAATTCTGGCTTTGTTTCTTAACTTAGCTTATATTTCTATCTTGCAGAAAGCACCTCTACTGCTACATTACAGACCCAAAATGGACTTGCTGTGAGAGAACTTTATTGTCCTTCTGGACAGAGTTTTTTGCAGAGACTATCATCTGGCACCTTCTTAGTGCATCACTAATCACATGATATGAATCAGCTGAATAATTTTGGAAGACTGTAGTGCTTTCATAGCTGACTGTCCTGAATATTTCTCCTGGGGATGTGTTATCTGAATTTCTGGACAGAAAATATTTATACTTATTTTATATGAAAGAAAGAAATCAAAACTCAACAAGACACTACCAGCACTAAGTTTACAGATATTGAAAACACTTCACAGTTCCACGTAGCTCAGCCTGACTCATCTCTTACAGTTACACCGAAATAAGTTAGAATGTTGTGGGGTGATTTTAAAATGTTGCTTTTGACACCAAGTTGCATTTAGTTACTTTTCACATTCTGAATATTTAAAAATATATTTTTGCAAAGTGTTCTTGTCTTATATAGTATGCCTGATTGCATTGGCTTTAATCAAGTTCTGTAGGTCATTGATAATATTATCATTGATAATGATATAGTGACTGGTGATATTTATTATGCTGCATTGAAAAATTTTGAAAATCTGGGAAAACAATGAGTTTGTTTGTTAGTTTTATCCAGTTGTTGCTCTCGCTCAGTTTCTGTTTTAGTAAAGTTTTAATGCCCCTTTTGCATGGTGATTTGGTAAGATTAATAGTAATCTCTGCAGCTGATTTTAATGTGCCCTGATATTTTGCTGTGGCATATATTGCACCACATAATGACAGATACTCAAAAGTGCTAGATTTATGAACTTTAAATATATATATATATATATATATAAATAAACATTTCTTATGTAGCTGTGGCTTGCAGAAATCAGTTTTTACTGTAATGAGGATTTATTCTCACTGGCTAATGAAACACTGGCTCTTTGACAACTTTGGGTGATATTGCACAGTTTTCACTGATCAAAAATTCCTCAGAGAAGTAGGAGCAACTTTATATTTTAGTAATGGCTTTGTATTTTCTTCACCTGTTTTCTTATGGAACCATACTGTTTTCGTTAGCACAATTACTTGCTGTTTTGGGGGGTCAGACAAGATTATTTTCACACCTTCTGGCCTTAATTGATAGCAGTACTTGCATCAGCCCTAATGGATGCAAAGTAACATACATGCCATGTATGTGTGTACATACACATACACACACATATGACTGTTTATGTTATAGAATGCACCCTCAATAGCACTTAGCAGTGTTTGCTGCATTTTTGTAAGGCTTTTTGAAATTGTCACCTTTTTAAAAACAGAGTTGAAAGTGATTTCTGCAAGCTGTATGCTGTTCAGCGCATACAGTACAGATACAAGAGTGATAGGCTGCCAGCATGTCAAGTTACCTAGAATTCCAAGCATACTGCTAATATCTGGAAACAGTTAACCTTTTAACTTTTGGAAGGGTTTTCCAGTCAGCTGAAAATGCTAGCTGCTATACATTTTTTTTTCTTTTTTATAAACTGCCTTTGGATAAGAAAGTAAGCTCGCTTGTAACTGCCCTGCTTTGTCTGTCTGTGCTCATTCCTCTCTTCTGCAAGAAGACATTATTTATTACTGATAACAGGAAGCTGATAGTGCAAGAGCTTTATCTAAGCATTTTAAGTCATCTTCTTGAGCTTTTGAAGCACCACATTCCTTAGTGTTCTCCTGCACTTTCATTCTTTGGAGTCTTCATCCGTCCTTTCTTAGCTGTGCTGCTTCAGAAGGGGTACTCCAATTTCTTTTTATTTTTGCAAAGATATCTGTCATTTTTATTTATAGTCACAGATGTGAATGGGAAGTAAATCAGGCAGAGAAAGTAAATGGGAAGTATGCAGGCAGAGAAAGAAAGGGAGCCTACTGAAATATAGGGATGTAAAGAGGCTCAGATGCTAAAAATGGCTGCAGATGTGAGGGCAGATGGCAGGTGGGTTGGAATGCTTGCATTAGGCAGAGCTCCATATCCAGGCCTTTTAGTGTGGGTATGCATGCACCTATGAGCAATGGGATCAGAACTCGGCTCCAGTTTTGTCCTACTGTTTTCAGCTCATACGTATTTCAGCTTTTACCTTTAGTTAACATTAATTGGCAGATAAGACCATGAGTCTATCTTTTTATACTCTTTAATGAAAACACTGAAAACAGGTGTTACAGATGCATATGCAAATTGACATACTGGGCCCTTCTGGAGCTCTTCATGCCGTTAGCGTTCCAGTGTAAGTAAGGGATTGGCTGTAGCTAGAGAAGCACAGGGAGCACAAACAGGGCTGTGAGTGGGCCATTCTGCACCTGATGCAGACGTAGAGTTAAAACTCCTTGAGAGTATGCTGATTAATGTGGTTTGTGTGTGTGTGAATACATGCACACTACCCCCACTCTGTATGTGTATGCATGCTTCCTGTGTGAGATCTGCCTACCTCAGGAGGAGTGTACTGCAGAAACCTTTTTTACATCCAGACACTTGAGCAGTGCTTATAAAGCGTTTTAGGATTTTAGCACTTTCCACTGCAGTTGTGCAGCTGAGAACTCAGTTGCAAACAAGCAAATTCAGAAGCCTTTCAAATCTTTCTCTTGCTATAATAGTCTGCAGTACAAAACACATATTTGGAAGTTTGTAGCTCTCTTTAGGATCTCTTGAATATATAATGGTGCTACCAATACATTGAAAATTCTATTGATAACTATATAGATAGGTAAATTCAAGGCAGTATTAATACCTACCAGTGCTTTTTGTTTTGTTTTGTTTTGTTTCTTTGTTTGTGCAACTGCTTTTGCAATGTATTTAATTTGCTAAAGCCTCATCAGTAAAAAGAAAAGGATAAAAAAAAAAAGATAATCCCAGTTATTTTTCTAAATCGTATGTCATAGCATCATTGCTGTAGATATTCTTTCCCTCAGGAGGGGTTGGGATTGTGTCTGGACCATAAATTTATTTACTCTAGCCTTACTAGAAGTCTGCAATGTAATTGAATTGAACTGAGAGGGAGGCCTCCTTTGGATCAGAGCTCTGTTTCTCTTCTGTGAAGCTTAAGAGACAGTTAATTTATATCAAGACTATATAGTAACCCTGCTTCTCTTCAAACTTGAACTGAAAGTTGGACTCAGCGTAGATATCTCTCTGTCCTAGTGAGATCATACTCAGTTTATTTTGGATTTTGTCAAGATGGAGTTACTGTGAGGTAGTTTTCACAATTGCTTACGCTGGTAAATAATTGCAGTAAAGAAGTATCTTGTTATAGTGTCCTCAGCAGCAATGAGACTGATGAATCACCCAGGCTGAGTCTCATTAAATATAGTTTCATTAAAAACAGAGAATTCAGATAGAATATATGATATTAAATTTAAATAAGATTTGGGGTGTTAAAAGTTAACTCTATAAAAGTTATTTATTCTATTTTAAGCCTTCTGTCTTATTTTGCCATCCAAGTATTTTTGGTTTCAATGGTCCAACCTTATGTACGGGCATATAAAATGAAACTATAAGATGTTTTTACAAGCTTCTTCCTTTTACATTGAGTTTAATTAGCTTTTATTTCTATGTTTTTATTTTGTGTGGATAAAGAACATTACTTTTGTTTTTGTGCAATAGGTTTGAATCATGCATTTATTAGGCATACATTTAAATTGTAAATGTAGCATCTACTTACCATTAAAAAAGGAACGTAGATGGAATTTTTGATTTGTTCAAGTGGGGTTTTATTTGGGACTGTTATCTGGGAAGGTTGTTTTTTGATTTGTTCTATTTTATTTTAAGAGTGAAGTGCGGGATTTAAATTTGTGTAAGTACAAGAACTGTCTGTCAGCAATATTCTAAAATAAATGATCTTGCAAGAAATCTTAATGTGAACTGTGGAAGCAATCAGCAAGACTTGCAGCCTATCTGAAAACTTTTTGTGCCATTGTTATGTCTGGTATCTTTGTGTACCATCAAATCTGAAAATATTTATTTATTATTTTTGGTTGTGCAATAGTGTACACAACACTATTATCTCTGGGGATATTGGACCATAAAAAATATCAGACTACAACTATGATGGTGCTATTTTTTCCAATAGGCTCTGAGCCTTTGAAAGCTTATCTGGCTCTGTTGTCTTCATAACAGCATAAATAGTTGTAGGAGATTGATTTTTAATTTTTAATTATTTTTCTTTTCCTACTGGATGGTATATATAACCATACAACTAGCCTGTTATACAACATGATGCATCTTATCACTGAGCTAAATATAATAGGAAAAAGCCAACCAGTCTGTACATCAGCAGGTGAATCCTAGTAAGCTCGTGCTTTCAACAATATGTAAGATGCATTTTATTCAGAAGGCTGGACTGTACAGAAAAATCTATTTTTTCTGCTTCCTCAGGTGATCACTTCAGTTTGGATATTTCACTGGAGATGCTAATGCTTCAGTTTCTTTGCATGAAGTTGATAACAGGAGAAAAAACTGTCCTATACACCAGACTCTGTGCATAAGATATAATTAACTGTAACTGAGAGGTCTTGGCATCTGTTGCTGAAGTAAAAACCTATAGAGAGAACATTAAGGAAGATGGGAACAATACTTCAATCTCTGCTTTCATGAAAACTTGCAAACAGTACAAACACCTTCTAGAAACTTGCTTTCTGTGGCAAGCTAACAATAATATTTTACCATGGATTTATGATTTATTTATATACTAATTAAAGCTCCGTTGCTATTTGATCCATTTGGAGCTTCCTGAAAATCTTTCAAATCCACAGTGACCTACCCAGTTGAGCATTAAGGTGGGGACTAAATGTACAATCCCATGCATGCTTATATTGCTAACTTTGCAAATAGCCTGAATGATTGTGCAGAAACCAGAGGGTTTGTTCAGGTGATGGTAGCTGTGGCTGGAGGACGGAGTCTTGATTTTTAAAGGCTGGAATGATGTTCCAGTATTATTAATTTTTATTCGGACCTGAAAACATTGGTTTACTAGAATCTTGAATTCAAGTTACTTATTCAAAGAAAGGAGACTTTGATCTTTCCTTTTGGAACAAGATTATTTTACAGTTGAGGGACAATAAGCCAGTGCAACCACTAAGCCTTTATTTTCTCATGTGGCATAATAAAGATACAGAAACTGTCACAGTGTAAAACCATATTTTTGGCTTAGCTTCATTTGAAAGTTTACAATTTTTTATGCTTTGTGTTGCTGTGTAATTTTTGTACTATTGGTGGCTAGTTTTGTCTGAATAAGCCTTTTTGGATTATTGCTTAATGTTTTGATTTTATGATAGTGAAGCTTGTATTCAGTGTTTTGCCAATTAATATTATATGCTTGTTAATAAAAGCAGAGAAACTAACTGAAATCCTGTCAAGCTGGAAGTTATTGTCCCATTTTTTCCTTCAAGAACATAAGGAACAGGTCAGCCTTGATATCATGGCACTGACCAACCCAGCATGACTGATAACAAAAATGTTGTGGCATGACATGGTCACAGTCAATATGTCTGTAACCCATTTTACTCAAAACAAACAAAAGCATGGCCTGAAGTATTACCCACTGCTCAGAGCAGTGATGTGCCTGTGACAAACGTATGGCATATAACTGCCAGCTAGGAAATGAAATGGCTTCAGCTGCATGCAGGAAAAGCTTAGTTACCCTGATGTCTATATGTATTTGTAGATAGAAATGTACTTATGAGAACTGTGTGTTGCTTTCAGTCTGACTTTACCTGGTGATGCTGATGCACAAGGGCAGACTGCAGCATTCTAGATGAAAGATTTGATGTGACTAAGTGTCACACATCTAATTACAAAGAATATCCATGCATATTTGATTTTAATTTGGGGACTGTCACACTTGTGTCACCTTTTCTTTGCAAGCTGCTAGGAAGAAAGTTCTCTTACCTATAGGAAACTTACTGTGACCCATGTATGCTTTGCCTTTGAAAAAATTGATCTGTTGTGGTATTTGGCAAATATTGGTGCTTGCTGTCTCGGTAAATTCATGAGCTTTTTGTTTTGTTTTGTTTTTTCTTTTTTCCCAAGATCCTTGAGATTTGTTTGAATTCCTGAACGGAGCATAGATGCAGAGTTTTCTTTTTAGCTGAAATTAATTAAAATATGTAGTGCAGATACAATGTTAAATGGGAAAGCAGTAGTTGAATTCCTTGCAGTATCCCTTTGCAGTACTGCAAATACATACATAGCATGTGTACTGCTGTCTACATACTGAGAGAACTAGAAGGGCTCTCTTTTTTTGCTATTGCCTTGTATGCAATTGCCAGCAACTGTGGGCTGGTTTGAAGTCAGAGGATCTTACACATAGATCATACTTGCACTGATAGTACCAATATATAATTGCCCTGAGGAAATCAGCCATTTGCCACTGCTTTAGCTTCGTAACACCCTCATGAGACACTTACCTTAGAAGGGTCCCTTTGCCTATATATAGTCACTTAAAAGTAGGTAAATGTTAGCACTAATTCTTCCTGAGCAAGCATTATTTCTTGTAAATCCTCCATGGTCTCATTTTCTGTGATTCTATGCTTCCCTGTACTTCATACTCTTGGTTGCTCTCATCTATCACTGAACGAACCTGTGATGACCTGGTTTAGCCTATTTCTTCTTACATTTTCAGCAGCTATTCCAGGAGTGCAGAAATGATGTGCTAGAACAGAGGGCTTCTATTTCATGCCAGTGTGATTACAGATTTTCTGACTGCTGTGTACACTGGAGTAGCTAGGAAAAGGAAACCTCTGCTTCTCTTACACAAGCAGATGTTTATAGCAACGTAACACTGCACACAAGTTGTGGTCTCTTTCTTTGTCATCTATGTCATGGAGAAATTGCTCAGGTTTACATGGGGATTAACTTAACGTGTATACCTCACTTAAGGAATGATTAAAGCAATGCCATCAGCATCTGTTGTACATGTGACTTTTGAAATACTTGTTGCAAAAATTGTTTTAGAAGTCAATGTTTCATATTGTTCCATGTAAAATATACTTGTAGTAATTCAAAATGTTCTCTGGCTTTGGTTTGGACATAAAAAAAAAATAAATTATTTGACTTTTAACGTCTATTATCACTGCTTTATGTTAGTTTGAAATTAGTCATTTAAAACTAGCCTCCTTTGTGGACTGTGGAAAACCTGAACACCAGAAACACACAATGGGACAGAACTAACTCCCCTTGTTGTTACTTGAACATGGTGCTAATCTGCTAAATGAGAGTGGAAGCAATTCCTGTTTGTGACAGAACTGATAGCAGTTGTGCAGCTAGCTCTGAAAGCATAAGCCTGTCTTGTGGCTAATGAACAGCAAACTACATTTTTCTCATAAGGTAATTCAACATGAAAAACTTCTTCCCCTAACCAAATACTTTGCTCTAAGTCGGTGTTTAGAAGAAGAGTATCTCTGTTTGTAAAACAACAAAGAGTTTATTGAGATTGCAGTAGTCAGAGAAGGATAAAATATATTAATTGAATATATAATGATCTGGATGGGGTTATAACACAATACAACTCCCTGCGTCTTTGTGTGAAAAATCCTAGCATGTCTTTCATTCATTTGGCCTTTTTTTTTTCCTCTGTTTTTTTAAAGAAGTCCTGTCAATTAGTTTTCTACTAGAAAATGAAGCAGTGACCTGGACCTGGTAGAGAAAATAGTGTACAGGTGTACTCTCTACCAAGGGTAGGATGAGGGTCGTAGCTATCTAAAAATGTCTAGACTTTCACATGGCAATATTCTTGCACAATCATTATTTAAAGATGTTGTATTGATTGGGTTTGAACTAGGCATGTCTGTGCTTCGTATCTGTATGTTGATGTACCTGAATGCACAGCCTAACTGTCAAAATAAGAACAAAACAGAAACCCAAGCAACTACCATCTGTAGGAATGTTGACTGAGTTATTCTGATGACAGGATAGTGCCCTTACAGCCTTGCTCTTGTTCTCTGCCTCTGTCCATAGCATGCAGTCCTTCATTTCCATATTTGATGAACAGGAACTCTCATTTTTGTGGAAGCCTTTAATGTTATTTATTTAGCTATTTTCCCCTTGGATGCAAACTTAACTGCCCCTTGCCTTGAGTTTGGTCTGCTTTATTCACAAGAGCAAAGCCTCTGATTCTGGGTGCACTAAGACAGCACCACTGCTGTTGTGAAAAATGCTGACTGGTGATGCAGCAAATAACCTTGCTACTTCTGTGTGGGTCTGCTAGTTCTCAGCATTCTGCAGAGCAAAATTTCTGCTTTAGTTTATGTTTTATAGTATAACATATTCCCTGAAAGCTTTTGTGTTCCTATTTGAGCAATGTCTCTGTAAACAGCTGCAATGGATTGTGACAGCATTATTTGGATTGGTGATAAATGTGTTTTGTTGATTCCCAAAGTGTCTGGAAAGAGACAAACAGTATATTTGTGAACCTGGATGTCAAGCAGAATGTGTCTTCTGGTCCTGCTGTCACATCATCTAGAAAGAATACATTCTTCTGTCTCATTTGGGCCTTACAGTCTACAGCTGCAACATGTGATACTTACGTGCTCCCTCCTCAGCGTTGAGGCTATGACTGGATCTTTTTATGGCAGCTTTGGGCATTTCTTGAAAATGGTGGTAACATTAGTGTGATACAGATACTGAATAGTTGGTTCTGGGCCCTTCACTATTGGCACCTGTGCAGATTTTATATATATGGGCACAACTAACTGGCTTCTCACTCTGGAGAAGCAGTCTCTTCTTTCCTCTGCATTCAAAATAAGCAGTCCCAGTCCTGTGTGCATTTTGATAGTACAATGACTGATGCACCTTCACTCTCCCAAGAGCTTCCAGGATTATGAGATCCTCAGGCTCAGAAAAAGTTTGAATAGTTTTACTGTGGTTCATAAAACCTTAAGAAACCTTGTGTTCTGAGTGTTTTAAGCTGAACACCCTTTGGTAAGGCAGGAGATGGTCCAAGAGTGTTTAGGCAACATCCCTGTACGCAAATTCATGGGCCCCAATGAGATGCATCCATGTCTGCTGAGGGAGTTGGCAGAGGTGATTGCTGAACCAACCTGTATCATCTTTGAGAGGTTTTGGAGGATGGAGGAGATGCCTGAAGTCTGGAGGATAGCCAATGTCACTCCGGTCTTCAAACAGGTCAAGAAAGAGGATCCAGAGAACTACAGGCCAGTCAGCCTCACCTCCGTCCCTGGAAAGGTGATGGAACAGTTTGTTCTGAATGCCATTTCCAGGCAATTGGAAGATTAGTCATCACAGGTTCACCAGAGGGAGGTTGTGCTTGACCAGCCTGGTAGCCTTCTTTGATGTCATTGCAGGCTTGGTGGATGGAAGGAGAGCAGTGGATATAGTCTACCTTGATTTCAGCAAGGCATTTGGCACTGTCTTGCACAGCATCCTTATAACAAGGCTGAGGAAGTATGGAATAGAGGAGTGGATGGAGGCCTGTACTTAGCGGTGTTCCTCAGGGGTCTGTGCTGGGTCCAGTCCTGTTCAAATCTTCATCAATGACCTTGATGAGGGGATAGAGTCCACCCTCAGCAAGTTTGCTGACAATATGAAGCTGGGAGGAATGGCTGACATGCTGGAAGGCTGTGCTGCCATTCAGTGAGACCTGGACAGACTGGAGAGTTGGATAGAAAGGAACCAGATGAGGTTTAAAAAGAGCAAGTGTGGAGTCTTGCACCTAGGGAGGAATAACTGTGTGCACTGGTACAGGCTGGGGAATGACCTGCTGGAGAGGAGCTCTGAGGAGAGGGACCTGGCTGTATCCTGGTAGATGATAGATTGGGTATGAGCCAGCAGTGTGCCCTGGTGGCCAAGAAAGCCAATGGGATCTTTGGGTGCACTAGAGAGAGTGTGGCCAGCAGGTCAAGGGAGGTGATCTTCCCCCTCTACTCTGCCCTGGTGAGGCCTCACCTGGAGTACTGTGTCCTGTTCTGGATTCCATGGTGCAAAAATGACAGGGATATCTTGGAAGGAGTTCAGCAGAGGGCCACAAAGATGATAAAGAGCCTGGAGCATCTTGTTTCAAGGTGAGAGACCTGAGTCTGTTCAGCCTGGGAAAAAGAAGACTCAGGGGATCTGATTAATGTTTATAAATATCTAAAGGGAGGTGGGAGGCAAATCAAGGAGGCCAGGTTCTTCTCAGTAATTGTGTAGTAATGGAACAAGGTGGAATGGCCTAAGTCTTGTACATAAATGTAAATAGAAATGTGCAGAAGAATATCTTTACAGTAAGGGTGATGAGTATTGGCTCAGATTGCCCAGAGTGTTTGTGGAGCCTCCTTCTATGGAGATATTCAAGACCCATCTGGACACCTCCCTACGTGATGTGTTGTAAGGAATGTGCTTCGGCAGAAGGGTTGGGCTCTGTGATTTCTAGAGGTCCCTTCCACCCCCTGCAATTATGTGATTCTGTAATATTAGCAAATTGTGCCTCCAGCTTGCTTTGAATCTCTTCTTTTTACTTTATTGGCTGTGATTCCTTTGTTGCCTTGGATCGCCTTGTCACTGGGATGAGCTTTCCCTGCTGGATGTGAAGAAACCTCACCAATTTTGCTCATCTTTCCCTGGTCACTTCTTCTGGCCTGTTTTTTCTTCTTCTTCTTTGTTGTTGTTGTTTGTTTTGTTTGTTTGTTTCTGGTTCAATTAGGGGTAATTTATGCTAATGGGACAGGGTTGGACTGTTCTTCTGACCAAAACCACAGTGCCCTGCGAGCAACCTGTTGCTGTCTGCTGCTATGTATCTGCAGAGCAGTGGATGCAGTAAGCAGTGGCTGCAGATAATGGGATGCTTGCTAGTGACAGTTCATGTAGTCACACATTTCTGTATGGTTTTGCTCTTTGGATTTTTGTTTCTTTTCCCTTGGTAAGATTCTTATTGATCCACATCTACAAGACAGTGGGTGGGGTGAATCAACTACAAAGAAAACCCTTTGTTTTATTTCCATCTTCCCTGGCTGTAGCAGTGAAGAGTGAAATGTGCTTTATTCTGGAAAGGTGGAGGTTGAGGTGGCTCTTGTGTCCTTGGGTTGCATCTGCCAGGTGTCATCAGAACAGTGAGTCTGTGTTAGCAGTGTGATGCAGAGCAGCTCTGCTCCAGGCCTGCTCTCAGAAGGACAGCATTTTTTACACAGCCAGGTGTTACAACAGATTTATTCCATCTGTTTGCACATAATTTATAGCCAAAACTAAGCAAGGATGCTACTACTTAGTGTGTGCTGCTCAGGGTTTCTCCAAGCCCCATTGAAACCATGGAGCACAGGGACAGTATGTGAGAGGACCACCCCTGGCCAACCTCTGCAGGCTGGTCTGATGGATTCCAAGCAGTGCAGGACACTGCTCTGCAAATGGAGAGCTTCCTGCATGGGAGGCAGCTATAGCCCAGGGACTGCCAGTGCACAGGCAAACACAGAGCAACAGCTTATGGCATGTTTTCCAGGGACAGCCGCAGAAAAGTGTGCCACTGTAGTACTGGGTTGGTTGTTGAGATTTCTTTTTTCACCATAAGATCTGTGAATCTGGAAGACTCTTTTTCCTCCATCATGCTGAAGCTCAGCTTCTTGCTTAGTGAGCATGAAAGTATATACCTGCCTGTAGAGCTAGAAAAGCTTTTGGATTATCTTGAGGCTGATGCACTTGTTTTTGACCTTGCTGTACAAAGATTTTCTATTCCAAATCTGTGTTCCTTGCCAGCCGGTGATCCACTTTCAGCTTGTTTTAGAACGGTGGGAGATATCCATGCAGTGCAGCAGAAAAAATAAAAAAAAATCCACAAATGCTGAGCAGTGTTCTGCTTACAAGAGTGTACTTGCTTTCAGTGTGACTTCCAGGCAGCACAGCCAAATTTTGAGCTCAGTGAGGCCTGTTGAATTCTATCAACCTTCTCTGTGAGTCAGTACTGGAGCAAAACCTGTCTTGAGGTGCTTTTTAAATCCCCCCATGAAATCCTGCTGTTGTTTTAGTCACTGTTTGTCCTTAGCCCTCTTAATCTGCTTCCTAAATTGATTAGTGCAGTCCAGCACACAAAGCTGCACTCAGTTCTCAGTACTGGGTTCCAAGTGAAAGAGGTTTTCCTCTGAACACACCAAATGAGGATGTACATGCTTGACAGAGCAGAGAGTGGATGAAATCACAGGTTTTAGTTTATTTTGTTGATCAAAGAACAAATTGATGGTACAGGTCTTTAGGGATCTGTAGAGTGGTACTAGAGTAGATCTGTAGGGAGAGTAGAGTAGTTTTGAAATACATAGTCTCCTCTATCTGGAAGACAAAGATGAAATAAGCATGGAAATGGCAACCAGAAACAGCATGTGCAGAGTGCACTTACCTGTGTGTATCCATGAGTGCTGTGGCCTTTATACTTGGCAAGACTCTTTAAACCACTGACTGATCCCACCAATGATGTGACTCCTGCAGTTCTCAGCCTCAGGCTCACAGCGGGCTCTGCTGCAGCATAAACATGAAAAACTGCTCAAGTATATTGGGTGAAAAATGGAGATACTGATAATATCTACACATATGTACAGGACAGATTCCTCCACCAGGGAGCTCATATCTCAGCGTGACTAGTGGTACCAGTCTCTCCAGTTGCTGGCAGTGGGACACTGAAGCCTGAGGATACATCCCTGTGACATTCCTACTGCTTTGCTCCTGCTTCCACCTCTCAGCCTATTTATTCTAAGGATCAGGAATGCAAATTTATTGGCAGCTAGTGAGTTTCTCAGCATTCAGATATTCCTAGGACTGGAAGTGGAGATAAAACAAGTCTTTCAAGAGCGCACTGTTCAGAATTAAACAGAGATGAAAAAAACGTTGCTCAGTGCAAAAACAATTCGGTTTTGCCTGTTACTCATATTGGAAGTGTTGGTCAAAATGTTAACTGCTGCAAATTTTTGTGTTCTAAGCAAAATGCTCCTCCAGTTTGTACTTGGAAAGAAGCAACCAAATATCCACAGAGAGCAAGTGCCAAAGCCACGCGTGGCACATCCCTTGATCAGGTGGCTCAATGAGGTTAATGTGACTGTTCTTTAGACACACCACCACTTGTTTTTCTTGCTGACATACCAATGTGAAGAACTTATGATTTTGTTTTGTTTTTAGCAGCTGTGACCATGAACCTTAAAGAGCAGAAAATTGAGAGCTGATCTATCAGGTGCTGTATCAGAAACATCAAGAAGATTTTTTCTTTTAAAACTAGACAGTGAAATTGACAAGGTATTTTGAATAAGCTATTTAAAATTCTCACCTACATAGTGCTTAACCACAACAAAAACAAATTACTTTTAAAACTCTCCTTAGCATGCCTATTGAATTCTTCCAGTGAAATTCCTTTTACAGCGCACCTGTCTGCTTTTGGGGACCTGCAGAGCTTTAAAGAAATCTATGTGCTATCCCTTAAGTGCATCCTTTGTGCAAGGAAAGCTGTGGAGAGAAAGCTGTGAGTAACGCTTGGTAATCACAGGGCTGTCTGAGGACACTGGAAACTGGAACACAACTGCTCAGAGTAGCTCAGAGCTGATGTAAACCATCTGATTTGGGACAAGGGGCTGGTGTTTCACAGTTCACCTGGCACTTCCTCTGGTTGTGAACTTCTCTGCTGTTCAGGTTTAGGGCATTAATTACTTTTCTTGTTTCTGTATAAAATAAATTTAAGCCATTTGTGAGCTGAAAGATCATCGGCCTCATATGCTCAAACACAGTTTTGGAGATAATCCCTCTTCAGAATTCCTCCCATCATAACTGTGCTGTTTTCACACTCACCTGGGTTCTTTCCTCCCATGCTTGGCCATCTGCCTGTGCTGCACTGATGATGTGGAGAGGGCTGCTTTGGTAAACAACAGAACTCCATTTAGTAATGTCTCCAAGAAAATTTCAGTCACTAAATAGACTTCAAAAGCTGTAACTCTTTCAAATTCCTTTAAAAGCTCTGAGATGCATGCCACACAGTGGCTTACTGCCAGGTTCTGGCTGTTCCCTTCCTAGCTGGTGCAATTTTCAGAATACATGTAATTTCATTCTGCAAAGAAACTGTCTTTGGAGTGTTGTTTCATACATGCTCCAACCAGGCAGAGTCATCCCAAGCACATATCAGACACAAAAAACACAGGTCAGACTGTGCTCTTGTACATGGAAATTGCACACACTTGTGGAAAGCTCAGAGTACGTGCTGCAGTAGATCTGCAAGGAGGGTGGGGGCCCGACTGTCACTGATACTTCTACACGTAATAATGTCTCCATCACTGGGTGAAAAGTTGCGTTGTAAGGGACATCAGGCCTAGTGCTTTAGAACATGTGCCAAGTGCTGTGTGTATAGTTTTTGACAAAGGGACATCCAGGCAGTCCTGTCACACCAGAATTTAGTCAATCACCACTGTCAGCCACTTGAGTCTGAGGGCCAGATGGCCACTGACTTTATATTCTAAATGGGCATTTCAGATTCTTTGCCTGTTTTGAACTTTTGCGTTTGTGTTTCATTTGTTTTATAATTAGGGATTTAAAAACATGGGATACTTTTAAGGGTTGTTTGTTTGTTTGTTTGTTTGTTTCTATTCTATCACTTCAAGGCTTTTGGTTTGGTGGTTAAGAAATTCTGCCTGTTGCTTGTACTGGAGCAGTGTTTAAAAGACACAGAGCAACAGTTCTAGGAGAGGAGGGGAATGCAGGTGGGCTGCCCCACATTAAAAAACAGCACTGATTTGGTTTAGGTTCTTGGATTCAGCTGAATTTTAGCAGAAAGTTTAATCCAGAGTTACGTATATGTGGGATTGATTCCTTGGTGCTTTTTAAAAGCTTCAGCATTGGTTCTGCCATGTTATGTCACAGTTCATTGGAGCTGCATTCAGCCTTCATGAAGAAAAGCATATGCATATTTTGCCTCTTCGTTGTCCATTTGTTCCTGTGCTGTAGAGCTGTCACCATAATGAATAACACAGAGCTCTCCTCAGACACCAGAGTGACTGAAAGAGAGTGCTTTATAGGCTAGCTTCACAGTCAGATTTTCTTTTGGATGATAAAAGCTTTTTATTCACCTTCCATACTGAAATCTCCCATGTCTTCCAGTAAAATGTCTCCTGCATTATTTTATCCTGGACCACTAACCTTCCATTTTTTGCATATGCAGATACCAATCCCAGAAGATCCTGTAAGGATGCAGATGGCAGTGGCCCTGGAGGAGTTCACAACACTGGCAGTGAAAGTGATATTTAGTGCACAAACTCATTTTCCTAGAAGAGCTCAGCTGCTGCAGCATGTCCTATGGGTGGGACTAAGGGAAACACTGATGGAGTCATATTAAGAGCGTTCTGATTCATCCAATGACTCCAGGAGAAAAAAAAAAAAGAATGAGTTGAAAAAAGGAAAAAGTGAGGCCTCCCTGTGGGTAATGAGTTGAATACTGCCATGGAGAGATCCCACGATGGTGTCCCTCATTAAAGCACTACAACTGGCACAACTAGGGCTATGCAGCAGTGCTGGGGGTGTGAGTCAGCTGAGTGACGTTTGTGTTTGTGCCATATTGCTTTTCTATCAAATCACTTCAGATATCTGCTCATTTTGTTGAGCACCAGAGATGCTGTCTGAGATCCCTTTAGCTTATCATGACCTTACTCTTCACTGCAAAGTATCCAGGAGGAAGGACTCTTCTTACCTCTCTTGTTTTGCAGGTATCTAACTGGAGGAGTGTTCCTCAGAATAAAAGCAAATTACTGTTCTTCAACTGGGGAGAAAAACAAAAATATTGAATATTCCTCCTGTGCTGTGGTGGCAAGTCCCTTTGCCAAGAATACAACTACGAGGTAGGTGATACTGGTGTCTCAGCATTATATGCTGTGTTGGTTTAACTCCCTATACCTTGACAGTGTGGAATAATTTTATAGATGATCATCCTTCACTTTGCACAGATTCCTCTCCTCTTATATTCATCTTTGCTAGGGCTGGAATTAGTTTCTCTAGGGCAAGGGTAATGGATTACAGCTTACAAAGTAGGTACGTGCTTAGCTGCTGGTGGATGCTGCTGGCATTGACAGCAGCACAGCAGCTCCCTGATGGCTCCTCCAAGCGACAGGCTCTCCAGGCAGCCTGGAAGCGGGTCACAGCCAGGAGCAGACTGTTTGTGTTGTGTGGCAGTAGCGGGGTGCTGTCATTTATAGAGCACTCTAAAAGCAACTAATGGTTGTTTTCACTGTACCCCCTGCTGATTTGCATTCTAGGGCTATCCCTATTAATATTCTCTGTAGCCAATTTTCTTGAGCTAATTGTGAATTGCAGGGAGGGCAACAGAAGCTGAGCTCAGTTTGAGGCAATGTTTGATGCCTTCCCTCCAGCCTGGGCAGTTTTGCACTATCCCCATCATTTTGAAAAGCTCCTTTCATCCAGCTGTGCTCTTTTTGTGCAGCCTTTATGTACAGAGGTATTTCACTGGGCTTGGCTTACGTCTGGGACAGAATGAATGGGACTGAGAGGAGCAGAGATTGGCAGAAATCCTAAGGATAGATAGGTCAGTCTAGGCTTTTCCAGCCACCCAATACAAAACTGACTGTGGGTCCATGTCCAGTTAGTGCTGGAACTCTGGGCTGCTTTGGAGCTCTTTCCAGGCTTTCATGGCCTTTCTGGAAGTCAACCTAAAGCTGAAAAGCATGCTCTTTCTGCAGGAACACCTCAGAACTGCTTTGTGCCTAAGTAGGCAAGTCTAACCTGTGGCCTGGCCCAGCTGGCAATGCGGCCTGAACACTGCCCTAGTTTCAAGACAGCAGCTCCACCATGCAGAGCAGCCCATCACTCAGCAACAGCCAAACCATCAGTGCACCATTAATGCTGTGCTGACTGAAATCAGGTTGTGTGGAGGGCAGTGCTGGCCAGTACTGACTCAAGGGCTGGCACATATTGTATGCATCTTGATACACTGGCTAACCACAGTGATCTCAGCGGCAAAAAATATGCATTTGTGTTTTATGGTTTGACAAAGGAGTTTGAGAAGAGGTTTCTGCAAAAAGATCATCAGTTCATGTTTGTGACACCGTTTTCAGTTGATAGATACACATGACCTGTAAATTTTTTAATGGAACAGAGAGAGTTGTAATCAGATATTCAACTCAAATAACTGACAGTGTCTCTTTCGTAAGGTTTCTCTTATCAGAGAGAAGTATCCTTCACTTAACAACCTTACCTTATCCATGTCATCATCTCTTGGCAGAATGCACATTTGTGAACAGTTGTCAAGGTTCAAGTACAGAAAGAGTAGAATTTCACCAGAAATCTCTGACCTTGAGGGCTCACAAAGCATTTTAACCACTGCCATTGAACCAGACTGATGCATTAGTTTCACCAAAAGAAGGTCACATATTGCTCTAGTTCTATGGTTTAGTTCTTCTCTCCTCCCCCCACCCCCACCAGAAAATTATTAAATATTAAAATAAGTTTTGTTACATATTATTGATACTGTTGATTTTGTGAGGCCTGCTCCAAAAGTAATGCCCCCTACTCCATTATGTTCACCCATGCTGTCAGAGGTAGATATTGGTGGTACAGCAGTAGAGGTGGAACCTTCCCACCAATATCACATTACATGGTGTTGCCGTGTGACAGATGGCTGCAGAGGGGCACTCTGACAATCAAACGATGTTCATCAACATTTGCTGAATGTTTATGGGGACCAAACAGTGGATGTGAGCACAATGAGGAGTGTGTCAGCAGTAGCAACAGTGACAGTGGGTCACCTCCCCTGATGCAGATGTTTACAAGCACAACATGCACACTGTGGTTAATCACTAGCAAAAACGCACAGCTTATGGTGGTGACTGTGTTGAAAAGTAGCAATTGGTAGCTGAGAATTTGCTCTATCAAATACTGTTATTGTGCTCTTTGCATTATTTGTGGTTTCCGTGGAAATAAATATGAGACATTACTTTCAGAGCAGCATTTGTGTATACAGCTCAAGACAATTCCATTTCACTCAGTGCGGCCCAGGCAGACATAAGGTTGGACAGCCCTGGCCTAAGGGAGCCAGCACTGCCTGCAGAAAGCTACATGGTGACCTTGAAATATTTCAAGGGCACTTCGAGTGGCATAAGCAATGCTAGTGCAAGCTACTTCACATAAACCACTTCCACAAGTCTCTGCAGGGAGGTATTCTTAATACCCACCTGATGCAGTTACATTATGGTCATCTATCCTACATTTGGGGAAAGACAGAGATGATGGTCTCCAGATATTTGTAGTACCACAGGAAGCAATGCATGCAAGTGATTAAATAATCATGGTGTTCCTTTGTGCTCAAGCCTTTTTTTTTTATGTCTGCAGACAAATATCACCTGCCTTAGAGAGAAGCTGGAGGGCTGCATGTTTCTATGAGATTTCACAGCTAATAAGTGAAGTAAATTAACTGTTGGCCCTAGAATGCGAAGTTCAATTTAGATGTCTGCAGTGCACTCAGCCTTGAGAAGGCAACGGTGATTCCTGTTTATTTCGTGGTTGTAAATTTTATTTAACTGTCTGGGAGGAATGTTACAAGTGATGAGCAGAAGGTGTGAAAGACAGGAGGCTGATTTAGTAATACATGAGCTTGATAATGAGCTCTGTCTGTACCAGGGAGCTGCTGGAGATACCTGCAGTGTGCTTTTAGCTTGATGGTTATTGAGCAGATTTAGTCAGGAGGAGTAAATTGATTTGGAACTGGCTGAGGTGCTCTTGAAATGGAAAAGGCTTTGAAAAGGCTTTCTGCTGGCTCAAGTTCTCCTTCTTTCGGTCCCAGGACTTCAGCCCATGAGAGGACTGCAAGCCTGGTCACTGCACTGGCTCCTGCCTCGGGACAGTGTGTTCAATCCACACCACAGCTGATCTGATCTGTGCTAGAAGTGTAGTGGTTCAATTAAACCGGGAAGTGGCACTGTTTGAAAGCAACAAGATTCAAGCTTCACGAAGAGAGGTGCAGTCTGACAGGAGAGTGGGCTGAAGCATATATCCCGATGGCCAAGGCTGCCTGTTACCTTTATGACCCGCTAGATACAGAGTTCTAACTCTGAATATAAAATATGTAACTTTGATTATAACTCTGGAACAAGATGTTCTAGGGGTGGCATTTCTGTTCAGGCTTTACAAAGAGATGTCTCCCAGCAGGTAGAAGGAATTGCTGTTTCCTTCCACTCCTACACTGTGACTGTCCTAGCAGAGAGAACTCAAAAGTTCCCTTTCTGTGGTGCTCCTGAAAGGCTTTGTTTCAGAAGTTGCAGTGCATAGGGGGTATATGTATGAACTGTCCAGGTTTTTCTGTTAGGGGAATTTTCTGGGAGGCCTTTTTGTCTTGCAAAAAAGATCTTTTGTTTAGCAAAAATGTACAGATCTTCTGCCATTTATTCATTACCTTGCTATTTCAGAACCACTTTCTTTTCTTTCTTTCTTTCTTTCTTTTTTTTTTTTTTTTGGCTACACATCTATCACTTGCTACACATCTATCACTTTGCACTCTACCACTTCCTGAAGGGGGGTTGTGGTGAGGAGGGGGTGGGCCTCTTCTCCCTGATAAATAATGACAGGACGAGAGGGAATGGCCACAAGTTGCACTGGGGAAGATTTAGATTAGACCTGAGGAAACATTTTTTCTCTGAAAGAGTGGTCAGGCACTGGAATGGCCTGCCTAGGGAGGTGGTTGAGGCACCATCCCTAGTGCTGTTCAAGAAGCGTTTAGATGAGGTGCTAAGGGATTTGATTTAGTAGTTGGGTAGGGATAGTGATAGGAGGATGGTTGGACTAGATGATCTTATAGGTCCTTTCCAACCTTATGAACTTATGAACTTGCTATTCTCATGAGAATTTGGGAGGGTTTAGGTTGGATGTAAGGAAACACTTCTTTTCAGAAAGGGTTGGAAAGCACTGGAATAGGCTCCCTAGGGAGGTAGTTGAGTCACCGTCCCTGAATGTGTTTAAAATCCATCTGGACGTGGTGCTAAGGGACATGATTTAGTGGTGTGCTGTTAGAGTTGGGGTAGTATGGTCAAGCTGAGGTTGGACTCAATGATCTTGAAGGTCTTTTCCAACCTGAGCAATTCCTTGATTCTATGATTCTCATGGCTCCTCTTTGGAGAGCAGTGGATTTAATTCATCACAGGCAAAATGGCAGTGTGGTGACTGACTCACATTTTGTGCCCAGCACACCCGACTTGGGATGATGCTGTGGCTGCTGCACCCGTGTCTGTCCAGAAGTGCTTGGGCAGCTAGCACAGTGCTGAGCTGTGGGGTCTGCTCACGTGGCTTGCTTCTTCTTTGAGCAATGAGCTGCACTTGGCTGTCCTTGATTTGTATTAAGAGCCAGCCCAGCTGGCAAATTTACCCCAAAATACATTAGTGAAACTACATCAACATCGATCACTGGTTTTATTCCCCACTTAAATTCAATTACTTAATTTTGCAGACCATGGCCTTAAAGTCAAACTGCAGTAATGTGATTTGGGGTGGGTAATAAAAAAAAAAAAACAACAACACACTTTTAAGTGTTCAGAAAATGTTTATTCCACATAATGCAGCCAAATGTACTAAAATATCCGATAATTCAAGGCAAAATAAAAGGTATAGATATAGTCTTCAATTATTTTCCTTCAAACTTGTTGATTCTTTACCATTTTTGAGACTGCAAATCTTTGTTTTGTTGCTTTAACCAAACAGAGAATGTCACCAACCAGAACCTGATAGAATAGGGGAAATGGATTCAAACTAAAGGAGGGGACATAAGGAAGAAGTTTTTTACTGTAAAGGTGGTAAGGCACTGGAACAGGTTTCCCAGAGAGGTAATGGTGGGTGCCCTGCTCCTGGAGACACTGAAGGTCAGGCTGAACAGAGCTCTGAGCACCTGACTGAGCTGTAGGTGTCCCTGTTCACTGCAGGGTAGTTGGACTAGATAGCCGTTATGGGACCCTTCCAACTCAAAGGTCTCTACAGTTCTATGATCCTAGCTGTTTCTTTAGTGTAACTCTTCCTTTGCTTTGCTTAGTCTGTTTCCAGAAGTCAGGCCAGAAAAGTGAATTATCATTGCCTCAGGAGAGCCAGATTCCGCCTTGAAATTCATGCTAAAATGAGTTTTCTGCAAGTGGTCTGATAACTGTGTTCTTTTTTAATTAAACTTCTTAGCCTATGGAGACTAAGATAGTCAGGTAGATGATTTTGTACAGGGAAAAGTACCACTACATGTTTTACAATTACGTTTTTTCTTATTTCTCTATTATTTATTACTGTTATACACTTTGGGAAAATTCAGTATTGAACATAATTTTTAATGTACTTCCAAGCTCTAGAAGACAAATGGATATATGTACTTTTTTTTCTCAGAGTGACACTAGACTTTGAACTACAACATATGGTTCATAATCTTACAATTAAAAATAATTTTTTTTTTACAAGGAGCAGCTTTTGACACCTGTTCCATTCCCTTTAATGCAGTTTGAAGAAAAATGGATGTGATCCTTGTGTAGTCTGTGGAGTTTATCTGCATCTCAACCTGGTCAAGTTAGAAATAGAAGATGAAGCTCAGAGATGGGAAGGGCATACCTTTCTTCCTCCACGTCCATCAGGATGAACGTGGGCTGAAATAACCATTACTTACTAGGTTTCCAAACAGTGCCAATTTTACAGATGGGTAATGCAGGGTGACTCTCAGGGAAATATCAATCAAATCTCTTAGTCTGATCCTCATAGGATCTCTGGCTTGAAGCATCCAAAATCCTGACAGGAGTGGCTGGCACAAGCCCCAGTTGAGGAGATCAGCTCCAGTGAGGACTGAAAAGATGTGGACATCGCTGGTGAGGAGCATCCCTTGGGAGCAACTACGCTGGAAGCAACAAGGACAGGTTATCTGATCAAAACTCAGCACAGGGGTTGGTAGTTGAAATATTGTTTCTCTGCTCTGAAATCTTTAAGAGTTTTTAAGCTAAGAGAAGCTTTACCATGGGCAGTAAGGAAACTGTGTCCCTTGGGCTGGTACAGAATGAAGTCCTTCCTCAGAAGTGGTGGATAAACAAAGAGCTGGGTGCTAACATTCTAATCTGTCTGACTTTAAATATACTCCCAAGCTGGTGATATGGGAAGTCCACTGGCACATGCTACAGGAGCAGCCTCTTAGCCCTAAGGTGACACAACTGCCACTGGGATAAATGAAATCTGTTGGACCAGCCCTTGGGCGAGAGGCTAGAAAGGTGTTTCTGGGAGAAGCAAGATGGCCAAGGGCCTGCCTGCCAGCTTGACTGCTTGGGCATGTTACAGTCCAAAGGAATCTTTCTTAGCAATGGAACCCAGAATGACGCTTGGAATGCAGGCTGATAGCTGGAACCACGAGCCATATGAGTCAAGCATTCTGGTTAGCCAGCAGGAGCAATGTCCTACATGTGTATAGCTCGTAAGACCAAGAAGTTGGAAAGGGATAGTGGGGGAAATCACCTAGAAAGGGGGATAGACAGAAGCTGGGAAAACACTGCTGGGGAATCACAATAGGCTTATCATTAGGGAAGAACTTTCCTTCAGTAAGCAAAACCAAGCAAACATCTGCCCCTCCCTAGAAAGGATCTGGTACAAATCCCATTTAGTCTAGACTAAAAGCACAATGTATGTGTATAAGGAGATATGAGGGATGATGGAAAATGATGCCTTTCTCTGATGACTCTGCAGGAGGGCTTCAGAAGATATTTCATCATTTGACCTGTGCACCTTTGTGATTTTTCTGTCTGGTAAGTGAATTATATTTATCACCACCCTGATGCATTTTGTTTCAGTATGCTTTCATCCCAACACCAGAAGGCAGAAACTCAGCAAGGGTGAACAAGAAATTGTTTCTTGTTTCAGCCAGAAGCAGACTTCAGTCTCCCTCAGGATATGATACAACACTCTGTGATTGGTGTCTCACTACCTACATGTTGTAACAGGAAAGGCACCTGAAAATGTAAGCAAAAAACTGGGAAAGGCCACCAAACCCTCAGTTGCTCTCCGTATCTACTTCTGCTTTAAGCCAATGTTTGGCAAAAATCCCATGCCGTAACTGCCCAAGTGGAGGATTTTGAAACAGTGGAAATGGGACACAAAGCCAAGAGGAAGGCATTTTGATTTGTGAGTAGGCTGCAGGCAGAAGTTACTCATAGTACATGCAACCTGTGCACTTTGAGGTTAAGTAGAATTGAGCACTTATTTCTTCAGAGCAAAGGGAAAATAAGAGAGAAATAGTGTTACTTGAATGCGGCAGTTCCACATTCACAACCTAGAAAATTGTAGCTTCTTAGGATGTTGTTGAGCAGCTCCTAGTTGGCTAATACAGTGTGCCAGAACTGATTCTTGGCAGGATTACAATTATATTGTTTTAAATTATGTCCACTATTTGACATTACTGATTTTGTCAGGTGCTAGTATTCCAGCATGCTAGGATTTATAATTATAATCTATAATTAGATAGGTTTGCACACAGCCTAGATAACATGCTGCGAAGAATGACATCAGTGTTACTGTTGTCATTTAACCACATAAATGTCTCCTTCCTTCAGCTAAGCTCTATGTCCTTTGTGTTCTTTTCCTCCATTCTTGAGATACTGTGATAAGCTGATGCATAAGGGGATAAATGCTAGGTCAATATTTAATAGACAAGCTGTTGTCTAGAGTCAGACTGTAGTTGTGTTGTTACATACCTAACTATGTGTCTGCAGTTTCTGTGAGTTATCACTGCCGCTTCTTAACCAGTGTAAACAGTTCCAGCTTCAGCTTCAAATGGGACATAAGACCCATAGAGGCAGCACTTGGAGCTTGCTGCTGGACTCTGACAGGTCCACTTGCTGTGTAGGTCAGTCACAATTTGTTCCTCACATGTCTGTGTCAGTGCCTAGGATTGTCACTTCAGCCATCCTAAATGGGACCAGAGGTCTGGGCCTGGCTCAGTGCCCTGGCCAGCAACTGGTGCAGCAAACTATGCTCATAGCATCAGGCATGAAGCAATTCTTTCCTAGCTCTTTCTCCTTGACTCTTGCAGAAGGAGGATCTAGACTAACTGCCTGACTGGTTTTTATCTGTGAATGTTTCCAGGTTTCTTTCTGGACTCATGTAGGCCTCTTGCATTCTATAGTGGGGAGTTACACAGATGGTTTACATGCTGTCACCTCCTTTTGTTTGTTTTGAGATTCATGTGACATTCTCAAATCTCTACCAGAGGAGACATCAGAACATCTATTTCTTGACTGCTCTCTCTGAGCTCTTTGTTGTTTCAAGAAACACAACACGTGTTGTTTTGTTCTGTACCATAATCTGTACCTACTGCCATAATCCTCTCCCTCATTTTCCAGGTGTTTTTTGGGTTGTTCATTAGGCAGAAGCTGTATCAGACATCTTATTATTCCTCTTGCCTTTTGTCAGCTTTTGTAGATTCATTTTATTTTCCTGAGTGCCAGAAAAGCATAGAGTGTTAAAGATTTATTTACATGTGCAGGGAAATAATTGTGATGACTCTGGTGTGTTCTATCCCTTTTGTAATAATTCTGACTATGTGATATTTTTGTATACTGCTAGGATGGTGTTTTTGCTGTATCACCTGCCAGGACTTCGTTCCTGAGTAGTTATGATTAGCTCAGAGGTCATCATTTTATATGTGTGCATCACTTTATGCTCATCTACATGGAATATCATCAGCTGTTTTATTGCCTAGTTACTGAGTATTACCAGGGACGTATGCAAAGCCATCTCTTGTCTGGTGGCACGGATTAGGTTCATGTTATTAGTGAAGTTTCTGCCTTCCTTATTCCCTTCTGATGTTTTACAGCTTATTTGAGACTGTGTCGAACAGCAAAGGTCACTAATGCACATCCCTTTGGAGATCTTCCTCTCTTGGAAAAAATTACTGCTTCCTCCTACAGTTTATTTCTTGTCTTTCAACCATTCATTTAATCATGCATAACTTGATTATCTTCTGTGGAAGATATCTCTTGAGGGCTGCGTTGAAATCCATCAAAACTGTTTCAAGCTGGCAAGCTGTCCCAGTCATCAAAGGAACACTGGTATGTCAGTGATGCAGAGCTCTCTTTCACAAACACCTATGTGACACACCTTGATATTTATCCACACCTCTGCTGGCTCTGTTCACTGAAAGTTTCTGCTGATTTGCAGGTCTGTGTCCCCCAAGTCTCTTGGCTCTGGCTGTTAGTGACCTAGTCTTCATAACTGAGATTCCCTGCCAACAGCAGAGCCTGGGAACAATAATCAGGTCTGTCTGGATAATACAGATTTACCTATAGATTTGCTGGAAGGGTAAAATAGACGTGGGAGGGGGGAGAGAGAGACACATAGGCTCATCCCATGGCTACAGCAGAGCTTTGGGCAGAAAGGATTTGAGGAGCTTTCAGCACTGCTGGCTCCTTTAAGCAGCAGGAGAGTGTAGACAAAGGTTACTTGAGAGCACTTCAGTGAGGAACTAAAAGGTGCTTGGGGATAATGGGCAGATTACTGACGGAACACTTCTCTGTGGGAAGAGCACACCAATGACCACAGACTGACATTTGGCTAAATTAATACAGAAGGTGGAGAAATGAGGTGGATTTTCACTTCCTTTTTTGGAGACTCATAAAGAAGAGAAGCAGCAGCATAAAAGCACACAGGGACGTTATGTTAATTGAGTTGGAAATCAAAGTCACTTACTTTGACAGAAGTGAAATGATGATAGACTTATCATCTGGGAAGGATATTTTTCACAACTGTTGTAATATTTGACTACTCTAGTGGACAGAAAAAATGATCCATGACACTGAAGGTTGTGTTTATGTAGCTAAACTCTTCTAATGCATGATCAAATGCATCTGGGAAATGTGACTTGGCTGTTAATTGAAGAACTACGTTAAGAACAGCTTTTGCTTTTACCTTTGGCTATCATAACTGCTTATCCCACCTGCCCTAAGGCTGCACCAGTTATTCTTGCCCTCCTGAGTTGCTTCCAGCAGCTGCTGTCTGGGAAACATTATATACTGTGCAAAATCTTTTGTATGCTGTTCTTGCCCAAAAAATACAGCCTTAAAATTTTCTCTTAGTACAGAACTGAGCCACAAGCCTCGTGCAGTCATCATGTACTAGCAGAAAGTTACTATTTTAGGTGCATCTAATAGACTGAAGGGTTCATTACACTAGCAGATATACAGACAGGAAAAAGAAATGATTGCTACCTTGAAAATCGTATGGTTCAGAGATGCATTTAGTGTTCTACATTTTTTGATCCTTCCTGTTTCAGTATAATAGAAAAATGTTATCCTTGTCTCCAAACTACAAAAGCTTCTGAAGTTCTTAAATGCAATGCCGTGAATCCCCCCTTCTCCAAAGCTGTTATCACTGATTCCATGATTTTCTGTGCAGTGCTGGCCTCACAGTAACAGAAGCATTTTCCTTTAGGTGACTGACAAAGAGCCATGACACCACCATGCACTTCCCTTCTGTTAATTCAATGACTAGTGCACATGTACTGATATGTTTCCCTTCCTCCCCACAAGTCAGACTCAGGGCTCAACATATGACTTTGTAAGCACCAGATTGTTCTTTCCCAGTAAAGTAGAGTTGTCACTCTAAAAAAAGTTGGATGTGTAGTGGTGCAGCTATGATGAATCGCAGTTACAAGCCCATTCTGTGGCAACATCTGCTCTTTTGCAATTCCCAAACCTTTGAGAAAAGATAAGCTGAGCCATGGTTCTCTATAGGCAGCTCTGTGACGACAGTTTCCATTACCCCCCTTCATGAGGTTCAGTGATACCCTGGAAACAGATGTAGAAATGTGCTTGATTTGGCACGTCTCTTTATCTCCCTTGGTTTTAGGAACTGTGTTGTGCTGTGCTCTAGTTGGTTTGAATTAGCAGGCATGTCGCTCAGAATGGCTTTTCTGCTCTTCTTCCTGCAGAACCCACATGAGCAGCATAGAACATCCACTGTGTGTTGTTATGACAGAAATAAAAGAGCAAATGCTGGAGAAGTGGAAGGGGGTTACAAGGAAGAACTGTTATGATGCAAGCATCAGTAGGTGGAGCCTGTAAATGGTGAGAAGGGAAATATGAAGTGCACTATGCACTCAGGAATTTCTGAGTTTCTAACCTTTCTAGCCTTATCCATGCTTTAATCACATGAAAGCTGGGAACCCTCAATATCCTCAGGAAGAATGCTAACCAAAAAGCAAAATCTGTAACTGCATGTGTGCTACAAAATGTGTTCACTCTCAGAGAAAGCTTATGCTCCTTCGGGTCACTCCACATCTCAGCCCACTTGGAAAAAGTGTTACAGAGTTCTTTCAAAAAAAAAAAAAAAAGACAGGAACAACAATAAGATTTTCAGAATCGTTTTAGCCTTATATGTGCTTATATGAGGGGAACATTTCCCAAAGCTTTATGAAATTCATAAAAACCATCTTAAAGAACTGAGTACCATCTTTATTGGAACTAGATGCTAGGCCGGACTCTCTCCTGACATGCCTGAAAACTGTGAGCCAGGAGTGGTGAGGTTGCACCATGGGTGGAACAACCCACAGGCATGGGGCTTTCTAGTAGTAAAACAGCCTGGCTATTTGCCCAGAACAAAGGGACCCACCAAGAATTTTTCTGCTCAGTAAGGCACTGACAGTGATTGGGAATCAGGTTGGACATAACTATACTAGGTACTAGAAAATAGTGTGGAAACACTTTCCTTCAGCAGTTAACACAAGGTTAAAATGCTGCACAGCAGCAGGCAGAAGAGAGGGGTGAGACACAGGAGAGCAGTGGCCCTGGGCACATATTTTCTATAATTGTCCTTTCAAGGAGAGGGAGTGAGAGCAGCGTGGAGCTGAGATACCTACTGGTGTGAAACCACCACATCTATCAGCAGAAAAGGGATGCTGCTTCTCTGCAGGCTTTCTCTCTCTGGGGACTGCATTGCAGACTGCACTGCTGTGTTCTGTGGGAGCTGTCCCTGAGAGTGGCTTCCCATGTTGTTTGCTTTTGAGGGCAGGTTGGGACTTTTTGGAAAGACCTGAAAGCAATGGGTTGCTTTTATCGTGCAGCTGCTTTCCAGTTGGTGGGTAGGAAGAAACACATACAACATAACAAATGGTATTTGCTGCATGTCCAAACTGCTGAGTTGATAAGGCTTTGAATTCAGTGTGAGCAAAGCAGGTAATGGGTTGAATGAATTTATCATCTGGATGATACCATTGTGGAAGAGGTAAGACTGAAAGCTGCTGCCATTCCAGATGAAAGGATGTGAGGAATCGCAGTCCCCTTGTGGTCCATGCTTTTCTCCATCTGAGGCCTCTGCTGTTTCCTTCAAACCATGCTGGGTAAGCACTTCCAATCCAGCTGATTTTTTACTGCCGTGTGGCAATTAAAGGCTCTTGATACAGCTTCCAGGTCTGAAGGCAACTCAGACTGCCGGAGCAGGCTGTCATTTAGAACAGCTATGCATATTGTATTTTTGATACAGTCCAAAATTGTAATTTCTAATGAAGGCATCCATTGTCCAGCAACATTTTTTATGTGCGCATTTGCACTTAAGATTTTCACAAGATATGATAGCAGGTTTTTAAAATGAGAGGCTAAAGATTCAAAAACGAGAAACTTCTTGGATCCATGGTGTTGTCCTGGAATCAAGCTATCTCTACATGCAAGATGAAAAATGCTACCTTTTTTCTTTGTAACATAAACAGCTTAACTAGTCAACACTGGCTTAAATTGTGCATTGAAGCACTTGAATGGGTTTTGAGTAAAGCAGATTTCTTAATTTGATGTTCTTTCTGTGAAATATTCCCATTTCCCTCTGCCACTAAGGAGCATTTCCAGATTACAATGTTTTCTAAGCAATTAAAGTTTCCAATGTGCTGTGCCAATATCCACTGATCCATACAATAATAGTGATTTTAGATACCCAAAGTGTGAGCTACCCTGCCTCCTATAAGGCTTTTGCATGCTGCAGCATCTTCCAGTGATCTTGGAAATAGATGGAAATAATGTGTGATGTGGTCAGGGAGAAAGGCACCTGAAGGGCAGTGTTACAGAGATCTACTGAGGGGGAGAGGGGTCTAAAATATGGTTTTAGGCAAAATTAGGGGGGATCACCTCATGGGACTTGAGAATGGGCTGAGGTTACTCCAGGTCTTCTGCAAGAACTGTTGTGATCTGCAGTGCCTTTTTTTAGTGCCTTCTGGGAATTTTCACTGCTTAATTTTTTTCCTTCCTTGCTCAGAAAGAAAGGTTAGATCTAAAAATAAACTATGGACTTAAAATGGAAAAAAAAAGAAAAAAAACCCTCAGTCTCTGCATGCATACACACTTGAAAAGAAATGAATTGAAACAAAAATCAGGTTATACACTTTTTTATTTTTTTTAAGAAAATTATATGTCTCCTGTTATCTTAAACTCTTCATGTGAACCACTTGCAGAAATAAGTCTTTTTTCTACAGGTTAAAGACTGATGCCTTTACTTAGTGCATTTATGCTGCTCAGGAATCCATTCCAGGCCTTGTATTGGCGGATCAGCGCTGGGGGGGCAGTTCTGTAGCAGTTACCTTTCTGTTGGTAATGATTGATACGACTGCATGTTAGTCTGCCACTGGTCTTCCTTGAAAAGTTATGCAGCCTCTGGTCCCACATTGACGTTTTTGAGTCAGCTTGCACTGGCCAAGCAATTCCTGCTCTGCCTGCAAAATTTCTAGGGATAATGATGGATGTTATAGCACGTGTAAGGATGTCACATTCTCATTCAGTTGAATTTCTGGAGTTTGGTATTTTACAGAGAATAGATAAAATTGAGGACTTTTCTGTGGCTCTAGAAGGTCTGATAGTGTACAGGAGAGGTGTAAACATCATTATTTTTTTTGATCTCTGGTTATCTACTTGGTAAGGGATGTTTCTTTTGTCTTGCAGTTTCTCTGTTAAGGAACGTTTGCTTCCTCAAATTGATTTCTGGAAACAAAGGAGTGGAAGAATGGTGTTCTGCCTCCTTTTCTGCAGGTGGTCTCTGAAACCGAATTTTTTCAGTTGATTCCTTCTAGATGAGAATTGCTGTAACCGAAAGGAAAGACAACATTGTTTTATTGACAGACAGGGAAGATTTCAGCAACTTAGGCTGACTTGGTAAACAAAATTATATTGTCTGTTGCTTATTGCAGTGTTTACGAATGCAGCTAGTATACTTTAACGCTGATGGGAGCCTCTGTGCTATCTGATTCTTAAGCTTCTGTTTGTTTCTTGCACTATCTGTTGTATATTGCAGTAAAATTTGTGTCAATACTTGCACTCATAGCCTTACATTCTGTGAGATGCAGCCCTCCACAAAAATAAAATAAAATAAAATAAAATAAAATAAAAAATAAAATAAAATAAAATAAAATAAAATAAAATAAAATAAAATAAAATAAAATAAAATAAAATAAAGTGTTACAAAACATGTCAGAGTCAACAATTCTGTAATAGTTAAGGTGGTCACAAAGAAAGCATCTTTACAATGTAAGCCATTCACTCAAGGAGAGAACTCTGGAAAATGGAGGAAGAATTAAGTAATAGATATTAATGGCTCTGTATACTCCCTTCAAAGCTCTGCTCAGCTGCTTGTGTTTCACAGTTATTTTTATGAATGATTCCACTGTAAAACTGGAAAGATTTCTGCTGATGAAAGTTCAGGCAATCTGGAAGATGAGAAGATATTCCTCTAGTTCAGACTCCTGGTGCTGACTGCCAGGTAGATTAGACAGCATTTGATATCTGTGGATCGGTGCTGGAACTGAACTTGGATTCATAAAAACTTGGATCACAAAGCAGATTGAAGCAAGTTGGCATCTTTTCTACACCAGAATGATGAGAAAATTGCTGGAAATCGTCAGTGCTTGCACCAGTAAAGTGAGTGAAGATTAGAGTCTGGCTCTGTAATGTGGAATGTTCTAAGTTGTCAAAACTTTTAGAAATGGTGGTGCTGGTTTCTATTGTATGAACAGTGTCTTTGTCTCCAGCTTTACCTGGATCACTGGATGATTCATTCATTTCTCATGCCAGCACCTCACTGCATTAAACAGAATTGTTTTCCTGAGAAACCTAATGCTTATGTTTCCTTGCCAAATACTTAGTGCTTGAGGTCACAGAATCACAGAATTGCAGGGATTGGAAGGGACCTCTGGAGATCACCCAGTCAAAACCCCTGCTAAAGCATGTTCACTACAGCAGATTACGTGGAAAGATGTCCAGACAGGTCTGGAGAAGGAGACTCCACAACCTTTATGGGCAGATTTATTTCAGTGCTCTGTGTTCCAGTTTGTGCCCATTACTCCTCACCTTGTCACTGGACACAACCAAAAAGAGCTTGGTCCCATCCACTTGGCACCTTCCCACTAGATATTTATAAGCTCTGATGAGATTCCCTTTCAATCTCCTCCTGACCAACAATCCAGGTCTCTCAGTCTTTCCCCCATACAGCAGATGTTCCAGGCCCCTCATAATCTCTTTGGCCCTCCACTGGACTCTCTCCAGTACTTTTCTGTCTTCCTTGAACTGAGGAGCCCAGAACTGGGCTGAAGATGTGGCCTTACCAGAGTTGAGCAGAATGGGAGGATCATCTCCCTTGACTGATGGGATTGTTTAGTCTGAAGAAGAGGAGGCTCAGGGGAGATCTCATCACAGTCTACAACTTCCTCAAGGGAGGCTGTGGTGAGGGAGGCTTCGGCCTCTTCTCCCAGATAACTAATGACTGGATGAGAGGTAATGGCCACAAGTTGTGCCAGGGAAGATTTAGATTGGATTATGAGGAAAAGCTTTTTCTCTGAAAGAGTTGTCAGACACTGGAATGGCCTGCCTAGGGAAGTGGTGGAGCCATCGTCCCTAGAGCTGTTAAAGAAGCATCTGGATGAGGTACTAAGGGATATGATTTAGTAGCTTAGTGGGTAGGGATGGTGATACTCCTATGGTTGGGCTAGATGACTTTGTAGATCCTTTCCAACCTAGTGTTTCTATGTTTCTATGACCTGCTGGCCACACTCTTTTTTATCCATTGCAGGACAGCACTGGACTTCTTGGCCACAAGGGCACACTGTTGGCTCATAGCCAATCTGTTGTCCACCAGCACACCCAGGTTCTTCTCTGCAGAGTTCCTTTCTTACAGATTCCTTACAGGTGAATGAAGATTTTTCTTTCCAGGTACAGAAACCAAAACATGCGCTTCGTTGAATCTCATCAGATTCCTCTTTGCCCAACTCTCCAGTCTGTTCAGGTCTGGATGAATAGCAGCACAGTCTTCAGCTATGACAGCCTCTCCTCCCAGCTCTGAATCATCAGCAAACTTGCTGAGGGTGCATTCTTTCCCTTCATCCAGGTTACTGATGAGGATGTTGAATAGGACAGTACCCAGTGCTGGCCCCTGGAGAACATCACTAGCTACAGGCCTCCACCTAGACTCTGTGCCACTGGTCACAATCCTCTGAGTTTCAGAGAATTCCTCTGGGGAAGCCTCTCTTCTGTAGGAAGACTGAGCAGCCTAGTGCCTAGTTACTGTGCCTAGTGAAGCTGCTGAGACTAAGCACAGGAAGAGGTCCTATTAGCAGTAATTTATCTCACCTTTGAGAAAAGATTCACAGTGAGAAAAGAGAGGTGGAATCTTGAAGTTATGGCTAAGCTGCTGCCTAAATAAATTTCTGCTTGTTCAGTGTTTGCTTAAATAGCTTTTAAATTTACTGTTATATAAACATGCTCTCTGAACTCACAAGCTTTTATTGAGCAAGGAACAGTGTGCAGGGAAGGAGAATTTATATAGGAGGAGGAATTTGAAGTGAATGCATGATTGCCACAGCTCAACTCTCTCAGAGTAAAGCCTCAGAATTACTTTCTCATGTGCAGAGGTGTTCAGTCTCCGGCAGCATTTTAGAGCCTGACACACAGCTCCTCGAGAATTTGATTTGTTTGCATTGATACTCTGAGGTCTTGTGTGCAGTTGAGTAATGGCAAGTTTCAGCTCCCTACCTCTTCAATTCAGTGCAATCTTGTGAAAGAGAGAGTATCTTTCATGACTCATGGAAGCTGGAAGCTCATATCCACTTCCCGTTCCCAGGTGACTTTCTCTAAGAACAAGTTTGTGGATGCTATGGTAGCAGGCCAGAAGTGAGATCCCTGTACTAGCAGGTGACAATGCAGAATGATGGTGAAGATGCAAAGGTCTGACCTTGCTAAGGCCTTGGATTTTAGTGAGAGACAGAAAACCAAGTACATGCCATGCAGCAGGACATATACACCAAACTTCATCCTAAAAAGGACATCCCTTTTTGTCTGTGAACTTCTCAAGCAGCAAAGAGAATTCTGCAGAACAAAGAGAACTAGAAAAAAGGAAATGTTCTCTGAGTTTTTTCTGCGCAGAAAGGAATTCAAAAATAGATTCTTGGATTATAGTGGGTAACTACCTGTGTCCCCTTCCCCTTCTCCCATCAAGTCTCCAATTTATCAGAGATCTAAGGCTCATCTTACTGCTGTATACTCTGTCATGGGGTTTCCTCATTCTTGGGCCAGGCTGCTCTGCTTGCAGGGACAGCATGGACATCCTCAGGGCACCAGGGAGCTGTGCTTATAAGTAGATCTTTCAAAAGTGAGTCTCACAGCATCAATTGATTTCCCTTTATCCAAAAGTACACTGGAGTGGAAAAGAGAAACTTTGGCTGGTGACTTTGTTCTTCATTGCTCTTTTATTATGTGTGCTGGCACAGATTCTGTTTCCAAGACATTAGAGGAGAATTTTTGTTTAACCCCACAGTCTCTGGAGTGTGAAACCTTCTTTGTGTTTCTTTTCTGGAGACTTTTTGTAAAATTTTTGGTCTGTGAATAACTAGCTAGCTGTGCACATGTGGATTTAATCAAAATCTCTCATCTATTTATGCATTTCCTGATTTTCAACACTGGATTTAACAGCACTATTCAGAGAAGAGTTTTGGATAGAAATTCCTTAGAAAAGAAAATAAGAGCTTGTGAAAGTCTCTCCTTCCTCAAGTGGTGAAGTAGAAGAGAGACCTTCACCAAAGTCTCTCATACCCACAGATCCTTAGGTCCACAGCTGATCCCAATAAAGCCATTACAAACCTTGCAGTTTATCCTAAGGATGACAGAATCTCCACTTGAAGCTGGAGAATGGAGTTAAAGAGCAGTGCAAACCTTGGTGTTTGCATGTGGAACTCTCATACAGGAGCTAGGCAGTGTACAGGCAGGTGACACCAAGGGCAATTGCTCAAGCTTTCAGTTCAGTCAATTGCCAACAGTAGAAAGCAGAGATAGTATGTGAATTCTCCTGGAATAACCTCAGCTATATATCTTAACTAGAACCACAGCATATAGGAGAGCTAAAATGTAAATAGTATCTTATGTTTTAGGCATTTGAGTTATCAGGTTAAAGTTGAAACCAGTGAAGAAAGAATATGTCTTATTTGCCAGCAGAATTCAGAAACAGTCATCAGATTCATTTTCCCAGACTAGGGGATGAAATGAGTCACAGAAAATTTCAGCCCCAAATGAGATGGATGAATCTTAGAAGTTCAAAAAGACAAACAAACCAGCATGTGGTACTACTAGTACTTGTAATACAACATTGCACACACTGAAGGCGGGCAAATGCAAAGGAAAATTGTCAGATTACTCAAACTAACTACTAGAAGAGCAGAGATAGACTGTATGAGCTCCCACAGCTTGTTACTGGTGATTAACTGAAACCAAGCATTTGAAGACTGTAAAAGGCTAAGTATCCTCTTGCAGGGTGTGCATACATGAGAAGTTTCCTTATACAGGAACTTCTCTAGTAACTAGGTAAGAACCTGAAAGTAGTGCAGTGCCAATGAGGCCAGGTTTCAAATTGTAGACAGTCAGTCCTTTAAGGGCTATGAATCTGCTTAAGCTGAGGAAGCCTACGTAAATAATTCCTAATCCACAATGAGGGAAGGTCCATAGGCATCATGCTACTAACTTGTTTAGAGAGGAGCTGAAGCCATCTTTGAGACCATCATAATCCATTCATTAAATGTGTGAAACCTTGCGTCAGGGAGCTCTAGGCTCGAATACAGTTGCCTCAGCAGAACTGCTTAAAGATTGTAATGGGAATGAAAAGCTGCTCGATCAACGTCAGTGGCAGACCAAATCTTAGAGGACCATCCATCCACTGCTAATGTTGACAGAAATTCCACCTCTCATGAGCATCAGGACAGCTAACACTGAGAAGTTAATTCTGTTGCACTGACTGCACAGCAAATGAAATGCAGACCTGCCCAAGAGATTTGCTTTTCTGTTTTTAATGCTCATGAGCATGAAAGCCCAAAATATTTGTTTCTGTCTTCACTTGTTACTACGGCCTGTGAAACTGAGCTTCATATCTGTGCTGCCTGCCAGACACATCAGCAGAGCAGAAGAGCTTTGTAGCTAACCTAGTCTGTTATTTGCTTTAAAATTATTTTAACCTTCTTTTAAGCAATGCAGTGCATAGAGCATTGCTTTTATTTATTTATTTATCTATCTACCTATTTATTTATTTATTTATACTGTAGCTTCCTTCCAGTGTGCAGGGGGAAGAGAAGAAAGGAATTTGAAGGATTTACTCAATCTGTGCTGGCTCTCCCATTTAGGCAGAGGACAGTATCTCAATATGTGCTGGCATGGTTCATCTACTCAGCAGGTGGCACTGCCAGGAACAGGATGGAGATTTGTGCTTGTTAATGTCAGCTTGGAATCAGTCAGGACCTAAGTGCTTCCCAGGGGGGATTTATGCAGGTGTTGATGTGTGAAGAGTCGTGAGGGAGCCACCTGTGGCCAGATTCCAAATAGCTCACATCTTCCTGAGTGCCAGCAGTCCTCAAGGAAATGGTGATACCATCCAGTCAGATACCTCTGGGACCAGACAAGATTTGGCACTATGGTCCATGGGGTTCGTCTGCAACAAACTTGAGATGAGCGTGTGAGTGTGTTGCTTTGGCCAGTTCATAGGGAGCTGCTGTGGGGTGTGACCATGCAGGTCATGCACAACTAAGCCATGCCCTTGGCCTGGCTACTTGGATCACAGAGGCAACACCTACAGCCTGTTTTATGGTGGTGGAGGATTATGGTGTGAAACAGCAGCAGCAGTCAGAATGCTGATCAGGAGTGTCTTCTGTTATTTGGCATGCACAACAGGTAGTTTTGAAAATCATTGAGAGTTTAGACAGGACTTAGAAATAACAAAACCATTTTCCTGGAAAGTTGACCCTTCTGGAGAAATGCAGAATCTGCAGATATCACAGGAGATTGTTTGCATAATGTTACTTAAAATATAAGCTGCTTGTAGTTCCCCGAGGAGAAAAGCTGGAAAATATTTTGAAATTGCTGAGGTGACATTTGCACAATTTTAAAACTGAATTTATTTCAGTTTTCAGGTTGTGGAATTCTTCAGAAATTTCTTTCCTGTACATACCATTTGCTAATTTTAAATGCCAATAATTCATGCTTTCAGCAATAGAAGTCTTTTTTTGTGGTTGATGATATTCCTTTTGTTGTCTGCTTAAATATTAATGAGAAGAACCTAAAGATATAGGGGTTGGCAGTACTTCTTAATTTCTCTCTCACGCCTTGGCTGTTATGGCTTGCATGTACAGGCAGGAAAGATGAGCTGGGCTTGATTTGTCTGGAGTGGCAGTTATAGCAACAGAATGCTGAAAAATTTAAGAAATGAGCTGAGTAAAACTGTAGTTTCTGTCCTGTAGGGGCACTGTGTTATTTCAACAAACAAACAAATATTTACTCATATTCACAAGGGAGATTATATATTTCTCATGCAGATAATGATATACTTTTAAGTCAAACTTCTCTTAGCAGTCTGCCTGGGACTTTCACAGTACACTGGAAAATGATGTCATTACTGCCAGGCAACTGGCTGAAAAAACAGTCCAGAGGACTGGTGTGTTCTCTCTAGCTTCTGAAATGCTGTCTGTTCTCAATTGGACTACAGGCACTGGAGTCAGGAATAACCCCTACACATTCAAATTAGACAGCATGGCTCAAAGGCTGCAAGGGAGCTTTGGGATCAGTTGGTTTCATCTTCTTGAACATTTACAACACCAGCATGTAACTGATGGGATATTTGATGAGGGTGCATAGTAGCTTTTGCTAATGAAGGTGAAGGTTGTTATTCTTCAAAGACATCTTCAGGCAGTGCTTTGTGCATCTCTCTTCTTATAGGACCCAGACAACACACACCTTGATGGTGGAGGGAAGGGCTGGCTTCTATGGAACTTCTGTCAGCACCTTTTCATGATGGTGAAGAGTATAAATGCTCTAAGACCTGTAACGTTCGTGCTGAAATTTCAGGGTGTAAGTTATAGCCTACCTACCAGATAAAATGTTGGTCCGATTTTGCCTTAATTCTATGTTCTTTTTTTGCAGCCAGAGGTGTGGGAGAAATGTTTCTTTGATGCTCCATAGCTTTTAGCATCTTTCATGTGATGTACCTGGAGTGGGCACTCTACCATTGTTAGAAACAGTCTACCCTTTTTTCCCAAAATCCACCCCATGTGGAAGGAAGGTTAACTGCATACAAGCAGCAGCCAGAATTACCAGGCAGTGTTATGTTGGCTGCAGCTTTCTGTACAATCTTATATTAGAGCTTATATATATTGTTACATTTAGTTTGTTTATGAAACTAACATTTCTGCATTCACCCCTGTTTTTTTGTTTATGTAAATTATGGTACTTTGCAGCTTAATTGCTGTGGATTTTATGCAGCTCCATCAAGTACTGAACTTACTGTGGGCTTGTCCCCTTCCAATGTATGGACTGATTTTGAAATATTCTAACTGCATGTATTTATTTATTTTTTCTAAGTTTGTATAATGAAGTTATGAATTAAGATAAAACAAGCAGAGAAAATCTGGCTCTGTGTCAATAGAGAGCTGTTTATAGCCACAAGTTTCAGAAGTCTTCAGGCATTTTGGGCTGTTTTCAGAGCAGTGATCCTAGAGAAGTGTTCACTAGCAAAAGCAATTTGCCAAACTATGGCATCTTGTTTTTCTCAAGTGAACACCCACCTGTACTGATGCAGAGTTTTGTTTCTTGCCATGGATGAATGATGTACTCTGTCTTAGGAGCTGAAATGTGGAGAACAAAATACATATAACATTTGAGCTAGCCCACCTTAGCTGTGACCTGTGGACAACCAACCCACCTACACAACCCAGGCAAGAAGCAGCTGTACAGAGGAGCTAAGAATATGCTTTGACAATGTACAAGTTTATGAGGGCAGTTATGAACAACTGGAGTCATTTGGAAACTTGGTATTTAGGGCTGATGAGCATTTGGATGGTAGATCTGTCTCACTGCAGGACAGAATCCAAGGTACTGTTGGATAGGGGAAAGCTGAATCCTAGTTAGGAGATATACTGTTAGAAAGAACTGTCTCTGCATGTTATTGGAACAGAGCATGCCCGTCAGTAGTTATTTTTTGTGGCTCTTTATGAGTAAAGGTATTCATATAAAGAAGCATAGCAAGTTTGATAAGCACAACTGTTTTTCCTTCCAGTGACAGCTGACCACTTCTCTGCGCTGTGCTTTAGGTATTCTTATCTGTGAGACCCTACCAGCTTGCTGCATATGTTTTTCCCCCAGCTCCATAAATTACTGAAATCTGAATATTATTCACAATGAATCAGTTCTTTTTGCTGTTTTTCTATGCAATATCCAGCCTCATATTGAGTAATTAATTCTATAAACATGAAGAGCAGAATATGGCTAACCTGCAAAACATTCTTCTCATGTGTTAAAATATCTTTGTTATTTTTAATCTCCTCAGATACCCATTTCCTATTTTATCTTATTAATTGTGGATACAAAACACTGTACTAAATCACATTCTCATGTAAATAAGCAATCAAACTTATCTATAGTATACACAAGAAATCAAACCTACTCTCTTCCTTCCTCTCACCAAAAAATAGAGAAGAAGGCTGCTTGTTCACTCAGAAAACAAGATTTTCCTGCATATGATTCCAGCTATATAATCTGGAAAAAAAAACAAAACAAAACAGACAACAAAAAACAGTACAGGTATGTAGCCACTCTTTTACCTTAAAGCAAAACCCTTGCAGCTTCCTAGGGTTTTCAGGATTATCCACAGGATTCTCAGTATTACAACAAAAAGATCAGACCAGGTAGAGAGGTAGAGGTTGAATTAGTAAACACACTGATACAAAAGCCTTATTAAGGAGGCCAAACTCTTAGATCCATGAAGGACAGACCTCTGCAATAACCAAATATAACCTTGGGGACTTTCAATTGGAACACTGTAATTAGTGAAAAAGGAGGTAACTAGACTAACCTGGGTCTCCTGGGAATAAGGAAATGAAATACTAGAGGCTCTGTAGATCTAAGCAAAATTGGATGAATTAAGGGAATACAGGGGAATCTTTCTTGACTTATTGTCTGTACTTGTGGTCCTGTTACCCTTTCCTGAATGCATCACAGTTAATGTGACAAAATCTCAGCATTTTCTAGGTTTTTCTTTTGGCTACTTTCATACATTCAGATGTGTGAGGGGCATATCTATTGTCACTGTATTTGCTTCCCAAGTATCTTGATCAGTAACTAATATTATTCCTGCCTGGTCAAAGGGAGCAAGCTGTTTAGAATAGCCATCCAGTTGGTGTTTCTTGTATTTGGGTGGTGAGTTTCTTTTAATCACAGATAACAGAAACAGTCTGGAAAAATGGGACCTCAATGAACATTTCTATGAGAAGTAGTCGTCATTTTGAGGTTTCTCTCCAGCATTTATCCTGATCCTTTATATGAAGAGATTAAATTTGGGGAATGTTTGATATTTCACTCCAGAGGATTTCTCTCCATCTGATTTGGTTTCTTTTACTTGTAAGGAAAACTTTGTTCACCCATCGATGCAAGCAGAAGTGGCTTGAGGTTCATTACCTTGATCCCAGTCTCTCTGAATTAAGGCTTGGAATGGAGTCAAGCTTTTGATTAAGCAAGGTATTGCCTTTGTTTATTAAAAGATGGGAGAACAAGAGAGGGAAAAGAGAAGAAAAGGTGAGAAAGAAAAAAGGAAAGAAAAGCAAGCTACTACTGTGGATCCCATGGTGTCTGACATCAGACACATGATGTACCAGCCATGCTTCTTCCTTTGTGTGGTGGTTGTAGAGGATCATGGTTGGGGAGGCACCTGAGAGCACCTTAAGCAAGACCTCTAACTCCTAACTTCTCCTTTGTGCTTGCACACAGCATGTATTTGTTCTGCAGCTTTCACAGGAGTGGTACAGTACAGTGTTTGTTCTGAGGCGTTCACAAGTTTGTTTCCTTCACTAGTCACCAGTTAGCCACAAGTTGGTCTCTTAACCTACGAGAGGATTCACAATGCTCCAGTTCCATATGGTGTTGTCACAGAATCTGAGCTATAAAGAAATATCACTTCATTCCCACACCCATAGTGATCAAAAATTGAGAGCTTTTGCTCTTTTAGATTTATTTGCTGTTGGAATTAATTCTTTTTCCTGTTCAAAATGGAAAGTCACCCAGAAATGACGCTTCTGAGCCCATTGGATGCTACCATGTGGAAGAGGTATCAGCATGATGAGTCTTCTTCCCCTAAACTTACTTTTTAGGTGAAGCAATTGTAAAACAAGTGGCTTTACTTTTTGCCTTGGGAGGAGCTGCAGCACAGGTGTACCTGGGTAGGTCTTGTGGATTTAAGTCACACAGAGCCTAAACGGAAGTTTTGCTGAAATGCAGATGCCATTAGATGTTTGCTGTCAGTCCTTCTGTATATAATCTTCATGGGCCGTTAAAAATGATAGATCAGCTTCTCTGAATGATTACAAAATATTTGTTTCTCAGAGCAGAAAATCTCCAGCCTGCTTTTAACCCAAGCCCCAGTTTCCCTACTCAAAATCTATTTTTCTTTTGCTCAGCTGTATTTTTGTGAGTATTCTTCAAAGCCCCACAACTACCCCAGATATTTTTGAATACGTTTGTGTTTCTAGATGATCTTGCTTATAGCTTCTCTCTTTTGTGGTCACCATTTTCATTGAAAAGGTCATTGGCCAGGTATACTTGAAGTAAGAGATGCTCTCTCCTTCTACATATTCTTACAATTCAGTTTCCCACTTTCACGTGTACATAACTCCATTTAAGTGTAAAGGTGAATATGCCAGTTTTCCAAATTAATAGTTTCTCTTCATTTTTAGCATAGAATTTGTGGTGCCCTTCCAAACCTGCAGCAGTAATCTGTATGGTCCTGTCTTAGCCCACACAATTTTTTTTCCCTTATAATTACTATCAATTTACTTTCAGCGATTTCTGCAAGACATTAAGGGCTGTGCAGATACTGGAAGAAAGCACACTCCCACTCTTTTAAGGTCTGAAGATATACACTGGCTTAGGAGAGATATACACTGTCAGATGGGAGAAAGAGTAGGGTAGCAGGAGGAAAGGTGCTTGGACGTCAGGGGGAAGTCTAGATGTCAGGGGGATGTTTTTTTCAGTGACAGTGGTGAGGTGCTGGAATGGGCTGCCCAGAGAGGTTGTGGTTCCCCCATCACTAGGGGTGTTCAAGGCCAGATTGGATGGGGCCCTGGGCAGCCTGGTCAACTGTATGGTGAGGTTGGTGACCCTGCCTGTGGCAGGGGGGTTGGAGATTCGTGATCCTTGAGGTCCCTTCAAACCCGGGCCATTCTGTGATTCTGTGCTACCATATGCATAGATTAGAAATGACTCCAGGTATCTAACTCACTATCAGGTGTCTATGTTGCTGAATATCTGCTCTGTGCATTCAAAATGGCTTATACCCTCAGGTCACTATTCACTTTATAAAAAATAAATACATATACAGCTTAAGGACAAGGAATCCTAGCTGCTTCAGTATTTGCAGGACTTTCATGCTTCAGGATGGTAATTTCAAGGCCAAGTTGAGAGTCCATGAAGAGACTTAAGCATGGCATGAGATGTTTCTGCCTGTCCATGCCAGTGTTTGGTACTTCCAGATTTTTACCTAAATTTATCTTTGACGGATTCTTCTCTTCTCTAACCTCCCAATTGTTCTCCAGAGAGATACAGCGGAAGGCTATCTTGGATTTACCTCCTAGCTGTCTGCATGAGTTCTGTGAAGGAAGAATACAATTGAGTACAGCAGAATGGTGAGTAAGGAGCAGATTCTGCTAGTAATGAGAATGGACCATGAGGTTGGAATGCTCAAACAAAGAATTCTGAGGCAGGAGTAAGCACAGGACTCAAAAATGCAAGACTAAAGGACTCAATAATACAAGGCGCATCCCTCTATTTCCTAGATTTTATTGAATGTCTTCTCCTAAGCCAACTTTATACACTGCAGTATTCTGAAGTGCTTAGCAGAACAGAACTGTTGTGTCATAGGCAATCGGGAGATTATTATAATCCTGAATATATGGATTAAGCTGTCTTAGGGATTGTGTTTTGTATGATGTTCCATCTGTGAAGATCAGTGCATAGTTTATGTGCTTTTTTCTTGAGGATGGCTGATGTGACAGTATTTCACAGCAGCATTCTTCACAGGGAGCTGGCACCTTCAGTGTAATATGCACTGTGGATCCTGAGATCATGTGACATCCCAAGTGACAGGGAGGGAAGGTCCCTGTAAGGTTAAGGGCCTTTGCAAAGCACGTATAAAGCTTCCAGTTGCACATCAGGCTGAGTTAATGGAGAGAGAAAGCTACATCACAAACAGTGGAAGAAGCACTTCTCCAAGTCTGGGGAAGCTGGAGGGTGCCAGGAACAGCAAGACAGATCTTTGGAAAGATGAATTCATTAATTATCTACTTTATGTAGTTATTTTCCTCTCTCGTATATTCCTGAAACATACTGAGCTGCAGATCTGTTAAGAGGGAGAAGTATATTTGTGCTGAATCAGGACTAACTAGCTCATAAGAATGGATATGGTGACAATTTCCAGTGTGCCTCAGGCTGTGCCCACCTGACAGCCTCTGCTGAATAGCTCTGCAGCTGTAATGATTCTTGTTGGCAAAAGAGTTGGTCACTGAATGCTTCTTCTGAATGCTGTGTGTATTTCTCAAGGATGATATTTTGCATTTGACTGGGTAGTTTTTAGTAGGAGCTAAACAATGATGCTGAGTCTCCAGAGCATAATTATAGCATTGTCCTAATTAGTTTCAAACTATGCATTGTCTGCCTTGATCATTGTGTACTCATTACAGTAATTCTTCTTGAGCTTTTCTTGATACTCTTGAACTTCACAGTTGTTTGTGTCTGCATCAGTGCCGGTGGCAGAGCTGTGAAAAAGAAATCAGGAAAAGGGGAAAATGAGAGTAGACCCCTACAGTGACCAACATTATTTCTTAATTTAGAGCAAGTGTTGATACAGCTATATACTTGCTATACTGGTTTAATAATGTAAATACTTTGTATTTATAAAATCATCAGTAAGTTCAGAGAACAAAGTGTAAGACATTCCAGAAATACGTTATTCCTTGGAATAAGAAGAAAGTAGATATTTATTTTTACTTTACCACTGAGTTTACTGGCATTTCCTAATTGTCTTGTTATCATCAGGAGCTGCCTACATTGTTAAACTGCCAATCTGAAGAACTGAAGAGATATAGTGTGCAAGTAAATTAGCAGCACATCAGCAGAAATGCTTACTGGAGAAAATTGGGCAGAACCTGCTAGGATTTGAGGGTGCTTGCACATGTATCTATTATTGAAAAAGAGATCTGATCCAAATTACTGTGTGATCTATGGAAACCTCTGCACCAGACAATGCATCCACAGCTGCAGCTCTTAGTTACAACTATTTTGCATTCACAGCCTGGTAGCTGTTCTCACGTAATGTGCTATTCTTGGCATTTCACCATTTCTGTCACTGTATGTTGTACCAATTAGGCAACCTGAAGCAATTATGCAATGCAATCAAGCACTAAAATTTAACACTTGACTGATAATTTTAATATGGGAAAGCCATTCTGATTTCTGGTAGCTTCATTTGATTTGAACTCCTTGGAATAATAATGAGGTGAAACTGAGGTCTCTGAGATAGCATATTCACTTGAGAACCCGATCTGAGAAGTGGTACTGCAGATCTAGTTCTCCTAATAATTTATTTCAAATGGTTTTAAATTGTTATTTGTGTTTTTAGTGAGTGAGTGAAAACTGCTTGTGCTTTGCTTATTTAAAGTGATTGTTAGCAACAGAATAAAGATTTTAAATGCAAAAAGGTCCAAAAAACCTGAAAGCTTGCTTACATCTTGAAGAAATACTCTAAGCTAAGAGTGTCTTAACCTCCTTTTCTGCTCCCACTTTGACCCATATGGCTGCTTAAAGGGCTTGTCTTGCTTATTCTTGTGCTGAAACTCAGACAGTGAAAGTCTTGTGCTTTTGTTTTCAACACTAGCTTCTCTCTCCCAAATATTTAGCTGCTATTAGCTACTGTTATATTCAAAATCTGTGATTGACATGCCATGACTATGGGTTGCCTTGGGAGATGCTTGCCCAGATATGCTTGGGTGTATATGCTTCCTGGTTATGTGTAACTGCCTGTTGTGCACTCAGGTCATGGAAGGATAAGGTCTTCAATGTTGCCTTTGGCCTTTTTCTTTAATTAATTTCTTTATTTGGTTTTCTTGTTTCTCCTTTTTTTTTTTCCTCCATAAAAGTTTTTCTCATTTTGCACCCTGTATCAGCATTCCCATTGCCCACCAAGCCTCCTACTTGTGATGAAGATCCTATTTCTGTGCTGCTTCTTGACCTTCAGTCATGAAGACAGTGAAAGGGTGGAAGGGATGACCATAGCTTCAAAGAAACAGACTAGAACAGCAAATAGAAACAAGCATGGATGCAGCTACCATGTCAGGATGTACCTGGGGGAAACTAGTTTGTCTGCAATGAGAAAATATATCTTTTAAAGAAGAATCAGGCAGCCTTCAGAAGGGACAGACATCAGCAGAGTTAAAATATTACTCCCTGGGGGTGACCATTCATAGTCCATGCAAAATGTTATGCAGCAAAAATGTTTGCATGAATTTCACTTCTGAGAAGACAGAAGATATCTAACGCTAAGAGATAATGCTTGAGCTATTTTTGGAGAACCATACTGCTTTACTTTCTGGACACAAACACCCAGATCAGCCCAGTTTAGTTGTGTGCTCTTGCCTATAGAGACATTCTTAGTGCTCCCTTTGTGTATTCATATTTTTTGTTTTCAGCGATAACGTAGATGTGTTGGGAGAAACAACAAGACAGTACACCAATGGTAGTTTGGGTAACCTTGGTAAACTGTTTTAACATCCAAAACAGAAAGATCTGTGACCAGGTATTAGTGCTGTTCAAAGAAACATCACCTAGAGCCCAGAACCCTAAAACTTCCATTGAACTGAAAATGTGATGTGAAGTTGCCCTAATTGCAAGAAGGCATATAAATGTGAAGGATACAGAGGAACCAATAAAAAATAACAGACAAAAATGAGTGTGGCTGAAAATATCCAATGCTTTTAAGAGGAAAACAAAGCAAACAGAAACAAAACACCTTAAAGAGCATAAAACAACTCTGCACATTAAAGATCAAAAGCAATGTGATCTGCACTAACAAAATGTGCTCTACCTGAACACCATATTCACCATACTCTATAATACCAGCACTTTGAATGCAAGCAACTGACTGAGGGATTGAGAATCAGGATCCAGGAGTTTTCCTCTGACTTACTGCTGTCCTGAGTAAGCTCCCTCTCCTTTCATACTTATCCCTCATCCTACATTTAGAGCAAGTGGAAAATTGTGACTGCAGACACTTTGGGATGAATGCATGGCATTCAGTCTCCTCAGGATAATGACAGGCATGAAGCTGAGAAACCTGACAGAGTAACTTGACATGTCAGTGGGTTATGTCAAGGACATATTTTCTTTATTACACCTGGGGGCATGGGAGATCACTCCACCAAACAAGCACACCAAGGGAAACGACAACTGCATATTTAAAAGTGTAACATAGACATATTCATTATATTCCAAGAAATTTGTTATATATGCACTGTGTTTCCAAGAATTAGTTAACACATTGTCCCACCCATCCTAGCATGCGTCCTGAAATGTGGGAAGTGTTTCTGGGCTCCATCTGGTGGTCTCTGGACAAAGGCTAGTAGTTATCTTCATGACTCACTAAGGTTCATCATCTTTCTCATTGTAAACTCCTGACTTCTTGGGGAGGCTTGAACTCAAACTAGTCTCTGCTATTGTGTTGCTGAGGCATCTGTTTTGTTTCCTCATTTTACTTTCTATTCTTAAGCCTATATATACTAGCATTCTGAGCTTTTGTCTGTTAAGCCTATAATTATACTACTATTCCATCATTTTAGCTGATATCTGCACAATTTAGGTGATAACGTTGCTCATTGTTCCTGATTCAGGCATGAACAACTACTGTGCAAGTTGCTCAATAGATTATATTGATACAGATGTTAATTCCATACCTAGAGTGTAAGAGGTACCAAAGGTTTAACCATGATGGAAAGGACAATGGGACCTGTTTTGGGTTACAAAGAGGATAAACTGTTCTAAAAGGAGAAAGAGAGAAAAAAGAAAACTGGAGAAGAGATGAACTGTGAATTTTTTGAAATCTATTCTGAGCCTGAAGCTAGTTCAGGGCAGAAACAAATTATGAGAACCTGCATGTAGCTTTATGCCCTCAGAAAATGAGAGGTAGCTCACTACCTCTAAGCAGTTTTTTATTTCTCCAAAGGGATGGAGTAAGGTCTCTGCCTGGAGAGATTTCTTCAAGTGGATTCTCTACTGTTATGAGCAAGAGGGGAAAATTTAACATGTGTTTGTTTGTTTGCTTGTTTTTTTGTTAGTTTTTGCAGAGGGCATTGCCTCAAATGTCTGATGCCTACACAGTCTCTTTATGTCTCTTCGCTGGATCAGCAGTGTTCTTCCAGTCAGGACCTCTTTGCTGTGCTCTCCTTAGGGCAGTTATAATACATAATGACTTCCATGTGATCATTCCATAAAACACACACAACAAATAGGCCTTACAGGTCATGTCTCCTATGATTGTTCTTGGAGGCAAATCTGTCAGATTCTCTAGTGCTTCAGGTGAACTGACACTGAAACAACTAGAGATTTTGTTTTACTCCACAATGCAGTTATTTCCACAGATGACAAAATTCCCTTGCAGTGCTGAAATGCATTCTTGTTGTAATTCTGAGGTGCCTGAAGATTTTCTGCTGGGCTGCTTAGTTCTGTATTAATTCCCAAAGAATCTGTTTCTGGGTAAAGCAAGAGCAGATGGAGCAGGCAAATGATTTCTCTGTTGTGAGATTGTAGTAACAGATGACATGGTGGGAAAACATTCTCAAATCTGTGCTTGGAACATTAGAAAAAGGGTCACAAGCTAACTTCACTCAGCAAAACAGCAGAGGATAGGACTCTGAGATAAGGCATTCTCTTCCACTAATAAATCTGTTGATATGGATAAATGGTTTCTGAACTCTGGAGGTGGCTTGCATCTTGTCAACTTCAGTACAAGGGTGAAGGCAGGCTTTCCCAGTTTCCAGCTGACCATTTTGACATGCTGCACAGATGAACAGTTAAAAGTTGAACTTGTGAAGAAAGTCCCTGGAGCTGCGCAGGGACAGGGAAAGACAACATCTAGCTTCTCTGCTTCACTTCACTAAAGCTTACATATCTTTCTCAGGCCAAAACTACAAAGCACAGTGTTATTTATTCACTGTATCTACTTGTCCAAATGCACTCCCGTGAGTAGCATTTTTGATATTTGCTTTGCTAAATGATCAGGTGGATATATGTTCCTGTTTATTGACAAATCTGAATGCCCATGAACTGCAAGCCAAATGTTCATAGCACCAGATCTGTGAATGTAAACCTGGAGGAAAGATGTCTTCTGGTTCTCATTGTGATGAATGAGAACTTACTTTAAGTGGTGTTTTAATCTGGACTAATGAACAGAGAGCAGGTGTCCAGCATTGAGGCACTTGCTGTTCAAAGTTATTCCGATGCTGATTCAGCGCTACTAGGGTCTAAGTCTTGACACTGAATTTTACCCTGAAATGCTGGATAGATAGATCCTTGTCTACCAGATGAACCTAGCTAACTCTCTGGTGTGTAAATTAATTCACACAGTATTGGTGATAGCATCTGAGTCAGGTATTTTCCAGGGGGAATTCTGAGGATCTTGGTCATTGTTAATACATACAGACAAAGCACAGGCAAGACTCAACGTGCTTAAGAGTCTTGTTTCAAATGGTGCAGGTGGGTGTGCACACTGTTAAACACACACTAGTTCTGATTCAGGATGTATAGCTACAGGCTGAACCTTCTATCTAGGCAGGAATGCCATAAGGAATGGAATCAACATGAGTGAAGGAGCTGTTCAAAACATGAGAAGTACTAGAGACAGACAGACAATTGCACAAAAGACAACAGGGAGGAGGAGCAGGAGGGAAAAATCATGAAGGTGGTTGGAAAAGCCTGGAGTTTGGGTATGAGCAGAGAACCTGAGGCTAGAAAAGGAGGAGACTGATAGAGCCCTGAGGAGTACTGTGAAGCTATCATGTGCAAAAGAGGAGCAGAAAACCATTTTTGATATACTGAATAAAAGATGAAATGTAGGTAGGGTGAGGTAATGGAGTTGCTGTAGCAAAAAGAAGCTTGCCAGGGGCAAGGACTGTGTGAGGCATATGGACAGCACCTGTGTCCATACCGTGCTCTCAAGAAACTGCCACTGATGGTCCGAGAACTGTGGAGTCTGCAGCATGGCAGAAGTGATGAGGAATGTATCTGTAGAAAGAGTCTGGTGACAAATCTCTTGTGGAAGGAACTAGCACAGTCCTGGCTCTTATTCTGAGATCGTGGTAAGTTTGGAAAGCAAAGAAAAAGGCTGGGGTATTAAAGCATCCATCAAATGCTGTGTCTTCAGCCAAAAGTAACCATTACCAAGTATGATGGACTGATGTCCTGAGAGTTCATGAAAATGGGAGAATGATGACTTGGTCTACTGTGTCCATAATGGCTCTGCTCTATCTTGAAGTGATACCACACCTTTGGGGAAAGCTGTTTTGGATGATGATCTGTCAGATCTGGTTTACAGACCAGATCTACTGTCAAGTTACAGTGCTATTTCTGCAAGTGAGTCCAGGTTCATCTCCTGTGGAGCAGAAAGGCACAAACTCTATCTTGGCTCTCAGGTTTTTGTGAAAGAAGATACTATGATATGTCTAACTTCTTGTTTGTTAAGCAGGAACTGTCATCACAAAAGTTAACTAAGTGATGACTGTCATGTGGAAACTAAGTGTTTATACAAATACGAGAGTTAAAATTTGAAGTTTAAAATTGTATTTCTATCTTCCAGTGTCTTGATCTTCTGTGGCCCTGCAATATTTAAAATATGTTTTAAACATGAGATAAAGTAACTTTTTACAAGGGTAGATAGTCCCCCTGCCCCATTTAGTTACAGGATTGGGCTGAACTGACCCAAAAACAAGTGTGTCACCGGTTTGCGGGACAGTTCTACCCGGTACCGTGACAATTGAGGCAGGGGACCCACGGGCCCACACCCCGGGGAAGGGGAAGGGGGAAAGGGAAAAAGGAGAAGGGAGATGGACCCAGGAACAAAACAGCGGCAACGATCTGAGGAGGAAAGCTAATTTACTAAATAGATATCAGAAAGGAAAATAACACAATATAATATAATATAATTGGAATTGAGGCAAATGAATCAAATAAAATGAGCAAGAGAGAGTGTCCGATAAACTGAAGGCCTTACGCTAACGCTGAAGGCGGACGGCTGCAACAAACACCCACTGCTGAGCTCGGTCCCGAAGGGAAGAGAGCGTCCCGTGACCGCAGATAGTTTTTATCTTTCCCTCTGAGCGTAAACACGTAAGAACGCAAAGCATCGCAAAGTCCTCTGGGGAATGTAGTTCTTCTTCTCTTCTGAGACAGGCATACCTGGAACTATCGATGGTCCACGGAGCTGGAGCATTAACTCTTTAACTCTAAATGCACTACATGATGTTATGATGTGGAATACCAGTACCAAAAATCATAAAACCATGACACAAGTGGCAGGTGGAAGGCCCACTGAGTGCTAGTTTTCCATGGCCCAGATCCATGCCAGTGAGCTGAACATCTTACCCAGTGAAAGTATGAGAATAGGTTGAGATTGTTTCAGCCCCAAGACCTCTAATCATTCACCTTACCAGGTAAAACCAACCTGGGCTGGGAATGAGAGAGCAGCGGCAGTCCTCTCCCTCAGCCATGGGAGGGCCCGGCACTTCTGACACCCGCTGCTGCTCTCTTAGATGAAAGAATATGCAGTTTTCTGAGCAAAACATGCATTTCTCATTCCTGTCTCTGTTTCATACCACTTCTGACACATCAGGGATGCTAATGACACTTCCAAATGTAGTGACTCTGTAAACTTGAGTAGGTCATCTTACAGATCATCAGCAAAATATTAGAAAATATCTGACCAAGAGTTCATTACTGACCAGTTCTTCTGGCAAATATTGCCATCTGCCTTGATTCAGTACAATTCAACAGTGCCTTTTCTAGCTAATAGCATTTCATGCTGCTGAAATTTATGCAGGATTGTTCACAACTAAGAAAATCTAAGTTAGCATTTTGGGTAGGATAATTGCAGGTTTTGCTTCCAAAACCACGAAGAAACTTAGGTCCACCAATGCAGAGAATATATTAGGGCTTGTGGGTATGAGAGCTGATATAAATTCAAGCAGCAGTTATATAGCTATTACTGAGTTAGCTGTTGTATTTAATTGTATAGCTGTTACTTAGACATAGTTAACTCAGTCAGCAAAGTAGAGATAACACTGTTTGAGTTTTTGAGACTCTGTGGAAGTCATTAAAAAAATATATCTGACCTTCCACTGGGCTTATATAGCCAGGTTTTGGTAGCAGGGGCTGCAGGAGGGCTGAGCTCACAGAGTGCTGCAGTGTCCCATGTCAGAGCAGCACTGCTCCAGCCACTCCAGCACTTCGATAAATCTTCATGGGTAGCTCATAATCCTACCACCCAAACAACACCTGCTGTTTGTTTTTATTGATGGTGTGGCACAGATCCTCCATATGGTTGTCACAGCTGGAGGGGGCACTGTGAATTAGAGGATATGTTTTCTTTCATTCAACTGTAGTGACTGCAATTACAATGAAATAAAATGAAGGCATGAAGACAAAAAAAGAAGGGCATGTGTGCATCCAGTCAGAAGCTTAATTTTAGTTCTACATGCGTTAAGAGTCGTATGGAGGAGGGTTGCCCAGATGCCCCACCTCCTTCATGGAGAAAAGCACAACTGTCCCTCACAGTTTTATGGACAAGAAGTGACATCTTTGAAACTTGGTCACTTTATCTTGGCACTAGAAATAGTACCACTGTGTACTTCATGTTTTATGTAACAGTCCTGGTATTGCTTAGCTGATCATAATTCTGGAGACGGTTTGTGCAAGAGAAGTTCAGATGTTTTTTGCAAGGGTGCATTATGCAGCAGAGATCTAGCAAAAGCAGGTTTACAAAAATGCAAGATTTTTTTGCCTTTGGGGATGACTGTGTCTCAACACAGCAGGAGACTGTTGTGATCTGTAGTTTGTTCCACCCATCAGAACAGGTTGTATGCCATTCAAATCATACCTGGCCATCAGCTTGTCTAAGTCATATGCTTATTTTTGCAAAAAATATGACTGCCTTTCAAAGACCTGAGCAATTGACATGGAACTTTTACTGCTCAGACAGCATGTTCAGACTCTTTAGGGTGAGATGCAGATGCAGCTTTCTCAAAACAGGAGAGGAGCTGTCCTTACTCAACATCTTCCCAGTCATAGCCCTCAGTGAAGTGGGAGTAAGGGATCAGTGCCATAGTGCTGTGAACACACGATGTACCCATCTGGCTTGTGGGAACAGTCAGACCTGCAGTTCTGTTCCTCCCTTGCATTTCCCACAGAACTGCAGGGTAGGGAGTAGTTGGGAGACCACGCTCAGCCCACTTTCCTTCTCTGAGTGCCACTCTTAGCTAGCTTTTCCTGCCACAGCAGTAACAGCAGTCCTTACTCAAAGTTCTGGTGGCAGAATTGTCATGGTTTTTTGTTATTGTTTTGTTTTTAATAAATGGCAGTCAATTAATAACTCGACAACCCCAGAACAGTTTGGAGCAGGAGCAAATACTGGTCATGATTCTTGGCTTGAGGCAGGTGTGGATGTGCTATGCAAGTTGCCATCAGTCAACCAGCAGCCACACTGGCATCTTTACTCATGCAGAGAGGAGGAGGGATGCGCCCATGAGTCCAAATATAGATATCCAGGTGAGGGAAGTATAGGAAACTGTAACTATGTTTGTAATTTGAAGATTAATTTAGACAAGTGCAGGTGTAGGAAACTAATCACTAACTCAGGGATGAACACTGCTTAATATTCATTTCTTTGTCTTCAGGAACTACCCACACACTCTCTGCAAGTCTGGAGGGAGAGCTTTTGTGGGAGCAACTTCTGACAGAGGCTAGCATGCCAGAATGGAGCAGGGCTTGAAACTAAAGTGAGTCTTGATGGAACAAACTCCCCTGTGTCTGTCAAGAGCTTGTCTAGCTGAGGCTTGCTAATTGGAGCCATTAAATCAGAGATTTGGTCTCCAGCCCTCTGGAAGGAAAGCAGGCTGTCTGGTGCCAGCTGACCAGTAATACTGATGGCTGCGTGGCCCCAGAGTACAATTGAGCACTGAGTCCTGAGCCATAATGTCTCAGCTGGGCTTCTGCTTCAAGGGTTTTGTGCCTCTTGATGCTCCCTTCTTGTTTCCCTTCAAACTCTTCAGAGCAGCAATTTATGAAACTGCTTTGCCTGCTGGTTGAGTACTTGAGGACACGGGCTGCCTTTGGGCTTCTTTTCTTTTTTCTGAGGTTGCTCAGGTGTGACACAAAGACCAGGGTGGGAAGCAGAAGCCAGATTTATTCCTGATTGTGTCAGCAAGGTGTGAGGAGGTATGTAGACAGCTGGGCTTTTCCCTGTCAGACCTGTGAGCAGCTAGCTGGGGCAGTAGAAAGGGAAGGATGAAAGTGAAGGAGACATCACAATTCCTCTTGTTAAGCAGAAGAGGAGGGAGACCTGGCTGACGTCTTCAGAGTAGAATCCTCTCTCACATATTGCTTTCTGGGGCAAAGAGAAGTTGTTCATTGAATTTGCAGCAGACATACTGCTTGTTTGCTTGTTCTAGAATCTTTTGGTGCTGCTCTTATTTGTACCATCTGAAATAATGTACACCTTACAGCCTCTTTTGTTTTGCACTGTGTAGGGATCTAGAAACTCTGCTTTCACACTTAAGTGCTAGATGCCTTTCTTTGTTATGAATCAATGGGTGTCTCAAATGTAGACGATGTTAACCTTCAACTCCTGCTTGCATAACTGTTCCCCATGCCACTCCAGCATTCTTCTACTTTATTTAGTGATAAACCAAGAATTTAGCACCTAGGGGGGTTATATATATTTATATTGGAGTTAGAACTTGGCACTTTCTTGTTCTTACTGGTGGAAAGCACATATGAGCCTCAGAAAGGCAGTTATGGTTGTCTGCTGGGTCACCTGCATTATTACTATTAATAATAGATACGCGACATTTAAACAGGCTTTTTGTGTGAAGAGTGCTTCACAAACAATTGCAAACTCCCCCTGGAAACCTATGTTGAAAGGGTGTAAATTTGTATGGAAAAGCATTTGAAAGACAGAAAATGATAATGCAGACCTTCCTACCACAGTTTTGTGATGTGTGCATTATTACTATTTATTAAATACCGTCAATTTCCTAAAAATAGCTATTAAGATGAGAATCTCATTGAACTAGAGTAAAATCTCACTAGACCAAGACAACTTCTGAGGCTCCAAAGTTACAGAATATACTTCTAAGGTCTAATCATTCAGCAGGAGAAAGACAACCATAGTTTCCACCCAATGTTTTCCCCTCAATTTTTTTTCCACCCTTGCAATGAACATCATTTCTGATAACAGAGGTTGCATTAAAGTATATTTCCTGTACTAAACTTGCATCTGCTGGCAAAACACTGTGTGACATCTGTCTTGTGCTTGACAGAAGCTGTGCTGCCAATGCAGGCTGTACCCAGATAAGTTTGTAGTTAATTTAAGCATTTTTACAAGTGCATGTGAGAATAACAATCTAACACAGAGCTCCCACCTTATACTCAGACAATCTGCTGACTCATAGCAATGCTATCTGAGGCAAGAAGGGCAGTTCTGAGCCTGTAAAGGTTTAGCAGGAAGGTTTGCCTCTCTCTCTCCATCTATTACTTTTTTATGCTTCTTCTTTCTCTTTTCTTGATAATCTCAAAGAGTGCTATCTTTAGTCAGCCACTCTTGCTGTGAGTTTCTTTAACTTCTAATTGGACTCACTCACAGATTCTGGAGAATCCTTTTGTCAAAGGGATTCCTGAGAGTATAGCCCCGGTTTGATGGAACTAAGTGTTGCCAAATTAGCAAAGGACTGGCAATTTTTTCGTATGTTGTGGAAACCTTTTCTAATAGAAACTATTTTAAAGACCCCTATAATAAATTATTGGGGATTCACATCTCAATATTTTCTTTTCTATCAAGTAAAGCTGTGAATTAATGAATATCATGATTGATATATCTCACCGGGAATCTGGACTTCATCTTGTTGATGTTCACCTTAGTGATCCCAAATGTATAGACATTATGTGAACTTATTTCCTCCAATTTATTTATTTTTTGGAGGTCTTTCTGAGTGTACATGTGGCTCTTAGTCATATGCATACCACTATTTAATTGTGTGATTCAATCATGATAACAGAAAAGAAAAAGTGCCAAATTTTTAAGGTGTTTTACTGGAACTAGAGGGAAAGATGTTACCATATACAAGCTCAAAGAGAATCATGATGTTTGCTAAAAAGAAGTTTAAAGGTAAGCTTAAAGGTGAAGAAGCGTTCTGTATAAGAAAACCAGTAATCTTTATGTAGACTTTATGTAGATAGCATGTAGTTTAAGTCTGTAATGGAAAAAAATATACACCTAAGAGTCACGTAAAGTATGTTAAACAACTTTGCTCTTTTTTACTGCAGCTCCAGCATCAGAGTGACTGTATTAAAAGTTTTCAGTGAGATTATGTATCTTGCAAAAAAAAAAAAAGGGACAGTGCAGCTACATACAGCAGGCATAGTTTAACTTCAAGAATACTTCTGACTCAGATTTTCACCCAAGTGTTCAGACTTCCATGCTTGAAATGTATCAGAGCAGCACAAGTCAGGTTGAATGACTTATATGACACTGCTTATAGAAGGCAGGAAAAATAGTCATTTAACACAAGAAATGCCTGTTGGTGATGATTGAGGTGTGTCCTAAGAAAATGGACAGTGGGATTGGAAAAAATAAAAGGAAAATGAAAAAAGAGAGAAAAACTATGTCCTGAATAGCAGAAAACAAAAACTGTTTCCCTAAAAATTACGGCTATTTGGTTAATGAATTATAGAGAATGTGAAGTGTTACATCTGCATTTGGATGCCTCCCAAATGGATTTGATAATTGCATACAGTTACCCAAAGACTCCCAATCCCTGGGTTATATTTTGACACTTTGAATCTTAGAGTAATCTGATTAAACCGAAGAAAAAGGCAAAAATCCAGAAAGCATGCATATCCCCACTGTGTTTGCAATGTAATGCACTTGGAATAGAAGCATCTTCCTGCTGTCTCCTTGGCATTTAGTGTGACCATTTTCCTTTAAAGCCTTACTTTTCACACAGCGTTATGCACAATCTGACTAAGCTGGACTATACTGTTTGTTCTGCAGCACTGTTGTGAGTCACTACCAGAAGATGCATTTAGAACAAGCTCTGGAGCAGTCCAACACTGGCATGAGTTCTTCCAGGTTCAACAAAAAGTCTTTGCACAGGTTCTGATTGTGCCCTTCACCACCACAGGGACCTGAGAAAGTAAACACTTGGTGACAAGCTACAGGAGCTTTTTTTTTTTCTAATGTATGTTGGCTTTCCTCTTCCCTTTATGCATTTGCCTCATTCTGTCTTCAAGGGAGAAAGATTCAACATTGTAAGCAGCAAGAGCAGAGAACATCTCCATGCCAGCACACACAGTCCTTTTCCCCTCTGTCCTCCATAGGGAAGAGTTCCCAAATTTGTTTTCAAACAAAAGGTTTGCTGGCTGTGGGGGTTAATGTGTGAGAGCTGTGATCATCTGGTAGAGTACAGAATACCACTTTATGACAACCTTGTTTAATGCTTTATACTTTCGGTGCTTCAGATGATCTTTTTTAGTCTGTTTCTTTTTCTTTTGTATATAATTAATATTTAATTATAATTAAATGTGCTACATTATAAATAATTTAATACATTATTTATACATAGATGAATATTTTAAGACAAGCATTCTAGAGGGAATAGACTATGGAGAAATGTGCGTGGGTGTATGTGGGGTAAATAACTCCCAAGGATGGTACTTCACAAAGAAATAGCATAGATGATGGCATATTTTGAGTAGTTCTATATAGATAGTATACAAATAACACAAAAGAGAGGAAGGCTCACCTTCAGGATGACAAGGCTCACAGGGGACTCCACACATGACACAGGGATCTCCAAGAAGAGATCCTTCCCTGGTGGTGGTCAGCCCTTAAATGGGGTTTGGGAGAGGTGGAGCCAGGCTCCACCCCTTCCACTCACACAGGTATATCACCTTCACCTGTGGCCCCATGGCTGACTTGGTGCTCACCTCAGGTGGTTCAGGCCATGATTCAGCAGTTTCCATACAGTGTATTTGCCAGTTTATCTGTTCCCTCCCAGAATTTTGAACCTGTCAGCTACTTTTAAGCCAAAGTTGCACAGGGCAGAGGTCTCAAACAAAGACTGCTTTAAATTTTTGGTTAAATGGTTATCAAAGTTAGATGAATTCAAAAGACTGGTGTTTGAGTCACCACTCAAGATACCAGAAACCTACTTAAAAGACTTACTCTGCTCTGCTACCTTTTCTCAGTCATGGAAATATGTGTTTGTACTGGAAACCTTCTGTCACATACCAGCATCAGTGTGATGGATGTAATTTCCCTGAAATTGCTTCAGATCCCTAATTTTCCTCAACACTTTTGGTGTATCTGCTCCTGTCCTTCCTTTTATCAGTCATCTATTTAACTGCAGCATCATTTGCTATTGCCCCATCTCTATAACTTAAGTAAAAAATTCATGTCTGGCAGTTGATCAATGCTTGGTTGAAATCTAGATAAAGGAACACTAGCAAATTTCCTTTCTCTAGGAAGTAGGTCATTTGTGAAAGACACCAATTCAGTGAGATGTGAACTGCATATGATAAAATCACAAATTCTATGTTTCTCCTTCCCCCCGTTTAGAATTGCTCTTTGCTATGCTCTAAGATTTGTTTTCTACTGACTTGAATATGGACAAGACAATAGCCTAGGTGTTTTGTACTTCCTACATGCAACACTGAGTTCATGTTGTGGTTTTGCAGTGGTAGGCAGCAACATCTCCACTTAGCCCCTCTCTCACTCTCTCTTCTCATCAAGATGGGGGAAGATAATGACATGGAGGAAAAAAAAATAATAATTATCTACTTGTCACCAGCAAGTGATGCCCCACGACCTCCTGGGAGGCATGGCCTTGTTATAGATGGCAGTTGCTTGGGAAGACAAATACCTCCACAGTGAGTGCCCCCAGCTACTTCTTCACCCAGTTTTTTTGTTAGATTGATATCTCACAGAATGGAGTGTCCCTCTAATCATCTTGGCTCAGCTGTCCTGCCTGTGTCCCCACACCTTCTGCACACCCTGACCTGCTGGCCCTTGGGGGCATCTGGAGAGCCAGCCCCAACACTGTGTCATGCTGCCCATGTTTGGTCTGCCTACTCTAGAGTGAAAGTTGTCCATTGTGATTGCACAACACCTGTCATAGTGACACATTGGCGTCCACTGACACTAACAAAGGGTCATTCTCCTTTTCATGATGATTGATTTTAGCACACCAGTGTTCTTGCCTTTGTTGGTGTCATTCCTTCCCCTTTTGTAGTATGTGCACTGATCGGATAGATAAACTGCTGTCCTCAAGACTTCCCAGAGAAGCTCAGATATTTGTATCTTAGTAGCGCATGTCATGATTATTCATTTACAGTAGTTTAGCAAACCAGTGACTGAAGATGTCTTGAACTTCGGTTACTGGTGTTGTCTGTGAGATGAAGTCTGTTAAATATGCTCTCAGGTGTCTACAAAAATTCAGGTGTCCTCAGTTAACAGGAGTAAGATATGCGCCTGTATAGTCTATATATGTTTAAATAAGTGAGCATTTCTTGGATCTTCCGGAAGGACTTTCTTCTAAAAATCCATTAGAAAAAATCATTTCATTTTTAAAACATTATGTTGTAATAAATGAATAATTAATATGTAAACTTCATAAAACAGTAATATATAAATACTAACCCTCTGCAAGTACTTGCAGAGACATTATGTGTGAATATAAATTTATTATCTTCTTAGCTTAACAACAGCCAGGTAAGGACTAAAGGACTAAAATCACCATTCCTCAGCAAGAATGTGATTGAATTACAGAATGATCTCTGAAGAAGGCTTGAAATCTGAGCAAGGTTGGTCTGGTATGTGGGATGAGGCAGTTCTTGCTGATGAAGATGGATTTACAGCAGTGTTTCCAATTGTCAGTGGTTTACAGGCTGATTCAGCCTAATGCACTACCTGATGTTATAATATGGAATACCAATAACACAAAACATAAAACCATTACACCAATTTACTCTCTTTTCTCTTGGGGTTTATCTGCATAATCATGGCTCAAGATGGAGTCCATCCATTCACAGTTCAATCAGACATGTTTCTTCCTGTTTGTGCAACTGGTACAAGAACGAACCAAGTCTGGCTTTGTGCTCTCTGGAAGGATCTTCTGTTGTTCTTCTCTATTCATTGTTGATGGAGGGCAACAGAAGCAGTGCAGTTCTGCCTCTGTTTAAGCAAGGAATGCAATGTGTTGACCTGATAGTAATGGAAAAAGCTTTTGTTCATGCTGCAGCTGAAGTACAATCACCAGTAAAAGCTGTTTGGAGCTGTTTACTGAGTGCTTGATTGCAAAGTTTTCCTCACATAGTTCCGAGGGAACTCTGTAAAGTGTTCAGACAACTCCTGAGCATTACCTTTTGTGAAGGACACTTGAGGTCAGAGCAGGAAAATGATGGGTCTGGATTTGTTCATTGACAGTTGAAATTATTCACGTTTCTGTTCAGAGGAGTACAGGGTTCCTGTCCCCCCTCTCAGAAATGTCAAGGGCAATCGTGTCTGTCAAAAAACTGTATTGTAAAGAGAATAGTTCCTGCGAGATGATTGCTTTGTACGTGCCAGAGGCCTGAGCTTCCACTTCTTGGAGGCTTTTACTTTTTTTTTGTTGAATTATAAGTGTAAAACTAAGGAAGTGTGAAAGCTGAAGTTAATGGGAAATATGGATGTACTGAATTCAGTCTTCAACATGTGGTCATTCCATCTGGATGTGATCCTGTGATACACTCAGGGCCCTATTTTACTGCTTTAGTGTGGTGAGCAGCCAATAAGAAATGTTACAGCCACAGTACAGACTGGAACAGCTTGTGTTCTGAGAGGCAAGGCACAGAAAACATAAGTGGCTCTGCTCTGCATACTGGTATGGCTGTCTAAAAAGGTGGGTGGTCTGACTTCTGGACCTCCAGACCTCCTCTTCTGTGTGCATTTCTGGAGACTGACTGTACTTCTTCCCTGCTCTGTTATACCTTTGCCTTGCCTTTTTTCCCTAGCGAGTGTAGTTTTGTTAAACACTGTTCCTTCAGGACTATAGCCCAGCTTGACGACTATGGAACAAAATGGAACAAAGGCTGAAGTCATTTTTTGGGAAAGAAGACTACCAAGAAATGGGGATGTGTTTTAGAATCTTGGAGTAAGCTACACTGTGCAGCAATATTCTTTCGGAAACATGCATATTAAAAATATATGTTCTTGCTATGTTGTGTGCCAGGTGCAGCACAGCTTGGTTGGTAACAAGGGGTTAGGTGTTCACTAGGCACATAAATTTCTGTGTCTCTCTCACAGAAACAGAAGTATTGATGTAGAGGAGACAGTCTGGGAAACAGTTTTGTCAGGGTGGGTGATAACAATAGATTATGTAAAGTGATCTGCTGCAATCTCTTTACCAGAGGAGAGTAAGGACAGTCAGAATTCCATAACATTGTCTTCTACAGCACTCTTGATGTCAGTGTAGTCTAAACTCTTACTGTATGTGTCACAAGTTCAGTTCTCCAGTCAGTGTGTCAGGATCTGTCCCAGAATTGAACTCTCAAAAGTGCTCACTTTCTCTCAGCTCTTTTCTCCTTGTATCTGTAGAAAAATAGGTATATAGGCCCTACATGCTATGCTTTTCCTATGATGCTCCAAAAGATTGCTTTGTCTGTTCTTCTGCATCTGCTGTTATACTCCAGAGTACTGGGATAAGAAGGTGACACGTGGCGGAGTCCATTTGGAGAAATAAGCACAATGAAGACTGACACTGCAGTTGTGGACAGGCTGCATGTGTTGGAAGTGTTTCTTCAATGAGCAGATGGACAAGTCACTAAGAGTTGACTCTCTCTCAGGTAACCCTGATAATCATTTCTCAGGGTTAGTTTTCAATCAGACTGTTTGGAAACCAGCTTGATACCTGTGTGTGAAGTCTATGAAGAAAAGTCTTGGAAAAACATAACTGTGAACTTTGTCTGTAATACCACATTTCTAAAGAAATGAAGAACTGACTTTTGGACAAGACATCACCACAGTGAAAATTTTCTTTTTTCTTCATGTGCTGAAAATGCTTTTTTGATGATAATTGGGCAAAAGTTTGAGGGTGGTGACAATTCACCCTGTGAGTTTCTATCTCTCCACATTTTTTAAATTCCTCTCTCCTTATCCCCAGATACAGACTAAAATGGTACTCTGACACAGGTATTTCCTGAGACATACAGGTATTTTGCATCTTGCTGATGCAAAACAGTATTTCAATGCGTGTAATGAGAAGTGGCAGGAACATCTTGTGATACTAAGTGTTTTTGTGTTTCTTTCTCACTCTGCATTCTACAAAATAGTACAGTCAAGACGAGTAAACATCTTGCTTGTGCCCTACAACAGCACAAGAGCCTTGCTGCATATGTTGTTTTTATCTGTGCTATAGAATGTCTGTAATGTCCTTTTCTCTACTTTGCATTTGTTCACGAGGCATTTGCAATGAAACGATTAAGCAAGAACAGCCCAATAAAGCTTGAAAATATTAAAAATTAAGCTTGGCAGATAATTTGGAAAAGAATATGCAAGGGTAGATTGTTTCTGTTTATTGCAATTTTAATCCATTCTTTTTGGATACAAATACAGATATTTTATACACACACAGATGTACACACATGCACACATATTCATGCAAATAGTTTGATATAACTTGTTTGAAGTATCTCTAGTAATTAAATATCAATGCCAGCCTGATAATGCTCCTCATCACTAGGTGAAGAAAGAACAGTGTGTAATTAGTAGAGTGAGTACTTTCCTGATAATTTAGAGCTTGTTCCAGGGGTGTGGCACTATACTCAGACTACTGTAACCTACCACTGCTTCCCCAGCTGTAGCCCCCTCCAGGTTTCAATGCAGGGTAGAGTAAAGGAGCCTCGGCATGGCTGTGATAAATAGGCATTGCTGCAGGATGTCAGGTGTCCTGGGCTGAGCAGTCAAACATGCTGCTTCCCAGCAGGGGAAACATTGTTTTCTGTAATACCCCACAACCTCTGTGGATCACTGGCATTGCACACTCACATTGGTAATGTCTGGCAGTGAATACTAAGCATTACCTCAGATTGACATATTACTTTTGTTTGTAAAAAGCAGGTTTTGGGAGGTATGGTGTTTAGACATGGTTGCTGCAAGGGAAAATTCTAGTGAGTGGTGTCAGTTTTACGGAAATACAGGAAATACTGTCTGCTGGTAGCATTTGTTAGTTTTCTGGGGTTTGTTTGTTTGTTTTTTGTTTTTTTGTTTGTTTGTTTTTCATCTGTATACCACACACAGAATCATAGAATCATTAAGGTTGGAAAAGACCTCTAAGATCACCAAGTCCAACCACCAGCCCATCCCCACCGTGCCCACTAACCACATCCTTTAATGCCACACATAAGTGTTTCCTGAACACCTCCAGGGACAGTGTCTTCACCACTTCCTTGGGCAGGCTGTGCTAATGCCTGACCATTCTTTCTGAAAATGAATTTTTCCCAATTCCTACTTGAACCACCCTTGGAACAATTTGAGGCCATTACCTCTCATCCTACCTCTGTTACCTTGGAGAAGAGGCTGAACCCCACCTCACTAAAATCTCCTTTCAGGGAGTTGTAGAGTGCAATAAGGTCTCCCCTGAGCATCCTCTTCTCCAGACTGAACAATCGCAGTTCCCTCAGCTGCACCCCATAAGGCTTGCGCTCTGGACCCCTGACCAGCTTCACTGCCCTATCCAGACCATTCTGCAGGGTCTTCCTACCTCAGGATGAAAACTTCCTCCCAACTTGGTGTTATCTGCAAACTTACCGATGGTGCACTCAATTATCTCATCCAGATCATCAGTGAAGATACTTAAACAGGACTAGCGCCAGTACAGACTCCACTCACGACAGACCTGCTGGATTTATACTGCCATGCTCTGGCCCTGCCTACCCAGCCAGTCTTTTACCCTATAAAGAGTACATGACTCTTTGCACTAATTTGCCAGCTTTTCCAGAAGAATGCTGTGGGTGACAGTGTCCAAGGCTTTACTGAAGTCTAAGTAGACAGCCTATTCCTCATCCACCAGATAGGTCTCCTGGTCACAGAAGGAGACAAGGATAGGCAAACAGGACCGTGAACTCATGCTGGCTGGCCCTGATCCCCTTGTTGTCCTGTTCATGCCACATTATCTCAGTCAAGATTATCTGCTCTATGACCTTCCCCACTACCAAGATCAGGCTGATAGGCTTGTAGTTACCCAGATCCTCCTTTTGACCCTTCCTGTAGAAGGGTCCTGATGATTAAGATAACCAGAGATAGTCAAATTCATCCTGCAGGGGATCTTTGTTTTGAAGCATGCACCCTTGCATTTGTTTATTGCCTTGTTTCTATCACTGCTAGGATGCTGTTTGTGATGCTGCCCACCCATGTGAGTCTTTCTGGGGATAGGATGGGATGCTGTAATGGTTCCTGCTCTTTCTAATTTTTTTTTCCACCAAATGGAATGAGGTGTAGCATAATTTTACATCCATGCAACTCTTTTCTGTAGATTGTACTATGTGGAAAGTGTGAGACATTAAACAGGAAGAACAGTTCGTCTGTCTGATTGGACCACACTAGTGGACTGCCTGCTTTGTTGGTTGTCCAGACAACCAGTGCAATTTACTGGCTACATAATCATTACTGGTTGTGCAGCATTATCTCATGCTGCACCACAAGTGGCTGCGGTGCTGTGAGATGTGACATTGAAAGCTACATAGCAGCAGCACACAGCCCAAATGGCCTAGTGGGATATAAGATGATGTAAGCTTAACCTTCTGAAGTTTACATGGAAATTTAGGAATAACAACATGGCAACACTTTCGTGTAGCTTTAGTGAAAGAACTAAACTCTTGAATTAGTGCCAAAGTATGAGGTTGTTTTTCTTTTTTTTATCATGAGTTGAAATAGAAAACCATAGGGTAAAAAATTGATGATATCCTAACAAGATGTCACTATCACTGTGGAAATTTTTCATAACCCTTTGTTGTTCCCACCGTACTGCAACTGTACTATTTCAATACTTAGTGCGTGACTGTGTAAAGAGAGGCATATGGAGGGTGATCGTTCCTATTTGGAAACAAAATCTCATCCTAAGACCTATCCTTCTACAAGCAGTATGCTTTTCATATAAGTTTATTGTTGAGATACTTCTGACCTAGCTTAAAACACTGCTCTGTTCTCTGCTGACAGTCAGATATGTAACAGGGATGTAAAGGGGATAAAACAGGGCTCACTAGTAAAGAGCCTAAGGAGGCTGTGCTGCAGAAAGGGGTGAGGCAGATATCTCAGCTGAAGTGCATCTATACCAATGCACGCAGCATGGGCAATAAACAAGAAGAGCTTGAAGCCATTGTGAGGCAGGCTAACTATGACCTTGTGGCTATTACAGAAACATGGTGGGACCTCTCCCATGACTGGAATACTGGGATTGATGGCTACAAGCTCTTCAGAAGGGATAGACAGGGAAGAAAGGGTGGTGGCATAGCTCTATATATCAAAAAGTGTTTTGATGTTGAAGAGCTTGAGGTTGGAAATGATAAAGTAGAGTCCCTATGGATAAGGATCAGGGGGATGGTCTTTAGGAGTGACATCGTGGTGGGGGTCTGTTATAGACCGCCTAGTCAGGATGAAGAAATAGATGAGGTGTTCTATAAACAACTTGTAGATGTTGCATGATGGCCAACACTCGTTCTCATTGGGGGACTTCAACTTCCCTGACAAATGCTGGAAATATAATACTGCACAGAGGAAGCAGTCAATGAGATTTCTAGAGTGTGTGGAAGATAGCTTCCTGACACAGCTGGTGCAAGATCCTACCAGAGGAGGTGCCTTGCTAGACCTGCTCTTCACTAACAGAGAAGGACTAGTAGGAGATGTGAAGGCTGGGAATTGTCTTGGCCAGAGTGACCATGAAATGGCAGAGTTTGCTATTCTTGATGATGTCAAGAGGGTGACTAGCAAAACTGCTACCTTGGACTTCCGGAGGGCAGACTTTGACCTGTTCAGGACGCTTGTTGCAAGGGTCCCTTGGGACTCGCTCCTGAGGGGTAAAGGGGTCCAGGAAGCCTGGATGCTCCTTAAGATGGAAATCTTAAAGACACAGGAGCAGGCTGTCCCGGAGTCCCGTAAGTCGAACCGGAGGGGAAGAAGACCAGTGTGGATGAACCGGGAACTTTTGTTGAGACTCCGAGAGAAAAAGAGAGTCTACGTCCTCTGGAAGATGGGACAGGCTACTTGGGATGACTACAGAGAACTGGCCAAGATTTGCAGGCAGGGAGTTAGAAAGCAAAAGCCCAGCTCGAACTTAGACTGGCCACTGCAATAAAGGAGAACAGAAAATCCTTTTACAAATATATTAACAGCAAGAGAAGAACTAAGGAGAATTTCTCTCCTTTACTTGATGCAGCAGGGAATGTAACCACAGAGGATAAGGAAAAGGCTGAGGTTCTCAATGCCTTCTTCACATCTGTCTTTAATAGACAGAGCAGTTGTCCACAGGGTACTTTTCGCCCTGACCTGGAAATGACAGAGCACATAATACACCCCCTGTGACCCAAGCAGAGATGGTCAGAGGCCTGCTCCTCCATCTGAACTGCCACAAGTCCATGGGACCAGATGGGATCCACCCAAGGGTGCTGAGGGAGCTGGCAGAGGTGATTGCCAAGCCACTTTCTGCCATCTATCCGCATTCCTGGTTATCTGGAGAGGTCCCACAAGATTGGAGGCTTGCTGATGTGACTCCTGTTTACAAGAAAGGCTGTAAGGAAGATCTGGGGAACTACAGGCCTATCAGCCTGACCTTGGTATCAGGGAAAGTTATGGAGCAGATGATCTTGAGGGAGATCACACAGCACGTCCATGGCAACCAGGGGATCAGACCCAGCTAGCACAGGTTCACAAAGGGCAGGTCGTGCTTGTCCAACCTCATCTCCTTCTATGACTGGGTGACCAGACTGGTAGATGAGGGAAAGGCTGTTGATGTAGTCTACCTGGACTTCAGCAAGGCCTTTGACACGGTCTTCCACAGTATTCTCCTGGGGAAACGTTCAGCCCATGGTGTGGACAGGTTCACTCTTCTCTGGGTGGAGAACTGGCTAGAGGGCCGTGCCCAGAGGGTAGTGGTTAATGGAGTTAAGTCCAGCTGGCGTTCTGTTATGAGTGGTGTCCCCTAAGGGTCAGTTTTGGGGCCCATCTTGTTTAATATCTTTATTGATGACCTAGACGAGGGGATTGAGTGTACCCTCAGTAAGTTTGCAGATGACACCAAGTTGGGAGGATGTGTCAATCTTCCTGAGGGTAGGGAGGCCCTACAGAGGGATCTGGATAGGCTGAATAGCTGGGCTGAGCTCAATGGATGAGGTTCATTAAAGCCAAGTGCCGGGTCCTGCACTTTGGCCACAATAACCCCATGCAATGCTATAGGCTTGGGGCAGAATGGCTTGGAGAATGCAGAGAGGAAAACGACCTGGGGGTGTTGGTTGATGCTTGGCTTAACATGAGCCGTCAGTGTGCCCAGGTGGCCAAGAAGGCCAACGGCATCCTGGCCTGTATTAGAAATAGTGTAGCCAGCAGGAGCAGGGAGGTGATCATCCCCCTGTACTCAGCTCTGGTACGGCCGCACCTCAAGTACTGTGTTCAGTTTTGGGCCCCTCACTACAAGAAGAACATTGAGGCCCTGGAGCGTGTTCAGAGAAGGGCAACAAAACTGGGGAGGGGTCTGGAGCACAAGTCTTATGAGGAGCGGCTGAGGGAGCTGGGATTGTTCAGTCTGGAGAAGAGGAGGCTCAGAGGAGACTTTATTGCACTCTACCACTTCCTGAAGGGGGGTTGTGGTGAGGAGGGAGTGGGCCTCTTCTCCCTGATAACTAATGACAGGACGAGAGGGAATGGCCCCAAGTTGCGCCGGGGAAGATTTAGATTAGACCTGAGGAAACATTTTTTCTCTGCAAGAGTGGTCAGGCACTGGAATGGCCTGCCTAGGGAGGTGGTTGAGGCACCATCCCTAGCGCTGTTCAAGAAGCGTTTAGATGAGGTGCTAAGGGATTTGATTTAGTAGTTCAACGGGTAAGGATGGTGATATGAGGATGGTTGGATGAGATGATCTTGTAGGTCCTTTCCAACCTACTGTACCTATGAACCTATGAACCTATGAACCTATGAACAGTGCTGTGCAGAGTAGGCCTAAGAGTAAGTGATTAAACCATGGTTTTGGTTTTATTATTTTGTTTCAGCAATTGAGTTATTTCATACCTGGTCCATGATAGAGGTCTCATGCTTCATGAATTGTGAGTTTCTAAATTTTCTAATAGGGTAGGAAGATTGGACTTCTCTTCCTTTGCATACAGGACTGATAACTTGCCATTCACCCTGTGAGTGTTATAGCGTTACCTGGACTACTAGCTCACTGGCTTTGAGCAGTATCAACCTATTTTCCTGTTGGAAAGGTCTGTCAGAGTTACAGGAAGATGAGGAGAAGTGAAATCCTTGCTCCTCCTTCTATACTGACTTGACACTGACCATTCAGCACACTTTAATCTTGTCCTTTACTTGGGCATGGTGGAGGCCTTGTGTAAAGATCGAGTCCCTCTAAGTGCCTGTGGATAATGGGGGAAAATCTCAGTATTTGTAAACATCTGCAGTAGGGCAAGGGAGGCACACACAGTTTGTAGGGAGCCCCTTAGTATTCTGCATGTGCTGTTTTTGGTTTCTTCTTGGCAGCAACAAAAATGGCAAGTCAAAGAACATTTCACAGTGTGTTTTATATTCATGTAGGCAGGGCTTTGCTAAACTGAATGTGGGAGGGAAGAAAGATGGAGAAACTCAGCCATCTGTCAAAATTTTTAAAGTTAGATCAGGAAGGGAAAATTTTATTCTCAGAGCTCTTAGGAAACTCCCCCTAGCAGCACATGTCACAGGGAAGACTTTTTCTGACAAGGCAGCAGGGATTGCTAGCTCTTTGGTGACACCGGGGCAAGCACATTGCTCTGTGCAAAGTAGAAGTTCATTGCAGGGCTACAAGCAGTCCAGGGAAGTGGAATAAGAAGGGGAAGAATAACTCAAAGGCGTTTTTGTGGTTTGTGACTGTTACCCTGGAGTCCATCTGTAACTCTTGCTTCTTTTCTAAAAACATTCCTTGCCACTTAATGGAGAACTGAAAACCTATGAAGAGATTTGCCAATATAGACATGTAAAATCATTGATATGCTGAAAAAAAAAAAGGATATAATTTCTCTGTGGAGACAATGAAAATAACTAAGCAGTTATATCCTTGATACTGCAAATCTTCTCCTGTGTCTCTCTCCTTTTTTTTTCTTCCTGCAGAACAAGGAATGACTTTTTATTGTTATTAGAAAACCACATCTAAGGAAAACACAAAATGGATAACAGAACTATCTCTATGTATGTTACTCCTCTGGAGCAAAGATTAACGCAGGACAGCCTGAATTGTTGCTGCACTGAGAATCTTCCTGCACTTCCCCCCTTATCTCCTCTTCAACGTCCAACGCTGCAGACCTATTGCTTAGGGGGACCTGGGGACACGAGGTAGGCAGAGGGGGAGATTGCCCACGGTACCGAGCAAGGACTCTCTGCCAGCCCTCCCCATCCCTCAGATATCCCCTTCTGCCCTACGGGAACAGGTCAGGGAGTCCACCACCAACTGCGGGGGATCTCCCCGGTGCCTTTCTCTCTGGCGCTCTAGGGAGCTACTCCACCAGTCAATCTCCCGCTCACAGTCCCTGATGGCCCTCAGTCTCTCAGCCTCCTCTTTCAGTTCTGTCACCATGCTAAGCAGATCTTCCACCTGCTCACACCTTGCACAGGAGAACTGCTTGCCACCCTCCTCCAGCCGCAGCAGGCTCTGGCACTCCTTGCAACCAGAGACCTGTGTAGCCACGCTTCTAGGCAGACCTTCTGTCTGGGTCGCCACAGCCTTTTTAAGGCAAGCCCTCCGTCTAGTAGAGACCATGGCACAAAAAATAAAAGAATAAAAATAAATAAAATTAAAAATAAATAAATAAAAATAGTTTAAAATGATATATATATATATAAATGATAGTAGTAAAAAATAAAAATAAATATATATTAAAAAAACAACAAACAAACCTTTGACTTCCCTCAAGGTTGAGCCCTGATATAATTACTTCAGAGGGTTCAGTAGTGAAAGATATATCAGAATTTGTTTATCCGTTGCGACAGACAATTTCAGTATGCATTAGTGATGTTACTATGCTAATTTGAAGGGATTATTTGAACGTCTTTGGAGTTCAGTCAAGGGTAAGTGTAATTATTTTCTCTTCAAATTCTTACCTACTGAAAATATTTTTACTTACAGCAAGTGGTCTTGGTTCTATGGCCCAGAACAAACAACAATGTAAGACAGAAAACTCTATGTGTATTTGATTTATGCTTATGATTCAACAGGCTGCTAAGCATATCTTTGTCTTTAATTTTCAGATGAAAATGAGGCAGTTCTTTGTCAAATGAGAGTGTCATTATGATGGACAGGTGTCTGCTTTTGCCCTCTTACTGGTACAGTATTGCTTAAAGATCTTCCTGTGGTGAGAATGCTGTTGTTTGTCTATGCGACAGCAGAAACGTATCTTCATGAGTACTACCCCCAAGTCCCTGAGTGATGAATATTGAAAAATGAAAGATTTTCCATCAGGAGATGACAGTACTGAAACCCACATCTCTGAGCACTTTGTTTTCATAACTTGAAGCCTGCTCTCATATGGGTCTCATCCAGTTTATTCATAGGCTCTTCTTCCGTCTGTGTCCATCAGCTGTCCCTAATGATGCCTTCCAAATGGCAGAATTAGCCTCTGGTTAGAAACCATAGTAGATCATCATAGCCTGCCTGAAGTGCTGAGCATGTTCTGCTGAGGGGCACCATATGCAGTTTTTGACAGAAAAATTACTGCCCAGGGGGATTTGTGTGAAGAACTAGAAGGGAACGCCACCAACTGAACTCAGTAGTGAGGATAATAGGCTTAATTCCTACCACAGGATGAGGAGCCATTGACCAGTGTCACCTGTCTCACTGGAAGTTGATTGCTGAGTACTTGTCATTGAATTGCAGCCCCCCTCCAAGTTGGGAATTTAAGGCTTTTCTGGAGACTGTGTTGATGGAAAGAGCCCCTGAACTGGAATTCAGTATGTCTGACAAAGAGAATCAAAGAAAACAAAACCCATCAAACAAACTGTAGTTCTTCTTACTTCTTTTATACTGTAAAACCAAATCACAGAATTACAGAATATATACTGAGTTGGAAGAGACCCAGCAGGACCATCACATCCCATTCATGGCTCCAAAAATGCTTCCTCATAACACATACACTGCCCCAGATAAAAATATTTGAACATCTCCTCCATCCTGCCAGCTAGTCTTTGGTAACAGACCTCTGCTCTTCCTGATTATTTTAGGCTCTTTCCCATTTGCTCAGACCCAAGCCCATCAAGGGTCTATTAACTGTTACACACAGTCCCCTCTTTAGTCCTGCAGTGCTGGGGGGAACAATGTAAAAGCAGTGCAGAATTATATCCAGCACTGTAAAAAACCTAGATGCTTTAGGCATATACAGTTTTGTTCCTATTTGTGCTGGGTTGCAGCAGGGAATAAATACACTTCCTGCACTTCACCTGTGTTAATGAATTTCACCAAGTGGAGCTGCAGCAGTCAACAACAGCCAGCAAGATAATTCGGCAGGGTATGCTGTTTAGCTTTAGGCAGAAAAGGGGCTTAGAGTAGGCAGGACTCACTTGTCGTGTTCTGGTCCATTTGGTTTGTCCAGTTTTTGAGAACTATAAAAGACCAGCAGATATTCTGTTCATCTGATACTATTTTACCTGATATATTTGCATCTCCTTATGTTGGCCTATATAGACAAGACTTTAGTGGCATTCATAAAATGCCCCTTCCCTTCTTCTTCCCTTCCCTTCCCTTCCCTTCCCTTCCCTTCCCTTCCCTTCCCTTCCCTTCCCTTCCCTTCCCTTCCCTTCCCTTCCCTTCCCTTCCCTTCCCTTCCCTTCCCTTCCCTTCCCTTCCCTTCCCTTCCCTTCCCTTCCCTTCCCTTCCCTTCCCTTCCCTTCCCTTCCCTTCCCTTCCCTTCCCTTCCCTTCCCTTCCCTTCCCTTCCCTTCCCTTCCCTTCCCTTCCCTTCCCTTCCCTTCCCTTCCCTTCATCTAACTGTATAAGAGAAAGAGAACTTAATTTTTGCAGCAGACTGTTCCCTTCTGTGTAATTCCAGCAGTATTAAAGCAATCAGCTCTCTCCTGATTCTATTCATAGCTGACATGTAGCTGCTGGGGAAAAATTGTTTAAGGTAATATAGTGTTAAATTTTATTTTTTAAAACATAAAGTCTGTATGAAACACTTAACCCTCTCAAATCATTACCCCCTTTATTTTTCAGCTTGACAACATTATTCAGAATCAAGTATCCTGGGCATAGCTCCTGTTCAGTTAAACATGGCATGGGTGGTCAGCTAGAGAAGCGTGTAACTTAGCTTATGATCTTTATTTCAGTATAGCTACAATTAAATTTCATTCTTCCATCCTGGGCAGAGAAGATGAGGTGACTGATCAAGACACGCTTCTAATAATTCTAGTAATTGCTGAAACTTTTTGTCTAAATGTAGCATCTGTCATTCGTTGTTAGGCACATTTGACAAAATAACTGCACTGTAACTAAGAATGGTGCACCATTTGCTGCCAGTAGTGTGCTCTTAAGAGATAAGAGTAGGAGAATTCCAGGAAGTCTCTTAAAACACAAATGATGCATGTCAAACAAAATTTCACGCTCTCCACTGTGGTTCTGAGTCTGCCTACTGCTGATGATTGGATGGATTTGGGGTCTGGATCTAGCTCAACAAGTACTTTTAGTTGGTGTCTAGGAATATTTTCCGGTAGCCAAACTACTTCAGCATTTTATGTCATTGTGAGGCAGGCTGAAGAGCGTGGCAAGCTGTATTGAGACACCGGTATGTCTCAATGACTTATATGAATGAATAGAGTGGTACTGGTTTGCCCTGGAATGTCTGTGATTGAGCAGGCTGAAATTGGTTGTGAAGTCATCAGACTTTTTAGTAGGTCCTGATGGCACTGCTACATTTTTTATATGCTTCAGCCAAGACTCTGGAAATCAAAAAGCTGATTACAAGCATGTCTTCATGCCATGACTCTCTGTGTAAATGACACAGATGAGTAATAATAAGAAAGTTACTGTACTGAAGCAAGTAGTATGGAGAAACTGAGCAGCTTCACAATATTGTTTGTTTCATTTGCATGCATACTCAAAGGAGGAGTTTAAAGCAGAATCAGTCAATTTTTTCCTTTTGCACTAAGGAATTTGCTGTTGGCTCTGCAATCACTGGGCCCTCTGGGTAAACCATGATCTGCTGTTGAGCAAAGGTGGATCTTTGTTGGTTTTCTGTCACCGCAATTGATCTAACATTTTGCTTGAGTTTTCATTCTCTTCTGCCCTCCTGTCTGTTGTTTCAGTTCACTTAGGCTTAAGTCAGTGTAGAGGGCTCAGGAAGTTTTTTCCCAGTGTTGACTTTTATTTAATTTCCTGAGGTTCTGGTGCATGTTTTGGAAATATGAGAAACTTAATGATTGGAGCAGGTCATTTTCAGCCTTCAGTGACCCAGGGGGCCACACAGAAACATATGTTGTACTTAATATTTTGTTGAACTGCTGCAGTACTTAACTGTGTTGCATTCCCTCTGTAGCCACTAGTTCGCTGGCTATTGAACAACTTCTGCTAGATTTGCTGTGCTTCCACCACTAAGATAAGCCTACTTGTCTAGATTGCAAACTCTCTGCATCATTTCCCTTCTGGACTTAAAGATCTCCAACTGATTTATGCTTTTTTGGCTGTGAATGGACAGAATTTGCTTTTTGTCCATTTGTCTGGCTGAAAGCTCTATGTGTCTGTGTAATGGTATGTGGAAGGACAGTGTCTTTGAGTACATCTTGTGAAGTACCTTTTCAGTGCAAAAAAGATGGATAAGGAAAGGACTGTGACTCAAACAAGGAAAAACGGGGACATAAATCTGACCAGCAAATGAGAAGAGAAGCACAAACTAAAGAGAGAAAATTCTACATGGGAATGTAAGAATGTTTATTCCCACACACCCTGTCTTGAAAATATCCTACAGGTGTCTGAGGTGAAATAAGGAAGGGCTCCTACAGTGAGAAGTGAGTTACTTTGGAAAAATTTCTTCAAATTTCTGCCTCGGTGGAGCAAGGGAATACTCTGGCAGGTCTGTAACCTACTGTGAGGCTCTCTTCAAGACCAGTGTCTTCAGCAGTAGCAGGGACCTAAGGATGTCAAAATATCCCAATCTGTAAAGAAAGAGGAACAAATAAGACTGTAGCATAAAAAAAAGCTTTTTTTATTATTATTTTTATTTTTAGTGAGCATGCTCTATTAGTCAAAGCAAGTGTGTCCAGCACCTCTTCCTGAAGTGGCTGGATTGAATTTGGTGAGGACAGCCTGGCTTTATTGTCAGCTTTGTTCATGGATGATGGGTTTGACTGCATGCAGCCTAGAGCTGTATTGGACTGAAAGCAGAGTATTTGGAAAGGCAGAGGACCAGAATTTATCTTTGTCCTTAGCTACTGAGTGAGAGGAACTGCTTGTCCATCCCTGCTACCTAGGCAAAGAACAGTGACTCCATGAAGGGCAGAATGTCCACAGCAGGGCCTGTACCTGCAGAGTGGCAGCAGCCCTCTCTCTTCTTTCTTTCTAAAGACCAGTGATACCACATGACCAGTTTGAGGAAAGCCATCTATTTATTTGTTTTTCTATATAGTACACAGACAGGTGCTTGTACAAGGAGAAATATCAGAACTCTTAGGCAGTCTGGAGAACAGTTTTCAGACCAAAAAAGATCAGGCACTGCTGAGCAGAAGTTTTCTGAACCTGAGAATGGAGACATTTTCCTGAAACACTTGCTTGAAGATGCTTCTCCTCCAATTTTCTTCTTCATTATTCCCTTCCCTGTATCTGCTTTATTCCATTGTTATTAGATTTCAAAACACAGCTCAAATAATCTGTCAGTTTAATATATGCAGAAAATCTCCTTCTTTCAAAACAGATAGGAAAACAGAGAAGAGAAACATTAGCACTTCCAAACTGGACTATATCTCACTGGGGACTTTGTGCGGGCTTTTCTTTATCTGAAGTACATTTAAAACTGTGTCATCCTTCCAGCAGTCAGCACACCTCCCCATGTTGTAGAAGGGGAGATAAAAAATGATCTAATTCCTGCTTGTTCTTAAATATCAGTGTGAAAAGGCTTGAGTGTGTCCTCTTATCTTGGTAAGCACTTTATTTGCAGTCTATTTAAGAGGACAGGATCTCAGATTTCTCTACTGTCACAAGGTGGAGGGGAATAGCTGAGCATTATATCTGAAAAGTTGTAAGAAAGAGAAGCACTCATATTGGTTATTAACAGCACCAGCAGACACAAATAGTCCAGCTTATTTTACTTTGTGTTGGTTTCCTTGTTCACTTAAAACCAGTGATAACTTAGGAAAAGTAAAGACTTTAAGGTGATGCTGGCAATTCCCACAGGCTCCCCTCCTGTGCTATTGTTTTGGCAGAAACACCTCTTTCTTTGCAGCAGTGAAGCCTTGAGGCTAATCACATTTGGAAGTTACTCCCTGAAGCTTTTATCACTCAAGACTAAACGTAGTGTATTAAAAAATAAATAATCATCAAGAAAACCAAGAAGGTAGAAATACAAAAGCCACATTTCTAGTATCCCTGAAAAACAATCACAGAATCACAGAATTGTAGGGGTTGGAAGGGACCTCTAGAGATCATCGAGTCCAACCCCCTGCCGAAGCAGCTCCCTAGCCCAGGTTACACAGGTAGGCGTCCAGGTGGGTCTGGAACATCTCCAGAGGAGGAGACTCCACCACCTCTCTGTGCAGCTGTGCCAGTGCTCCGTCACTGCACTATGAAGAAGTTCCCACATTCGTGCAGAACTTCCTATGCATCAGTTTGTGATCATTTCCCCTTGTTCTATCACCACACACTGCTGAGAAGAGTCCAGCCTCATCCTTGCCTCCCGCTCCTATGATGCTTATAGACCCCAGATCCCATCTGAGTCTTCTTTTTTCAAGGCTGAACAGACCCAGGTCACTCAGCCTTTTCTCATAAGGGAACTGTTCCATGCCCTGTATCATCTTTGTAGTCCTCTGCTGGGCTCTTTCCAGGAGATCCCTGTCTTTTTTATACCAGAGAGCCTAGAACTGGATACAACTAACCTTCTCCCAGCATTCTCCCTAAATATAGGGATTTGCTGAGATTTGTATTTTTTTGCAAGCAGGGTAGATTTTGGAAGTTTATCAATGGAAGCTGACTTTTACAAAGCCAGTCTGACTTAGACTTAAGCAATCTCTGTGGTCTTGGATGAGATTCCCTCTTTTCAGTAGTCATTAACCATGCCTTCTCAGCAGGATAATGGCTCCTGTCTGCCTGATGCATTTCATTCATTGAGGGATAATGTAATCTGTAGCAGCTGTTTTCAAGCTTTTTCCCAGCACACTGATTCACTGAGTATTCCTCTCAGCATCAACTCTATAGCTGGTCATATGGAAGCCTGGTGGGGCTGCAGAGATCTGCCATGGTAAAGAAATTTGTTGAAGCTTTCCTAAATGCTGCAGTATCTCATGTGTGTGTGTGCACCAGAAGAAGACAATGCAATAACCCTGGCAGGAATTAGCACTGATGGAGTGGTATTGTAGAAGAGTTTCCCTCTGCATTCAAAATCGGTGCATTGTAGATGTTACTGCAGTATAATGTGGCCACACACAAGCATGGATCTGGTACGAAGGATCTGCAAGTTGCCATATTCCTTTCAGCTGGTCATCTGTCTGCTTCTGCTATTTTTTTTTTCTTTCGTCAAGTTGTGACATTCCCACAAATGCTCTGAAACTGCATGGCAGGATCTGGGGAAAACAAGCCTCCTGCATCTACACTAAACAGGAGAAAGCCAACAGCATCCTCTGCTGCAGCCTGCACCCTCTCCTCAGTAGAGCAGACACGTTTCTGTTGTGCTCTACCATAGTACAGCAGTGAGATATGCAGCCAACTGCTTCCATTGCTGATTACAGTCATGTCAAATAGGGTGCTGAGCATGACACTAGGTCCCCTGCAAATGGGTATGTCTTCCTAGGACAAGGGCTACCATCTGTGTATAGACACCTCAAATATTTTCCTGTGGTCCTTCTGCCAGCAGTGTCTGTTTGTGGCTGTATTCCTGTGTCTCCTGAAGCACTGGACTCACTTCTCTGCCCATCCATCAGCATGTTGCTATTCTGCACATTTTTCTGTGTTGCTGGCATATATATACTGCTAGCAAGAAGGATGGAGGAAGCAGAAAAAAATACCGTGCTGTGATTCATTAGTGAAAGGATCTGGATTTGCCATGCTGTAGTTGCAAGGTCAAAGATGCTGAGAGTGCTATGGACCAGCTCCCTTAATCCCAGCTCCTGTTTTCTGTGGCAAATGAGGCTGGTTTTGGAGCCTTTCTGGAAGTGTCCTCCAGACATCTATCAAAGCTGACTAGCTACGGTAAGAAACTTAGGAAAGAACTGTGGAACTCATTTGCCTTATCCCCTACCTTGAGCATCCTGTTTCTTTGTTCTTGCTCGGATTGTGGAGCTATGAATGAAAGTATGAATGTTCCCTATCTGGTAGCAAGAAAATGTTCAACATTTGATGTTTGTATTGCATCTTTGCTCAATTTTAGTCTTTTGTTTGACCTCTTCCATCTCTTTTGAATTCACTTACTGCTTATATAGATACTATGTCCATCTTACAGTTTCCTGCTGCAAAGCACTCAGTAATTTCTAGTTGTTTCCTTTTTCATATTTGAGTCTCAGAACATAAGGTTATGCAGTTCCACTGTTAGAAGTGATATATGCGTTATATTAAGTGGAAGAATGGCTATGGTTGCTGTGACTGTTTTATCAATTTATACAGTTGTATTCCTTCTGCTTTTTGCTATAATGCAATTTTTATTTTCATTGTCTTTTGTTTCCATGATTAAATCAAGCAAATTGAGTACAATTTTTATTTTGTTGTCATGTCTATACTATATAGTCCCTTATTTACCCATCCAAGGAAAATATTTCTCTAAAATGAATTCAGCTTATCACCTTGCTTTTGTAACAGTTTTAACCCTGGATGGAGTCTGTAAAACCTTTTTTCTTCTCCATATTTCCTTTGTAAATTATTTTCCTGGTGCTAGAAGGACAGGTCAGGTTGGACTTAGGTTTAAATTCATCTCTTGCACAGAAAGGAAGAATAATTATTGCTTCTGAAAATGAAATGAGAAATCTGAAACATACAGACACAAATTCTTTCATTTTCTATTTGCCTTGCCTTAGTGACCACTTCCCTCTGTTTGCTTGGTGTCATTCTATCCATGCCTCTACCTGTTTCCCTGCATTCATTGACTAACAGAATAGATTTTCAGCCTGGCATCTTATTTGCTGTTTGCACATTGAGGATTGTTTTTTACTTTGTGTCTGGAATCTCTTGTCTTTGGATAAACTGATTATGATTCAGGTTAATGTCATAAGGAGACCTATACTCTCTGACCAAGTTCTTTTAGATATTCCACGTGTGAGAGGTACAGTGTCTAAAAGCAGATGTTATTGTCTGAAAATGGTTGACGATACATGGGATTTTTTATATAGAATAATGAAAAAAATGCACAGAAAACACAATGCAAGTGTTAAGTTATGCCTAGCAAAATATATCAACTGCAATACACAGTTCAATTACAGCACCATTGTGAATTCCACTCCCGATCTCTCTAATATACTTAAACATGCTCCTGTAACAATGCTGGGTGTACCCAGTCATAAGGAAGGAATACATGAGTTGAAACTAGCTCAAGCTCATTTCTCTCTTCAAAATTCTAATGTTCATACCCAGTGTTAGGCTGAACCACCTGTTCACTCCCCTCTATGCTAGTCTAGGTAATTCAGAGAGGCATTCCAACTCATGAGGAACTCAGAATAACATTTTCTGCACTGGTTGATCCATTCAGATGTTGATATTATTTACAGAACCACTTAAATGACATAGCTGCTTCTCCAAAATATCCTTGGTCCCCTTTGAGTTGAGATAAAGTCTGCTTGCTTTGCAACAGCTGTGATCAGTCTCACCCTACATTATTCTCTGTTTCACATACATTACCTTATGCATCTCTTTGAAACTATTTCAGTTGCATGAGCCTCTTGTTCAGTCACAGTTCCTTGCAATGTATCTCCCCTTCTTATCAGTTCCACTCTGTGAGTGAAGAGAAACCTCATTTTACAGTTCTCTGTCTTGGTTGCATACATGGAAGAACTGGTTTTGTCTGGTAGTAAGGTTAGATGCTATGTACGTCAGTTTTGAGTCATCATCCATGAGGTGACAAAATACATTCACTCCTATCCCTCTCTTGTATGCTTTTCTGCTTAGCCTTGAGCTTGTTGAGTGGAAGTACTGATGCAGGCAGAAGTGCTGTTTTGCTGAGAGAAGAGCTTGCATGTAGAATCATAAGACCTCGACCCCCTTTATCATGAAAAGGTGTGGCTCCCTTTGCAAGGGCAGGAGGAGTTACATTTACCAAACTGGAAGATTACAGTTTGTCATTGTTTTATGATTTCTGTAATTGGTATTCCACATTGTAATATCATGTCATGCTCTAGGAGTTAAGGAGTTAATGGACTAGCTCTGTGGATTGTCAGTATTTCTGAGTGCATGGTTCTCAGAAAAGAAGAACTACAAATCCCTGAAGACTTCACTGTTCTGTTTTCATTTTCCTTTCAGATGGAAAGATAAAAGTGTTTGGGAGTCATGAGACTGTCCACTATCTTTTTACTGCTCATCTCTGTGGTGTGTGCTCCCTAGCCATCTCATCTTCAGCACTGGAGTAAGATCTTCATTTTTGGACACTCTCTCATTTATTTGATTTATTAGCTTCAATTCCAGTTATATTGGATCATATCATGTTGTCTTGCATTGCACTATCGTACTTAGCAAATCAGTTTTTCTCCCTTAGCTCGTCGTCACTGTTTTGTTTTTAGGTCCACCTCCCTACTTTTTACGTCTTCTCTTTTTTTTTTCACCTTCTCTTGGGGAGTAGGTCCCTGACTCCCCCCACCCCATTAGTCATAAAACCAGGCTGAACTGGGTTCAGTGCTATTGACACAGGTCATCATTTCTGATTCGAGATGCAGACTTTTCGGTTCTCAGGCCTTTTTGCTCTCAGTCTTCCTGTCTGGGTGGCAATCTCAGAAATACTAGGAGTATTGCTCCAACCTCCTTCAAAACAGAATTTTTTCAGTGTAGTTAATTTCTACAGGAATATTACATGTGAAACGTGCTCAACCAGAAAGGTGAAGAGACATAAACCAGTTACGACCTGGGGCTCAGTATCTTCTTTGAGGATATCAGTTCTGCTTTTTGCCATTTATTGCATTTATTCAGGCAGAGTGCTGAGCAAAGCTCCTCAATAAATGTACCTGACTCATGGTATCCACTATGTTAATTTATCACACTAGCATAACACAGAAAAGGGATTCCATAAATCTGCAGAAGAGATGTAAGTGATCCTGATAAGATTCTAATGGTATTGGACAGCTGTTATCATGAGTTCTCCATGCTTTCACAACCAGATATGCTCATCTTCCCTGGCTAGTTGTGTTGTATGACCATGAATATATTTCCAGAATGCTTTGTGCCAGCAGTAAATTGGGCAATACAAGTTGCTGGATGCTGCACAGTCATAATTATTTCTCTGATTTTCACCAGTGTCAAAGCCAAGTTATCGTGTTGCCAGTTTTCAATAACATGTTCTATAAAATGTCTGACTCCATGCCCTGCAAGTAAACTATAATTTTATTAATAGACTAAAAGAATGATGTTCTTTTCAGCCTTTCCTTAATCACTACTCTTTATTAGAAAGAAACTGTCTTTTAGCAATCCTTAACAAATTGTCTGCAATTTCTGATCATTTTGTATAGTCAATGACAGCAGAGTGAATTTCATTTTTAGATTTGAGCTGGTTTGGCTGCAAGCACATACGATGAACATTTGAATTAATCCAAGTTGTAGTAATTAAATTAGTTCCTTCCTTTGGCTACTCAACTTCCTGTTCTCAAATAAAATTGCTAAAAATAATTAGTATGGCACAACCATTGATGTGCCACATTTGACTAAAGGAATACAATATTTCTGGAACAAGAGATAGAAATGTAAGTGTGTTTTAATGAAAATTGCCATGCCATTTTCTAAGTCTGGAATGAAATATGATCCTTTTATTGTGCAAATGTCCTGGAGTGAGGGAACATTGTGAATTATAGAAAGCTCAGTGCTATCATAATAACACCTGGTGATCTATGACAAATGGGAATAAATAATCTCTAATAAATAATCTCATAATTAATAATCTCTAGATTTCATAGCACGAATTTTTTTCCCTAAACATAATTAGGAAAGGAAGAAAGACAGTTAAGTCTAAAAACGCCCCAGAGGACATGTAAGAAGAAAAGAAAGAGTAGTCAGAAAGAATACTGGCAATTAAAAAGAACCCCATAGTACAGATTTTTCAATTATTAGCCAGCATTTGCTCTTGAAGGGAAAATCTTAATTTCTGACAACTTGAAAGGCACAAGTGATTTGTAGAAGTACAGAGTTATATCATCATTTTTCCTTAAATTCAAAAAAAGTTGTGAAAAACAAAGGAATGCAAATTACATGTGCTACTCCGTCCAGTTTGCTTAAATGGAACAAAAGCTGCTGGGAAAATGCAAGGAGAATAAGTGGCATATTATTTTTGAGAGTGGGTTCAATTTATCCCAGAAAAGATTCTGATAAACTTCCTATGATATAGCTAGAGAGATATTGCACCCTACCACTTGACAGAATCAAGCTTGAAATCCCATTGTAAACTTTTGGCTCGTGGACTATTGAAAATTTGGAAGAAGTCTCTAATTATCTGGCATGTTAAATTTCTTATGTCCTGAAAATGAATGGAAAATTAGCAGAAGTCTGAATAACAGCATACATTTTCACTGGCTTCTGTGAGACATGTGAGAGTGTTCCACTGGGGTGAGTGAACACAGGTTTGCAACACGTAGTGTTGTGTGTGGTCATTAGTCTTTCCAACCCATGTTTTAAGAATGTGGAAGATGAGATGGAATAAATGGGTTATTACAAGTGTACATGCACCAGGTTTGACTAACACAAACTGCTTAAGTGTCTGCTGTGGCCTTAAAAGTGTGGCTAGACTCAGCAATAGGTATTATCAATTATGTGTCTTAGTGCGACTTGACCTTCTAGCATTAGCTGTATGACTACAATCCCATTTGCTGTAGCTGAGGATTTCATGAATTGGCCTCAGGCTTTACTTTCTTAAAGCTCTGGCAAACTGGATGAAGCCAGCTCTCTGGAGTTACTTTTAACACAGTCACTTCTCTTGATGAGCTCATAATTTTACCGATAGAACTCAATTATTTCAGAGTTCACAAGTTAAAGCAAAATGAAGCTGTTATGAAAACAAAAAACTCCAGTGTCAAATAGATAAAACTCAGGCAGTGGTGATCTCTGGCCCTGTTACTACATGATATCTGATGCACTCTGTATTAGGCCAGTATCCTCTAGTAACTAAACTGTGGGATTCACCTTCTGGTTTGAGCTCTTGAACATTTGTATAGGCTATGGCAGGGAAAATGCAAGGCATACAGCGATCAGCATATTACCATGGTATCTTGGAGAGTTTTTGGAGAAAATTTTCCACATGCTGTTTATCTCCCTTCTCTAAAATGCAAGTGCTGACTATATACATCCTCTTAAAGGACAAATAAGACATAATTCCTCTTTATTAAATATTGCCAAGTCTGTGTTGGCTTCCATTTTATCAGCAGTAACAGCCTGCATAACTAGAATTTTTTTCAGTCTTGATACTACCTTTTTCTTTACTGGTTTTACACTAAGGTGGAGAAAAGATACTTAGACAGTGTCTTGAAACCTATCTCGGTTTTCCTCTGCGCAGCCATCCTGAATGGAATGTTCACCTTCACCAAGATGCACACAAAAATTGATTATTGGATTAAGCTGCAGATATTAGGTGTCCAGGTGGGTCTTGAATATCTCCAGAGAAAGAGACTCCACAACCCCCCTGTGCAGCTGTGCCAGTGCTCTGTCACCCTCACCGTAAAGAATTTCTTGCGCACATTCGTGCAGAACCTCCTGTGCTGCAGTTTCTGTCTGTTCCCCCTTGTCCTGTTGAAGAGTCTGGCCTTGCCACTTTGTCCCCCACACCTCAGATATTTATAAACCTGGATCAGGTCCCCTCTCAGTCCTCTTTTCTCAAGGCTAAAGACACCCAGTTCACTTAGCCTTTCTTCGCAGGGGAGATCCTTCAGGCCCTTCACCATCTTTTTGGCCCTGTGCTGGACTCTTTTCAAGAGATCCCTGTCTTTTTTGTACTGGGGAGCCCAGAACTGGACACAGTACTCCAGATGAGGCCTCACCAGGGCAGAGTAGAGAGGGAGGATCACCTCCCTTGACCTGCTGGCCACGCTCTTTTTAATGCACCCCAGAATGCCATTGGCCCTCTTGGCCACGAGGGCACACTGCTGGCTCATGGTCAACCTGTCATCCACCAGGACACTCAGGTCTCTCTCTACAGAGCTCCTCTCCAGCAGGTCATCCCCCAGCCTGTACTGGTGCATGCAATTATTCCTCCCTAGCTGCAAGACTCTACACTTGCTTTTGTTACATTTCATCCGGTTTCTGACTGCCCAGCTCTCCAGCCTGTCCAGGTCTCGCTGAATGGCAGCACAGCCTTCAGGCGTGTCAGTCAATCCTCCCAACTTCATATCATCAGCAAACTTGCTGAGGGTGGCCACTATCTCCTCATCAAGGTCATTGATGACACAAAATACATTGTCTACTTTATGTTGTTACACTTGATGTTGTGCAATATAGCCATAATTTAATTCAGTCACTTTCTTTAATAAAAAGTGTCATAGCCTCTAAGTGAAAAGATTTGTTGCTGCTGTTTTTTGGTTTGTCGCTTAGGCTTTTCAGAACTTATTTTATTCATGTCTCTTAGAACTCCTGAAGCAGACAGCACTTAGACCAGAGTCCGTGTGAAAGTGTTTCTAATGTTTTCATCTTTAATCACTACTTTATTTCCATTGGAGGAGAAAAAAAAATGGTGCTAGGTGTTTGTATGACTAATTCTCTGTTCAAAAACTCTTGGTAAAGCAGACAAATGACCCTAGAAATATTGCATAATCTGTGGGTAAAGACAAACTTACATAATGACAGATAGCTGTTCAGCAGAAAGATGAAATTGGAGGGAGATTTTATTTTCTTTTTTTTTCCCATCATCTTAACATAATAACCAAATCAGTTTTGGAGAGGAGGTTGAACAATGTACAAATGCAATTTATCAAAACCAAAAGAAAATGATGAAAAACTGAAGCATAGGATTTCTTTTGTACTTAGAGAAGAGGAATTAAGTAAAAGCCTTTTTCCTTTTGCCCTTTGATCTTGCTGTAGACCTCTATTTAGAAATGGAGCTGGAACTAAATTTTCATTTTGTATGTTTTTTTAGGGAAAGTGTGCTATTTTAATCATTGTTTCTCTTCAAAGAAAAGCCAGTGAATGCTTTAATTCATTCTGACCTGTTTATCTATTAAATATTGCTAGCAGCATTAGTCTGGGAATCATTTCTGCAGAGAAATTAAGGTTCTAGAACTTTTGTCTTGGAGCCAGAAGAAATTCTGACAGTCACATGATATATATCTCTTTCTAGTACTTTTCAGAATTATCTGGCTGCCTCTGTTAGCTCTGATAGCTTTTGCTCAACATCAGCTAATTAACCAAAAAATCAGGTTAATCATCTTTCAATAATCCATAATCATCTCACTTGCTAAAATAAAAGCTCCATTTCTTTCCTTGTGGAGTGTGTCTTGGTGTTCTGCCACTAACAGTAACATTAAAGGTCACCTCAAATGAATCATTTCAGAGATATGTAAGCAAAACCTGGATGTGATCTTATGAGTCCTGGTCTAGCAGTCAGTAGGATTTCCTGGTCAGGAATATCTCAGTGTCCTTGCCTTGGGCCTGACTTTCAGCTATCCTTTTTGTTTCCATTTGAAATTAAGTCAAAATAGTTTATGCTACATTTACCACAGAAATGTGGCAAGAAATATTCTCCTGATGAGGGCATGCAAAGCAAATAGTAAAGAACATCACTTCACTTTTGAAAGCTGAATTTTAAAATCCTCAAATAGAACACATTCCAAGACAACAAGCATTTTTATTTTGATTATTGATGTTCTATCTTCACAAGAAAGTCATACTACAGAAATGAACGACCATCCCACTGTTTTTCAACCAGAATGTGTTAAGAAGCATGCTATTTAAGTGTTTAATTTTGCCTAGCATATATTTTGGCTGAAGGATAGTACCTCTATCAGCATTTCATAGAGATGATAGGCTCCAAAGAGGAGAGAGGGGCAGAACTGTCAAAGCTTTAGACTCACACAGCTGTCTGCCAAATGGCAATGTCTCGCCAGAGAAACCATTAGTTCGCAAGAAGATGAATGACACATAGGTCATTGTAAATGCATATTTATCACAAGGTGAAAACCCCAGATCAATGTACTTAAGCACTCTTTTTCAAATACCCTGACAGAGTGAGCACACAAAATTTCAGGTATTCAGAGGATGAGCCTTGAGAAATGTCCAGAGTCACAAAACCTTAGCAGTGCTAATCTGGTCATAATGAGTCACTGCTTGTTGGTAATGGAATTCTTAAAAGAGAAGAGTGAGTCATCTTGCGCAGCACCAGGCAGGAATCAAATTGCCTCTTAGCATAGATTTACAGGAAAGTAAAGTCAGGGAAATCCTTTTAGTGCTGCAGTAAGAGCACATAGATTACAGGTACTGAATACTAAATGGATCAATCTCTGTATAAGAGGGACATGTAGCTCTTAGTGCTAGCCAGCAGAATTCCAGCTAGAATGTCCTAGCTGACCTCTCATCAGGAAATTATGTCTGTTTGGCTGCTATTCAAGTTACTGAGATGAATGTCTTTTCCAGGATATCCAGAGATATCTGAGAGCAGGCTTCCTGAGAGCACAAAATTTTATCCCAAATCACTTTTACATTGGGTTTAAATTCAGTATTTAAGGAAAGCACTTGGGGTGGAGATTCTTGTGACAGGTCAGAAATCACCATACAGGGGCTGGGACACAGAGGGTTCCCTCTGACAAGTTTTAAACTACACTTGTGCTTTCTATGTCTTGAGTTGCTATGAAAACTACTCACTTCCATTGTGTAATTCAACATCTGCATGCCTCCATTTTTTCCAGTGTTTGCCTGGAATATATATAGTGCTTCAGATTGCAATTTGTGCCTAGTACCCTCTCTGCCTTGGCTTGTGACAATATTATGTGTTTTTTACACAGAATCACAAAGTGACTGATGCTAAAATGTACCTCTGAAAACTCTCAAGTACAACCACTCTGCTCAGAAAGGGCAAGCTAGAGCAGATTACTCAGGGTTGTAGCCAGTTCAGTTTTCTGCATCTTCAAAGGTGAAGACTCCATAAACTCTCTGGGCAACCTGTGACAGAGTTTGAACACGCTCTGAGTAAAGTTTTTCCTTTTGTTCTCTTTATCTTGTTCTAGAGAGTAACAGAACTCCTGCATGTACACTGTCTTTCAACAACTAAAATGAGGCCCTGCACAGCATGAGCTGATAGGGCAGTTCTGCCCATGTCTGGAGGTTGGAAATGGGTGGGCTTTGAGGTCTCTTCCAATCCAAATCAAATCATTCTGCGATTCTGTGATTCTATGAATTAAGACTTGTATTCTTTAGTGTCTTGTTCCACCATTTTATCTATGAGTTAGGGGATTCCGAGAGGCTTTGCCTGTAAAGCCAATTTTACTGGAGACTGTGCCACAGTCTAGCAGGAAACCTGACCTATGACATGTTGGATTTCTGTATGTCTGGAGCTGTACAATTGCTGTTCATCTCATTAAGCTGAATTTGTCATTTCGGTTATGAAGACCCCCATGTAAGTAAGGGGCTTGTCACTTCTTGCAGTTTTCTTGGTGTAGTGGCTCATCGATAACTCCTGAGCTCATCATCAGCTCTTGGATCAGAAGTACCTGTGATGGAAGGCTCACACTGCCTTTTTCAGGCCTAATCTAGCTTTAGAATAAACCAAGGCAGATGTGCTTTCTCCTGCTCTCTGCCACAGAGGTAAAAAGTAAAAGCTTTTTTTATTTTTAGGCCACTTTTTGTGGCATGTACAGTACAACATACACTGACCCCATCTGCTTCCAAGCTTCTGATTTGTGCATCCCTGTGGCTGATATTGATACCACCACTAAGGCTTAGCCAAAAAGGCCTCAAGTCCTCTTGAAAGCAGATGAAGCCTACTTATCCTGAATGTCAAATACTAGATTGACAGAATCACTTGTATGTAATCAAGGGTGGGTTATGTCTGTGACATGTTCTTCTACTTCTTTTATTTTTCTTTTTTCTTTTTTATCTTTTTTGTAACAGAGGTCAATAGTTGAAGTTTCATAAGGATAGGCAATTTCAAATAAGCAATTATTTGATTGCTTGGCTGTACTAACCAGCACATTCAGTGCCTGGTTTATGCCCCCAAACTGAGGTGACAGCTGTTGCCTGACAATTTCCATCCTGCTAGCACTGGCATGAACAGAGTATTTTGTCAGCACTGCCTCATTCTGTCTCCCTGGTCTCTCATTTCTGTGATGTCCTGAGGAGAAGTTAGTGATTCTGAGAAATAAAAACAAAACTGAATTTTCCTGTATCTACTCCAACTTTGCGGTAAACAGAATGGCTGCAAAGTGTGTAATAAACCTGGGGACCATTAAATAATCCTTGAACAGATAGCTTGGCTGCTGTCTGAACTGAGAGTAGGGCAGATTTCTTGGTGGGTGATAATGGTGATAATGCAGTCTAAGCCTCATCTGTGATGTAATGTGGAATATTTGCTGATATGTGTGATTTTGTAAGTTAGTTGTTTAAAGATGAATTTCATTGACTTCTGTGATTTCTATAGTCAGCCTCACATCATCAATATATCTTAATCCCTTTGGATCACAAGGACTCTTTTAGAGTCCTTGGGAACCCAATGGACTTGCGATGCAGCTTGTTTGACAGTGGTCTTCTGATTAAATTCTCCACAACCTGAACACACCACCTGCAACTTAATCAGCTGGTTTGTACATACACGTGTGCATGCATTCACCTGATTTGTTTGTTTTTGTTCAATATGAAGGTTTTTCAAATCCCTGTAGAGGTCTCATTAGTACTGCAGGAAGTAAACAGAATTTGAAGCCAGTGCTAGATTTCTGAAAAATGCTAGTATTCACTTTAAGAATACTTTTGCCTTGGTATAAGCACAGCAAAGAATATTGAAGTGGCTTCTGCATTTGATGGATAAAAAGAGAAGAAAACAAGCCCAGGCTCTACTTGATGACACTGTGGGTATTAGTAATGAAGAAAACACCTTAGCCCATTGGTGGTCTAGGTGTTTGATGTCTGCATTGTTATATGGCATGCTTGCAAGCTGTAAACCTCAGATAGATGTGTGCAAAGATGTGCTTTATTTCCAGCATTTAGTAACAGACTATTCATAGTGCTTTCTTCCTTCCTTGGATGAACTGGTGAGGAGTGCTGGTGCAGAGCCAACAAGCATATAACACTCTGGGATTCATAATATAGGACTCCATGGCCAGCTTTTTCCCTGCTAAATAGGAAACTGACCCTTTCTAATTATTACTTAAAGTACTGAATCACAGGGGTTCGAAGGGACCTCAAGAGATCATCGAGTCCAACCCCCCTGCCAAAGCAGGTTCCCTACACCAGGTCACACAGGTAGGCATCCAGGCGGGTCTTGAATATCTCCAGAGAAAGAGACTCCACAACCCCCCTGTGCAGCTGTGCCAGTGCTCCGTCACCCTCACCGTAAAGAAGTTCTTGTGCACATTCGTGCAGAACCTCCTGTGCTGCAGTTTCTGTCTGTTCCCCCTTGTCCTGTCTCCACACACTGCTGAAAAGAGTCTGGCCTTGCCACTTTGTCCCCCACACCTCAGATATTTATAAACCTGGATCAGGTCCCCTCTCAGTCCTCTTTTCTCAAGGCTAAAGAAGCCCAGTTCACTTAGCCTTTCTTCATAGTGGAGATCCTCCAGGCCCTCCACCATCCTTCTGGCCCTGCGCTGGTCTCTTTCCAAGAGATCCCTGTCTTTTTTGTTCTGGGGAGCCCAGAACTGGACACAGTACTCCAGATGAGGCCTCACCAGGGCAGAGTAGAGAGGGAGGATCACCTCCCTTGACCTGCTGGCCACACTCTTTTTAATGCACCCCAGAATGCCATTGGCCCTCTTGGCCACGAGGGCACACTGCTGGCTCATGGTCAACCTGTCATCCACCAGGACACTCAGGTCTCTCTCTACAGAGCTCCTCTCCAGCAGCTCATCCCCCAGCCTGTACTGGTGCATGCAATTATTCCTCCCTAGTATTCCTCCCACATTTAGTATGTGGCAAATTGAAAGAAAGAAGGTTTCATACCCCCAAGCCCTGCCAATTAGATGAGTGTGTTGCTCTAAACACACCATCTTCCTTTGATTTACTTTCCAAGCAGGGACTAGAATTGTTTATCAGCCTATTAGTTAATAAGCATTTGTTTTTTCATTTTAACAGTCTTTCAGCTCATTTTTTTGCTGCCTTTCAGCTCAGCCTTCCTGTACTTGCTTCAGTTCCCATTTGGGTTTCATAGGCATGCAGCTCTGCATGCAGCAATGTTCCACTGGCTAGCACTTTTCTAAGAGCTACACAAGTCCTCGTTGGTCTTGTTTTGCTTCACTTCACATGCGGAGGACTATACAATGATGTCATAAGTACATCTGAAGTTTGTGCCCTCCACTGTGCATTACAGAGAGCTGCATGCCCCAGCAGATGGAGTAAGATAAGCAGCAAATGCACAGCCATTGGTACTAATTGGTTACCAATATAATTTGAATGTTAACTAAATGCTATAGTGCTAATAGTATAAATTAATGTGACTAGAGGGGTCAGATACTTTAATTCTGTGAGACAGTGTAAGCTGTACCATAGACATCTCAGAAATAAACTACCAGTAACAGTCAACTGGAAATTATGTATTTCTCAAAAGCCAACAAGCAACCTTTTGCAAAGAGAGAAAAATCAAAAAGGATACCTGTAGTTCACAGTGATTTACTCAGGATTTTATTAATAAAAAGATTAATGGATTTTTTTTCCCTATCATTCAGGGAAATGAAGCAATATCACATGGAGAATTCTTGCATTATTCAAAAAGTACTAAATTCCCAGAGCAGTTTGCAAACATAAACAACAAACCTTAGGTGGCCTACACAATCAGAAATATATGATTTTTACATTTGCCAAAAGGAGGAGCATGGCAAAAAGTGGGTGGGCAATCCCCCCCCCCCCCCCCCCCCCCCCCCCCCAAGGAAGCTTGGTTTTGAAAAAGGGAAGGACGTGTTAGGCTTCTTGAGACTATTATATAGTGTGTCAGTTGCTGATGAACCTATATTAGAACAGCTCTTTGAAGATACCTGTATCCATGCAGAGTATCACACAATCCTGTGTCTGGAAAATGAATAAAAATAAATAAATAAAAATAGTAAAATAAACTGTTACTGACTTAACATGTGTAGTTATATAAAAATTTGCAAGTTTGTATATCTATAAATATATCTCAGTATGATAAGAGGATGTTTCTGTTGTTTCTGTCCCTTTCTATTCTTTAATTCCTTAGCATGACTGCTCCTGTCTATAGAAGCAACTGGAATTTTTTCTTCATTTAGCCCTAGTGAAGGGGACAGATCTGTTCTTTGATTTTTTACAGATGATAAAAAAAAGAAGGTGTTATGTGGCTTTTCAAGATCACATGATGACAACTGTAGGATGGCTGTGCTTTGAAGCTGGGTATCCTAAATTTACACTCTTAAAAAGTCATAACAGGTCAAACATAACTTCTATGAAGACCCTCAATGCAAATGCAGACTTCCTGCAGTCTCCCTACAGTAAATTTAACAGCACAATGTAGACTTCATTCAAACATTGGTTCAACAATATCAGTGAATGTACTTTGCAATGTGTGTTGGACCGTATATGCAGTTCTATGCCTTGTCCTGAGTGCTGCACAGCAGCAGCAATGTTCAGCAGATGCATCTTGAAGGAGGTATTTATCTCTTTCTTGTTAAAGCAACTGCATTACAAAGGATAAAACACCTAGCACCTAATTCTGATGAGGATTCCAGTCCTTCTTCATTGTCTGTCTGTAAAATACTCCTTTGTCACTGTACCTTCAGAAAAAGCTTGATTTTTTTTGTATCACAGCCTGACTTTCTGTGTATTGTTTCCTGTGTACCCTCCTTCTGCCCATTTTTGCGTTTCATTCCTCTAAGCAGGCAGCAGATTTGAGCAAGAACATGCTTTTTCACTCTCCCGTGCAGCACTGAACCCTGTGAAGAAGGCAAAGGGGACCAATTGGAATGCCAGCTAGAACCACACAATTACATCCTAAGCTCTGCTTGCCTTTTCTGCAACGACTTGTCATCTTAAATAAGCATGTAAACTGGAGAGACTGTTAGTATTCTACAGAGAATATGAGTGATTCTACATATCACTATTTTGGTACAATTCTTTTCTGATACCTTAAATATCCTGATTTTCTGACAGCTTGGTCTGTCTTCTTTAGCAAGCAGCTCTTGCATTTTAACCTTTTCAAGGTTATTCCATCTCTTAATTGATTAGCTGGGAAATGAGATCTAGGTTAGTGCTGGTACTAGTGCAGAACTGTAACAGTTCTCCCCCGCACCTGGCAGTTTCTGAGCTCATTGACAAATCTGCACTCCAAAAATGTTCTCCTTCCCCCCTCCCCCCTCCTCCCTCCCCTCTTTTCCTTTTCCTTTTTTTCCTTTTCCTTTTCCTTTTCCTTTTCCTTTTCCTTTTCCTTTTCCTTTTCCTTTTCCTTTTCCTTTCCCTTTTCCTTTTTCCCTTTCCCTTTCCCTTTCCCTTTCCCTTTCCCTTTCCCTTTCCCTTTTCCTTTTTCCCTTTCCTTTCCCTTTTCTTCATTTCCCTTTCCCTTTCTTCTCCCTGCTTGATCTGCTTCTGTACAGTTTTAACTCAGGGTCATATTCTGCTTCCTTATACTTCCCTGGCTCATTTTATCCCTCACAGACAGTCAGTGATGTTATCTCTTAGAAGACTGCATTAAAGTGGAAGACCTAGGCTTTAAAACAAATATATGAATGACTGAGATTTCTAGAGGATATAACACTCAATGGAGCTTTCTGGACTAAGTAGTTTCCTGGCTTCATTCAGAACAAGCAGTTGCATATAGGCGATTAACAGATCCTTTGTGCTGTTGGTTTTCATCTACCTGAAGAGGAAAGATAGGAAACAGAAATAGGATGTTTTGAGCTGAGTACTACTGATGAAATTTGTAGTGATACAGCCTACCTGTAAGGCACCAGCAGTGCTAGTGGTTTATTTGATCTGAACTGATCCAATTGTTTTATTCTGTGACAACCACTGTTTACTGTTTCCAACAACAGCTATATAAAACTGAAGGCCTGGTGGACCTTCAGAAGCAAATTTTCTCTGTGTTTTGAAGAGTGAGCAGGTACAGGAAATGATGCAGCTCTCTCAGATTTGGGTGTTCTCACAAACCTGCAGCTAGAGTCCTGTTTCTCCCAGTGTGAGCAAGGGGAGAGAGGAACTTCAGTGGTTACTGGGATAACAGGGCACTGAGTAACACACAAACAAAGAAACAAACAAAAAACTTATATCCCTGTTCTGATCTGTAGCTCTTTAATGTTCTGGGCGTTCCTCTGCATCTCCAGACTTTTCCAGCCTGGAGAAGGTACTCTCTAGAAGTCCTCTTGACTGTCGGACAGAGTTGGCAAGATGCTGGAATGGCAAACCTCTCTCATTACAGTGCTCCCATGCTCACTACACAACTGATCAACTGGAGGTTGAAAAAGTGAGTCTGTAGACATGCAGTTCTATGTAACCTTTCCTAGCTTCTTTTTTTTTTTTTTTTTGCAGTAGCATACACTTAGCCAGGCCTCCTTAACTGATATTTTTTATGCTGAGTTCTCCTTTTTCCTCCTGCTGTTTGTGATATTCCCACAGGAGTTCCTTCCACTTTCCCCTGCTCTGGGCTCCCCTCGATTCACGATGTGCAACTTTGACATCTCCCCCCGCATTCAAACACTGGAAAACTAACATATAGCTTTTGCTCAGTCTTTCCATGGACTACTTGCTCTGAAGATCTCCTTGCTCAGTAGCAAGGTAACGATGTTTCATTCTTGGGTATGTATTTGGATCGGATTGGATCAGTAGTGGACTCAGCATGTCCTTTACATATTTGTAACTCTAGTATTGTTGACGAATACCAAGGGTTTTTTTTTAGCTAAACAGGAAGCAGCAACAAAACAGAGTGGCTTTGAATAGAAGCAGGGAAAAGAGTGAGTGCAGACCAAATATATATGATGCTTTCCCTGAGCAAGAACATACCTGCTTTTTCACACTCCTGTCAAACTCCAGGTTTTTGGCACACTTCGGAAGACACATCTTTAGGCAAGAAGTGCTTATCAGACCAATGAGATGTTGTATGAAGAGTCCTTTTGGTATGCTTATTTTGTTCCTTGGTTCCACTTTTTTCACCCCACACACTTTTCTGGAAGTCACGGTAAGCTGATAATCACTACAGGAAGGCTCACTTTCTTGAGTAGCTTTCCTGTGACCTTACATATGACACTGCTAAAGTCTCAGTCTACTCCAGCCATTAAATGCTTTAGACCACATAGGACTTACAAACAGTTCTGCAGTACCAATGAATTTGTAACACTTCTGTCATAGGTCAGAGGTTTTCTGAAATGAACAAAAAAAAAATTAAAAATGCAGGTATAAGGAAAATAATAATGCTTTGCACAGTCTCATGTTTCTGAGTGTATATTTTATTTCAATGAGTTTTAGCACTTTTCTAGTTTGAGTAATTTTAAAACCTATATGCTTTTGCCCTCAACCTCTCATGGAGGAAGAGTTTTGTAAAGGAGAATTTTTTTCAGGATTTCAATTTCTGTATTTTGATGAAATCAAGAAAAAGGAGATTAGGGGCTAAGATGTTGTAGCCAAAGGCTACTTTTAAATAAAATGCAGTTGGTTTTTTTTTTTTTTTTTTTTAATTCAAGAGAGATTTAAAAATGATACTAGAGGAATTTCAATTATACAAATTGGACTTGATGCCATAAAAGTAACTGCTTTCTCTAGAATGTACATTGACATTGCTAATCACGTCACTAATCTCAGGAGCACTGTAAACACTAAAAAGCAAACCAAAACAGGAAATAAATGTGTAGTACAATGTTCTGATGTCCTGTACATTTGCTGTTTTGTATAGGTCTGATTTCTTTGTCAAGTAAATAAAGAGGAAGGTGGTAGTTTTAGATTAGTATCTTAATTTTTATTGGAAAATTCATCCAGTTACATAGCATTACTCCTCCTCTTTAATTTACACACTGAAAAACATGTTAAAATGCCTTAGTGTGTGCCTGTGCTGTCCACAAATGGAGGTAGATAGCTAGCTGGACTTGGTGGGCTGAATGATGAAGGGCTATTGCAGAAATAAGTGGAATTTATCAACTGAATTCATTGAAAGGGTGATTTTATTGTACATAAATGACTATCATTGATAATTTTGAATCATTTGTTCTAGGAGTTTTCTCATTGTCTGGTAGTACAATATGACCAAGTTGTTCATTCTAAGGTAGCTTTTCTTGTGTGGTAGACCACAGCACATTGTAAGGAAAATAACCATACCGAGAAAAAAATGTGCATCAGTGGGAAAATAATATTAGTAATGATTAATTCTTGTTATGTAAATACTGAAACCAAACAAGACTGAAAAATCTTATTGCATGCCCATCAGAAAACCAGAATTAAGAGAGTTAATGGTTTATAAATAACATGATGTAAAGGCTGCTACTGAACTAGAAGGGAAGTCCTCTGAGAAAAAACTTCAAGCATTGTGCCCTATCAAGATAAATATCAGAAGACAGCTGATATTTTCTTACTAAAGCTGAGAAGTGTGGTGAAAAGCTGCTGGTGGACCACCAGAGCCTGGAGGATTTGCGATGCTGAGGGTTAGAGGTGTTTCTATGGCTATTCACACTCTTCAGATTCCTTTGTCTAGCAATACGTATTCTGCTAGCCTTAGGCTTGGATTAATAAGCAGAATAGTGTACCAGTTGTATTTTCAAAAATCTGTTTATTATTAATGATTTTATCAAGATAGAAAATTCCCTGTATGGTACAGAGGTCAGGAGTAAGTAGCAGTTTGAAAAGTCAGGGCAAGAGGTAAGAAAATGGTGCTTCACCACAGGCGAACCCTAGGACACCCCATAGCTGGTTCCATGCCACTGTTATCAATATGAGCTCTTTTTTTTTGTGCAGGACTTAGTGAAAGTACTCTTTTCCCTGGCTCAGTGCAGGACCAATTTCATTTAAACCATCTGTGACAAGTATGTGTGCCCACTCATGAAGGGCTTTATGATGTGTCTGGGTCCTCTCCAGCAAGTTTGTTCCAGTCCTTTAACTACTGCTACTGCTGGAAAGCTTTTATTTGCGTGTAGCATTAATTATTTTTTGTCATGATGTGTCCCACTGTGCTCTCTGCCAGGAAGCAGTATTGTTCTGTACCTCTCTGCCAGACTTTTAGACAGTTTTGCTTCCTCCCTCTAGTTTCCACTTTTGAGGTAATTTCTGCTTCTTTGATCTATCCAATCCAAGTTCTTGATACTGCCCTATGTGTTTTCAGTCAATGTACTGCATAGCTTTTTGAAAAACTGTGCTCCAAACAAGTACTGGTGCTTTAGTATTGCTAAGGCTTGCCAGTGTTGCCCTACACCTCCTCACACTCAGCAGATCTGCCCCTGAACAACATATGTTTTTTCCCAGCAGCCCAGTATGGTATATGGAGCCTTAGAGAGCACAGATAACTGTAGAGGCTACAGAGTTTAGAGTAGCCCTGTGGCATTGTCCAACCTGGGGCTATCTTCTGGAATCAACTTGAGCCCTAACCCATGTTCATTGCCTTCCTCTTCTCTTTCTCAGTGGCTGGAATAGAAGACACTGTACTACAAATATCTACCCTGGGTTTAAGGGGATCAATAAACTATGTTGTATTCTGTAGTGGCTGCTGACATGGGCTCTGATGGGCATTTTCATGCTTATGAAGAAAACTTACCTTCTAGCAAGCCAGCTGAAAGCCTGGAGTTTGTTCTCAGTGCCCTGAGGCGGTCTGATATCTACCCTAAAGCACCGGAAATGCCATTTCTGATGCCTGACATATTCTTTTCTCTTTGCCTGGTACTTACTGCAGCTGAGCCTATAGCAACTACAGTGATGAAAATGAATGTTTTGGCAGACCCAGCCTGAAGATATATGTGACTAGTGCAGAGCAGACAGTTATATGGACTTGTTAGGCATCGTTAATTGCTGTTTTATATTCCTAGAAGGTTCATCTTGCCTCTGAGCAGCAGGCCACAGAAATAGAAATAATTACTACTTGAATCTGCTACATACCAAGAACTGCCTATGGGCTGTCCATATATACAGGTTTTGTATGGAATCTATGGGCTCTGCACTGATCCTGTCAATTCCTGGCTGTGAGTGCACGTGCAAACTGCAGTCAATTCAAGTTCGCTGCGCAGAATGCAGTGCTTACAATGAAGAGAGAGAATAGCATAGATGGCAAGGAGCAGAGGGTATGTAGAAGAATGAAGCTGCTGTTGAACTGGTTGATTTGCTTCCTTTTAGGGGTGAAATAAGCTGAAGGACAGATCAATAGAGCCTCTTGTTGATACATCAACAGACAACAGACAGTCAGACCTCAAATCTCTGCAATTTAATAGCCTTTAAGATGTTTATTTCCTTTCCTTCCTTCCTTCCAGTACAGTGTGACTGCTTTCTCGTGAGCACAGGACCAGCTGTCCCCTGGGGACTGCACACGCACTGGGGACAGGTGCATCCTCATGGAGGATAACCTTTTGGAGGATAAGATGTTATCTAGCCCTCTTCCACTGGGGCCTCCCAAAGCTCCTGCCCTGCAGTAGTGCAGCACTGCATTAAAGCCTTTTCACATTCCTGTGGCCAAATAGAGTGCTGAGCGAGCACCAGCCTAAACTTGCCAGATGAGCTCACTGTCTCTTCTGTCCCTTCTGTGGGGTCATATCCTTTTCTACCTTGTCTATTAAGAATTATTAAGTTTTCATGCATGCACCATGAAGTGTCAATTTTGCCAACAAGGGAAATGGTCTACCTAGTGTGTTAAGACTCAAAGTTTTCCCTTTACTATCAGCTATTGAGTTACTTTATTACTATTACTGCTATTTTACTTGAATATTCAGATTACAGGCAGATTTTTCATTTCAATCTCTCTTGAGTTTCTGGGCCTGCATGGGAATCCCTCCTGAAATGCTTGTGGTGTTTACGGTTGTCTAGGTGAGCCTGTCCCCATTCTAGACACTGCTCTGGGCAAAACAGCAAACTGATCATAACACTTTAGTGTTTTTGTTTCTGTTTTGCATATATGAGAGCTCATTCTCATATTCTGTTCACCAAAAAAGGGTGATAGGCCTTCACATTAAAAAAAAAAAAGCCATGAAGGTAAAATAATACAATAATACTACCATTTATTTATTTATTTATTTATTTATCTGTTTGTTTATTGTGTATGTGAGTATGTTGGAAGAGCAAGAGGTTGGAGAAATAAAGGGGAATTATTATCTGCATAATGCCACCAAGCTGGGATTCCCATGGTTATTATTTATGTCTCAGTCCTCCTTTTTTGTTCCCTCTTTGTTTAAAGATTTGAAGAAAAAGCAATATAAAATGAAAAGCTCATCATTCTGTAAGAAAACTAATCTAAAGCACAATGGAGTGGGGGGAATGTTAACCAGTGTATTCTGGAAAGAGCAAGAAATCTGCTAACAATTGCACATTGACTGCATTTTCAGAGGTGTACCACAGTATTAAGCTCTCTTCTAGGTGAGCGTGTTTCCTTCTTTACTGCAAATATATATAGAGAAGAGGTAGACTAGACTTACATATTTGTCTTCCTTCTGCTAAAGCATAACTTACATGTCTTGGAAGGAGACTTTTTATTCAGAGATCCCCTGCTATCTCTGTACCATCATTTCAGAAGAAATTAAGTTCAAGGTTGCAGTCTGTCCTGCTACTAGTTTAGGAACATTTTTAGCTGCTTCCTGTGTCCCAGCCTAAATGTCTCCTCAGAGCTTTCCTCACAGTCCTCTCAGTCAGGCAGTCAGAGCAGTTCCCTGGTTCTGCTTTCCTGGTCTGGTTTTCCATCATTGAAGGTGTATGCTGTCGTGCCAAATTGCTGGACTCTGACTCAAAAATTTGTTTAGTGGAGATTAGTGCTCTGCTAGCACAGCTGTCTGCTTGCAGCTGCCCTGTGTTTGGACTGCCTGCACTACCCATTCTGAAGCTTCTCCTAATTGTGCTGTGTGATAAGCCCTTCACATGCATGATTTGGAGCAAAATGACAAAAAGCATCCGGGGATGGAGAACAAAAAGAAGGTGAGATGTACATCCCCAGTGTTACCCAGTCTGCTTTGATATGAAGCACCTCCAGTGAGAAAAGTATGGCAGCTCTCCCTCCCTCATCCAAGACAACTGACAGCTGGCTGGCTGAGCAGCCGGTTTACAGCTCATTAACACTGACAAGGCCAGGCTTTGACTTCTTATTGCCAGCAAAAACAATACAATTGGATCTCCCAGAGGGACAAAAATGCTAAGTGAAAATATGCTAATGTTCTGCTCAAACCTTCTTCTTTGGAAGGTGTTTAGACAGAAAGATACATGGAGATCAAAGAAAGAAAGGAAGGAGCTCAGGGACTTCTGTGGTAATCAGTGTTAGTTTTGCTCTCTTCTTGGTGTTACTCTTGTGAAAAATGTCCAGCTCCATTGTGAATTTGTCTTACTCTGCCTGCCTGGAGCATGCCTTTGATGCTGATGTGCTGATCTCAGTGCTTTCTCCCTTGTCTTCTGGAGAGAGATGACACAACTGCCTTTTCCTGCTGTTGTTTTATCATCATATCCTGACAAAAATGATCTCACAACAAGATCTGGAAGGAGGGAGCAAGAAGAACAGTTTTCACCAGGTCTTGGCTAGATGAAAAGCACTGGGCTATGCTAGGGCTGCACATCACAGAGACTTGAAAAAAAAAGTGTCCAAAAATTCCTGTACATAAGAGAATCACAGTGGAGGAACTCTTGCAGTAGCTGACTTGTTTTGTCATGTGCTGTCTGGTGTTTCTCACCCTAAAAGATCAGTCACTATACAGTGGGGTGAAAGATAGCCATATTCTTCTCTTCCATAGCACAGGAGCTCTGTGGAGAACTCAAGCCTTGAGCCTCTGTATCTAGTGCTAATGGGCTGTTATTTTTAAAATTCATTAAATACGTGAAGAACCCAAACTCCAAAGGGCAGCTCAGCCACGAAAAATCCCTTCAGCTGGGATCCTTTCCTCTTTGGTGTGGCTCAGTAAAATTACTGATTTTAAAGGACATAAACAAGCAGGAATAGTACAGTCGATGGCAATCAAATCCTACCTAGAGAAGAAGAACAGCATAAGGGCTTAAGTAGTTATGCTGTTAACAGTACATGTGTATATATTTGTCTATGAGGAATCAACTGATGAGCAGTGTATGGAAGTGGGCGGAGTCAGCTATGAAGAAATAAAAGAATGAGTTTGATTTCTAACATCTTCTGAATCCAGAATCCTTTCTGTTTTCCAGCTGCCCTGCCAAAATTATCCTTTATTACTTTAAACAAAAGGTCGTTACAAAGAAGAGTGCCAAGGCAGTATGAAATTACTCTTTTCTCTTGTACTGGTATTTATTAGAGGACTGAAGCACCTCCACTGTAATTTTTCATACTTTTCAGGGATAAATATATAATTTTTTGGTTTGGAAAGCAAAGAATTACATTTTCTTTACTGGAAACAGTTGAAGTTCAAAGAAGAATATCTCCATGGCACAGGATGATTGCATTGTATTGACTGGAGAATATTAATGGTTTGTTGCTTTTATATTTAACTTGTCTGTGAGTGGCTTGCTCAGTATCTGTTTTGTTACAACATTTCTTATATGTAATTTAGGAACACTAAATTCCAATGGTACCAGTAATCCCCTCCCATTGCTATATCCTCTAGATCTGAAGGTCAGAAATGTTGCTCTTGCTGTAATGGCCAAGTCTTCCCTTTTGCACATCTCAAGCTCAGAATCCCATGCAGCCTTCCCTCTTAGTGGATCTAAATGCTACTATTCAGTTTTGTTGGCTAGTGCATCAAGATCTGGAAGCTTTCTATGCTGGAGAAGACACCATAATACTGACAAAACCTCCTGAGGGTTTACTTCTCAACTAAGTATCTAGCAGGCACCTTGCTTTTAGTTCCATAATGCCCATCTCCAGTTTTTGCAGCATTGTTGCTGTCAGATTCAATGACCTTGTACTTTTGGAATCTCCTTCCCATTTGTCTTCTCTCTCTCCCATCAGACTGCTCTCATTCAGCTTCCCTTCATCAAAAGAGAGATGGAGGGAACATTAAATACAGTTTGGCATGAGACAAGAAGGAATGAAATTCTATGCACTAAGAGTTAACTTTATGAGCAAGTGTTTCATAGGAAAGGTGATAGCTGTTTCATAACAGATGAGTCTAGACTTCATTCATTCATTGCTTCTTTCATTGCTGAGGCTGCAGGGCAGCTCTGTTTACAAGGGAAATGGATTTTTAAGTGAAGCTGTTCAGACAGATAGTGAATAGCAGGCTAGTGTTTGACTTGTGGCTACAAATCATACAGCTTACCTTCAGTTCACTAGAAAAACGGAAAATTTTCTGTTTTGCTAGACAATCTGTGAAGTACAAAGTCTGAAGCAGTGGGCAAGTACTTTGAATGGATGTACCACCTCATTAGAATTTTCCACTCTCATCTCTTGGCGGGACACTTCAGTACACAGCCTAGACAGTCTATGCATGCAACCTTTCTCTCTGTTAATAACAGTCCCAGAATCCTCTTGAGATCAGCGAGATCAAGGCTCACAGAAAATAAGATTTGGAAAGCAATTCCTGCTAGAAACCATGATGCAGAGAGCCTCTGCATATGCCATTTTCCATTAATCCCCATGCGTTAATCAATGGCTAGGAATGTGCTGCCGATGACAAGTGCTGGTGTCACACTATGACTGATGGATTTAGGGATAGAATGGTGCAGGCTGAGAGCTGCTGAAACTCTCAGGAGGACCTTGGCATAGATTCGCACACTATTTCATGAAGTCTGGATTGATGAGGTGGAAACAGATCTCGACACACTGCAGCCAAGCTACTCAGAAAACATGCCAAGAGCTTGAAATGCCAAATTCATCTCTTAAAATCTTTACCCCCTCAGATTTGCTTTCCCTGCTAGTGATTGGAAGCTCTTGCTGGGTAGGACTTGAACAGCAGAATGGGGCCTGCCTGTCCCCTTCTGATGATCACAACATCTTTTGTAGGTAGTGCCATATGCACATGTACTCCTCACAGCAACAGAAAAGCTGCAGGGAGGAAGAAAGCCAGGCAGCTATTGAAAACTGAACAAAAAGTTAAGTGAATACTCTCATTCAATGCAGGACAGACACAAGGCCGGCACAGGTTTCAGAAATAAGCTCATGTGCAATCCAGCAGCCCCTTTACTCATGCTGCAGCCAGATTATTTGCTACCCTGTTTGTGTGATGAAGAATCAAGAATGCTAAGTCTGTTTCCTCCAGATGATGTCTTAGGGTAGAAATGCAGCTGCATACAGTGTAGTTTCCTTGCCTTCATCTTGGAAACTTCCCTATGGAAGTGGAGAAGTTTTCTGGCTGTAGAGACATAAGCAAATATACTTTATTGTCTGAAGCACTGTCTCCATATTTGAACACTTTCCACCCTCCCTCCCTCTGTCCCCTGGTAATAATTTTCTGAGATTGCATCACATCTTTTCATGAGACTTATTTTTGAGTGATTTTATTTTAACAGGGCTACACAGAGCTCAGCCATTGTGATAACTGAATGTCCTGTTTTATAGTCTCAGCTCAGTTTAGCAAGTATTCTGTTAATATTCAGAGTGTGTTTGCCTATAATAATAACATTTATAATCAGATCCAATAATCTTTTACAGTTCTAATGCATTCTTAGGAAAGTATTTAAATATGTATTCCCTGGAGAGTTGCTGGGATAATGTTGACAATAAAATGGCTCATTCTAATACAGCCCAGTGTTTCTTCATTGCTTGCATAAATATTTTTTTCCCAACTACTTAAAGAGGACATTTTGACTAAATAAAATACCAAGTTAAATTTGTATCTTCATATGCTTTATTCAAGGTTGAAATTTGAAATTACCACTGTTATTCACTGCATCGCTATTATTATCACTCTATATTATAATATTGTGGGTTCATGATGATGTGTTAATTAACTATATTCATCACATGCTTGAGCTCAGGCAGCTATTGACAGATGTTGGTACTGTCATCACAGCAGCTCCTGAGGGAGCAGATAAGGACCTGTCAGACTTTGAGGGCAATAGGATTGTTAGTGACTCTCCAGGGAACCTGTGAAAACAAATGTCATTCGCTCTCATCTTCATACTGTTTCCATTCATCTTTGTCATGGCATTGCTCTCTCTTTCTCATTCACTAGAGTGCCCAAGGAGCAGTATCATTTGTGTTGTCAGCTCTGGTGGGAGTGATCTAGTTACTATAAATGTATGTCAGCCGGGGGAGGAGTGAAAGGATGTTGACCAAAGTTACCTACCATACCTCGAGAGAACTGTTCTAGTTATCCTTTTCTTCCCTCAATGAGTTTCTTAGTGACTTGGGACAAGTCTTTGGCTAATATCAGATAGAAAACTCTGAATTTTTCCATTATTACCTTGTGGTTCAGGGAAACAGTCCATGGATGTGGTGGATATTGATATCAGAATTCCTATTACTGAGGTGCAGACCAGGGTGAGGAATTAATAGAGATCAAGATGCTGAGTTACCCCAAAAGAACAAAGAGGATGTATTTGCATTCCCCCCAGATCCAGCTCCCTCACACCTAACCTGTCCTCATCCTTCCAGAATACTGAGTGAGAATTTTTCCACTTATCCTCTTTCAAAAAATAAAAATACAAAAAAAAAAAAAAAGTATTAAATGCCGTGTACTTCCACAGAGTTATAATAGACATAAAAAGGGCTGTTGAGAAGTCATGTTTGGCTATAAAGCCTGCATTACTTCTAGGAACATTGATTCTGGATAAATAAAAAAAAAAAAAAAAAAGGAGAAAGAGAAAGGAAAACAGATTTTGAAAATAATTTCTTTCCTTTTGAAGTACAAGATTTATCTTCTTTTACAGGGATTTTATGTGTTAATTCATGGTTTGATTAAATTCTTCCTAAGGCCTGGTTCAGCCAAGTTTGATTTCCTTAATTCCAAATGCTTAAGTAGTTTTAAGTCAACTGGATTTAATCCTTTCATTAAAGATAAACTCTTTTTAATGCTTTGTTAAGTTTGGACAGAAAGTGAAGAAGAATCAGACGAAATAGAACCGGCAATGGAGCATACAGTCTACATTCATGTCTGGATGCAGGATTGACTCTATATTAAGCATGCTTGACACGTCATTTTCCAATCTGTCTTTAGAAGCTTCCAGAGATGAAGATCACATATTCTCTGCAGATGAGTTCTCTAGTCCTTCAGTAGTGTCTCACACACAGCTTTCTTCCATTTATTTAATTGTGCTGCTGAAACTGTTACTACAACTCTCTTCAAGTTTTTCTTGATAAGTTTAGTTACACAAACCTTTGCTTATTCTTTCTGCTTACCTAAATTGTCACATTTATTTCTTAAAGGACAGATCACTGAGCTGGACACTATACAAGCTGAAACCATAATGGAGAATGTCATACATCCTGCAGAACTGGCCTTTGCATTCATATGTCTGAGGAAAGCTTTTGTTTTTTTTGTGCTTAAACTTCAGTCTGTGTTAGATCTATGTATGAAATGAGCCATTCATCATGATGTGGAGTCGAACAGCCATTTGGACATTATCACGACACACTAGTGAAAGACTGAGCACTTATAAATGTTTTTTTGTTGTTGTTGTTTCAGTAAAGCCAGATGTTGCAATAATTACTCATTACATAACATACAAGAAAAATCCTGGCTGGATTTCTCCCATTTATGTCTCAAAACGAGAAGTAATTTCTAATTCCAGACTAGAAATTGCTTTTCTCTCTTCCTCTTCCTCTTCCTCTTCCTCTTCCTCTTCCTCTTCCTCTTCCTCTTCCTCTTCCTCTTCCTCTTCCTCTTCCTCTTCCTCTTCCTCTTCCTCTTCCTCTTCCTCTTCCTCTTCCTCTTCCTCTTCCTCTTCCTCTTCCTCTTCCTCTTCCTCTTCCTCTTCCTCTCTCTCTCTCTCTCTCTCTCTTCCTCTTCTCTTCCATTCTTTCCCTTTCCCCTCCCCTCCCCTCCCCTCCCCTCCCCTCCCCTCCCCTCCCCTCCCCTCCCCTCCCCTCCCCTCCCCTCCCCTCCCCTCCCCTCCCCTCCCCTCCCCTCCCCTCCCCTCCCCTCCCCTCCCCTCCCCTCCCCTCCCCTTCCCTCCCCATCCCTCCCCTCCCCCCTCTCCCCTCTCCCCTCTCCCCTCTCCCCTCTTCCCTCTCCCCTCTCCCCTCTCTCCTTTACTTTTTCCTTTTTCCTTTTTCCTTTTTCCTTTTTCCTTTTTCCTTTTTCCTTTTTCCTTTTTCCTTTTTCCTTTTTCCTTTTTCCTTTTTCCTTTTTCCTTCCCTATCTTTATTTTCTCTGCTGAAATACAGCATAGAAAAAAAAATCTTATGGATCTGGATCCCTCCCATTAAAAAGGCGATGGAAACAAATATGACTACATTCAATACTAATAGAACACAAGAAAGGAAGTTTACTTTGATGTTGATCAATCAAAGGCAAAAACTTTACCAAGAAAGGCCCTGGAGTCCTCATCCTTGTAGGTAATGGAAATCCAACTGGACACCATCCTGTGCAACCTGCTAATGCATGCCACTGCATAAGCAAGCACAAAGAACATTGGACCAGATGTTCTCCACATCAGCCATTCTGTGCTTCTACAAAGTGAGTGATGACTTTCTTCTGTGGACTATCTATCTCCATTTGGCACTATTAATTTTAGCAGGATCTAGTTCTCATAGGAGATAGACCTGAGGTTGTTTTTTTTTTTGTTTTTTTTTTTTTGTAGGCTTGAACAAAAGTGTATTCTTCTGTTTAAAACACCAAACTTCTATTCATTCATGCAGTAACCAAGCACTTACACTCAAAGTATTGTTTATGGTCAAGGAGAATGCATTTCTTACTTATTAGCAAAGCCAGGGATACATTATTATCATAAGTGAAATATTTATAGTCTATCCAGTATTAAAACAATACAAAAAATAAAATAAAAGGGAACAACAGGAAAATGGCCATAGGCACCTAGCTAATTAAAATAAAACCAACAAAAACAATGTTATCACAACTAAGAGCAGAAAACAAAGCTACCAGCAGGTCAAGGAATGTTTAGAGATGGCAAACCTGACTAGCCTCACTCCTGAGTCAAGGTGTCTTCCAAAATCTGAATGAATATTTTGGTCTGGGAATGGCAGTGCTGCATCACAGGGCCACATTTCCAGCACAATACAGATCTCTGAAGTGCTGTTTAAGATCATTGGCATGTGATTATCAGTAGTCCTCTGATTATTTCTGCCATAGAACTCTCACTTTTTTTAACTAAGTCTTGTTTAAGAGACAATACTTTCTGTACAACTGCCTTGTTCTGCCCGGGTTGCTCTCTTTTCAGAAAACCCTGGTGTAGCTGTCTCTCCAAAGCAAGTTTCAACTCGATGAGGTAAAGGACACTTTTGTCTAATAGTGGTACTTTTCCTCTTTTCCAACTCTCTTTTTCTAATTGCTTTTTATTAATTCCATTAATTTATGCATTTATTTGGAGCAATACCATTACTGCAAGCCCTAGGGTCTTACCTGCTTACCTGTTACTGAATTCTCCTTTTTCCCCCAGGTGCTTTCATCATTTTTGTCAGATTTCTGTGTGTTGGCTGTTGCACTTGTTTTCAACACAAAATAAATAAATACCCTATTTGCCTCTAGCCTGATCGTCCATTCATCTTCTAATACAGCACTGTCTAAGGCTCCTGCAAACAATCCCTCTGCTGTTGTTTTCAGGCTTTTTGTGCTATTCTACTTGTGAGTATCCAAAGACTCTCAGAGGGAGATGAGGCTTTGCCAGTGACTGCATCTTGTGCCAGTTACTATAGCAAACAGAATCCACAATCCACAAGCTATTCTATGTTTTATGACCTCTGAGTACTTTTTGTCTCAAGTTGTATGCAGTACAAAGTGATAAAGTCTTGTGCTCCTCACCGCAGAACTATTGCTGATGTGCAAGAATTCAGCAGAATAGAAAATTATTATTATTGTATATTATTATTGTTTTTATCAGATGTTAACTTAGAGTCTTCAGTGTCTCCTGAGTCTGCCTACACCTCCTGTCACACAGTATCCTATATCTCTGCCTCTCTGTAATATTTTATGGTGGTCTTAATCCTGCAGTATGAAAGACTGGTTCTACAGTATTGCAATTTGAAAACTTTTTTTTTCTCTTATCTGGCTTCTAATTTTAGTATTTTAGCAAACCCCAAAATAATAATAAGTCAGTGACAAAAAAAGAAGAAAGCTTAGCCCCCAAACTTCTGCCTTACACATCCATGCAAAGGATTCCCCAGCGTCTTCCCAGCTCTTCCTAGTGAGGTTTCAGTGCTACGATACCAGCTAACCCAGAACTGGCTGTTCTGAGAGAGATATACTGTTTCCACTGTTGGTTGTGCTAACATCCCTGTCATGAAGCACAGAGGAGCTGTCAGTACTCCCTGCATGTTCAATACCACTCCAGGGCATTTCCAACATCCCACTCTTCCAGGAGGGCTGTTCTGTAATTCATTTCACTCCTGTCAGCTAGCACTGTTCAACTATCAGTCTGTACTAATTAGTCGAGCAGAGATCTTGTTCTATTGTCTCTTCAGCATCTTCTTGTGTGATCCCAGAGCCTCTCCAAAACCAGCAATTTGTTCTATGCCATTTCTAGGAGAGCCCTTAGCAGATGTGTTTTTCACATTTTCTAGATCAGAAACCAAAGGAAAAAAATATATTTTGTCTGACTTATATATATAATATACTTGTCTGACTTTACACTTCTATATTATTCTACCTTATATAGACATATCTTCATGTTGTTTCTTAAAAAAACCAAACCAAAACAAAAACCAACCAACCAAACAAACAAGTGTAATGCTATTTCTACTCAGCTATGTTTGCAATATCTCTTCTGTTCCTTCTTACGTTTAATTTTAAATCTGCTTACCAAGCTTAGTTGAAGTTGATTGAGCTTAAGAGGTCTCTTTGAGAAAAGACACCCAAATATTAAAATATTATGTCCCTGGCTCAGGGAATGGCATGCAGGGCTCAACCCTCCTTGGAGGTAGCAGCCAGACAGTAATCCTTTTTGCACAGAGTAGCACCAGTCAGTGCTCCAGGAGCTCTGGAGCTCCGTGAGCTACGGCACATACTACCGCTTCTTGAAGAGCACTAAGCCACAGTAGCTGGTGTTTTCAAGAGAGAGTCACGCAAGTGAGAAGGCAGCTCTGACAAAATGTGCAGGCAAGCTTTTCAGATCTGAGCTAGGACAAAGAAATTTTTCTGACCTGCAAGGGTTACTTGAGCAACACTGAGAACTCATGAAGTGTGGGGATATGGGGACCTGCACTTGACCTAGATTTGAAGAGGAATCATGGTTTCATTCACCACTCCGTTTCATAGTATTGTCACTGACAAAAGGAGAATTCTAAGAAAGGAAAACTACAATGTTAGTTAGAAACACTTTAAACTGTGGTGTGAAGTATATTGCTATGCTCCTTTCTATCCTTACCAGATTTCCTGGGTAAATAACAAATACTTTGGAGAGTACCCAGCTAGATGATTTTGTAGATAGCATGCAGTTTGGTTAGCTCATGTAATGTAAACATAGTTCTATTAGTGGCTAGCACTCTACCCACTTATTTCTCAATTAAATGCTAGTGGCAGCAATTTTTCTTCATGTTAATTTATGAATTAACTGTAACATTGCCAGCACACACTACAAAATGCCACTTGTTATTTGTTCTTTGCCTAACTGGACGCTTATTCACTTGATTAATTAATTTATTTCCATCTGTGCTATTGCCACCCAGGCTTTAGAACTGAAACAACCCAGAACATTGTTTCTTCACTGCTTTCCATTCTGGAGACACTCAAGACCCAGGTTCATCTTTATCCCCTGCCTTGTTCAGGATTAATGCTGATCCACAGGCAGATCAGAATGGGTCATAAATTGAGTTCATGCCCAGGGCAACAGAGATTCCAACCATAAGAGAGGATTTTACCAGTAACTATGGACAAAGTACTTCAATTGAGCACCTGGTTTAAAACAGAGAGGTGGCTGTCTCTTCATTCTTCCCTTAGGAAGTTCAGTAGGAGATGGATCAATATCTGCCCTTATCCAAATCATTTGGGATTATGAGTTTAATAAAAATTCCAGAAGAAAAAACATTTGCAGCTTTGAAAAACCCAGTCCAGCCAGATATGTCAGAGCAAGCTGTCTTTGGAGGTTAAAGGCACTTGTTGCCTACTCACAGTTCAATGTGCATAGCTGATGGGAAGTATCAGCTCTAAGATGGACTTCTATGATGTTCCTTACTGCTTAGGAAAAAAGGTTAACTTTGTCTCTAAGGAATGATTTTTTAAAGGTTACTTTAATGTCAAATTAATGATTTTTATTTCCTAGTAATACAATTTTCAGCATTTGGTGGATTCTTTTATTTAAAATAACTGTTGGGTGACATTTTAAAACCAATCTGCTGTTTTGGCTAGTTGAGAACTTGAAGCATAATGATTAAAAATGGAAGGTCACAAAAGCATTACTGAAACAGCTGCCCTTGATATTAAACTCTGAAGTACAATCTCTCTCTGGACATTTTCTGCTTCCAAATATATCTGTATCCATATCCATATAATTTTCATCACTATGCTACTTCAGCAGTTGCAATCATTGACTGAGAAATGGACCTCTCCTGTGCTAGATGCATGCACACACTCAGACCCTTTCCCTGATGCTGGAAAAATTCATATGTAACTTCAGAATGCCTGTGAAGAAGCATGAGGAGAATTGAAGAATGGGTGGTCTTTAAAGTGATGCTTCATTTTGAAAACCAGAATACATATATACCAGCAAAGTGAATCACAGCAATGTAATCTAGACTGTTACCTCTGGGACTTAGTTTACCACAGTAGCTCTACAGGCTGTGGATGAAAGCAGAGTCCTTCTGTTTGGAAGCATTCATTCACACATTAAAATCCAACTCCAGTTTGCAGAATCTGAGTATTGAATAGAGAAGCAAGAGCAAAAGTTTAACTCTTTTCTTTGAATAAATATTTGTCTGTATAATAAGCTTCCTGAAACAATGAGCAATTACTTAGTGTTCGCTGTTTAAATTCCTCTTTCAGGAAACTGCTTCCATTTTTTTTATTTCCAGGTTAGAAATGCTGATAATTGTCTTAATTTACCTTTTAGTATCCTTTCAACCACTGTTTGTGGTGCATAGTTTAATTTCCCAGTGGTTTGTTGGTGTAAGAAAATAAAACGTGACCAGTAAGAAGTTTCCGTTTCTAGTTTTGGTAAGGCATGGGCAGATCTACCACATGGCTTCTGAGGGTTTTGCATGTGCTTGATCTCTGTGTGCAACTCTCACTTTGCAGTAACAGACATCACATAGACTCACATGCACTTTCTTTACTGCTGGGTGCCAGCTAGACTGCTGACAGCTAGTTCAGAATGTTCCCTGGATGAGATCTGGATTAATAATATTATAGTGATGTATAGACAAGTACAAGATAATAAAAATGTTTGAACAGTGTTATTTTTTAAAGTTTCCATACAACTTCCTCCTCTGCTTGTCCACTGCAGTAAGAGAGAAATTGTGAAAGGAAATTGATCTACTCAACATATTTCTCAGACTAGTGACGAGAAGCACCTAAATTTGTATGTTCTCAGCTCCATGGGAAAAGAGCTACCTGCTCTGGCCAGGCCTGTGCCCAGACCTGCACTTCTCTGTCCTCCCATCATAGCCTGAAGGAAGAGCCAGGTGCTGTGATTCAATGTGTATTCATACAGATGACCAAAATAGGTCAGAGCAGTCATGCTTGGAATGCATCTGTCTGTTTATTGGTGAGAAGGGGAGAGAAAAATCCCCATCTAGGTCAGATGTAGCTCTGGGTAGAAATTAGGATTGATGAGTCAGCCCTCATAGTTGGTTTGTAATAGCCAGTGCTTCACAGGGAGCAGCTAGCTTCTGGCACCCTTACATGAATAACAGCTTGCCTCCCAAAGCTAGCCACTGCTCTGGAGGCCCAGCTTTAGCAGTCAGTGGGCTCTGCGTGATGTCAGCCTTGGATGAGAGCTGGTCCTCATACCTTGTGGTGTATATGGAGGAGGTGGTGCTTCTGTGCTTGAGTCAGCCCTTGCATTTCTACCATGGCCAGTGCTTCTGGCTTCATAGGCAATGTAAGTGCTACTGCTGGCAAGGGATGGCACCCTCACGGAAAGACATCAGTCAACATGGGCTGCTACTGGGGACAAGAAGGCATGTGGCACCCAAATATGCCAGAGTTTACTTTGATTCTCACTCTTTTTTGTAAGGCTGTACTTCAGGGGTATTATGATCCCTTCTCTGATAGTGCATACATTGCTCCCAACACTTAACACCTTCCAGGCTGCAATTTTGGGGTGCTACCTGCTTGTTAATCAGCTCCTTGTGCTCCTGCCATCATACAACTACTTTTCTGAGTTGCAGAAAAGCAGTCACAAGCCCATTTCACAGTGTGGCAGGAGTGTACACAAAATATAAAATACATATTTATCAGAATTTGTATCTTAGAAATATATCTCTTTTATTATTATTACTACTACTACTATTACTATTAATTGCCATTGCCACGAATCTTAATATTGAACATATCTGCAGAATTTTACTCCACGTACTCCACCTGAAAAATATTTTTTTCCTAGCCTCTCAATGCTCTTTTAAATCTCCTTTTGCTGAATTTTCTCACGTTTCTAGGAGTCAGTCTTGTAGCATCACAATTGTCTTTGCCAGCTCTTAATATTGCTTTCCTATGTGCATCAGCAGTACGTTTATACCTGTCTTACTGACATCAATCTGGGATGAAATTTTTCCACAATGTCAGGAGAGGATTATCAGAAAAGGTTTGTGATGTGTATTCTTATAGCATTTTTCACTACCAGACAGGTACACTCATACCAGTGCCACAGGCATTGTGTTAAACAAAAAGAGATAATTGTATTTGAAGGCAAGGTAGGACTAGTAGGTGCAGAAGGGTATCACAGGAAGCAGTGGATAATTTTGATTAGTGTAGTAAGGAGTTATTATGACTCATAGTCCTCTAAAGCCTGTGGCAAGTTTTAAGGATGAGATTTGTTGGAAAATGACGGTACATCATGATGTGTAGGAGGAACTCCTTTGAGTGTGAAGGGCTGAGGTCACTTATGGAAAAGTGGTATGGGGGGAATGGGATCTGTTGCCTTAAGCATGATTCCCGCAGTAGAGTGGAGGAAACTTTAAAATGGAGAGAAGCATCTAAGCATGATGGAGAGCAATGAAATGACCTGCTGACTGCTGCAGTCACAAGCATGTTATGTGTCTGTGGAAGCTCGAGAGCTGGGTCTGGGAATATCTCCTTATTCTTATGCTGCAGTCACTGCAAAGTGTTTGAAGATCTCCTTATTCAAACAGTTTTACATTTAGAGTTTGAGTGCTAAAAGGCAGAACAGACTCCAGAAGAAAAGGCTCAAGGTAATTTTTAATGCTATCTTTCTGAAGCAAAAAAAATATGCATGATAAACCCAGTGGAGGAATAAAGTCATATAAGAAAATTAGAAAGGAAACAAAAATGGAGCTGGATTTCTTGTGCAGAAAAATTGAAATAGAAGATATCCTTGACAAAATTAAAATTCCTAAGGTCAAATGCAAAGAGCATTTTGTTCCTTTCTTTGTTAGCAGGTGTGCCCAAACTCATAGGCTCTGTTGTGTGGTTTAAAGATTTCCAATATGCTGCTCTCTAGTCATTTCTGCATGTGACTTAGAGAGAATAGTTCTTGTCGTCCCCAATTTGCAAGTGTTCAGACTCTTCTGTTCTGAGAATACTGAAGCAGCATCATTAAATGGCTCCAGAAATAGTACTACTTTGAGGTATTAAAATGCCAGCAGTTATTAGAAAAATCAATCTGTTATGCAGTATTTCCTAAAAGCCCCTGACTCTTCTCTTACATCTCTTTACCCATGCCAGTATTAAGAACCAAGAATGAATGCCAAACACGAGCCTTTTTATTCAAGATGAAAACCCTTTGACTTTCAGTGCTTGAAATCTCATCTTCCTGTAAAGCAATTGTCTCTGCTGCGTAATAGAGGAAAAAGTAATTCTGACTGTAAGTAGACAAGATAACAAGCAAGATGGGGTTTAGGTCATGTTTTTACTTTACTTTTATATTGCATCCTTTCATTCTCTTTGTAATAACTTGAGCTGAACTTAATGAGTTAACAAATCCAACACTCCCACTGACTTAAATGGAGGTTGAAGGATCTCAGCAGTTTTGAGTTAGTGAGTACATTTTCCCTGTAATGCAGGAAAGAAGGCTGGACTGTATCTAGCAGTACCTCTTATATATGCTGTAGTCTCTGTGTTCAGGTTTTTAGTCAAGAATAGTATTTACATTTCTGGCAAAGTCTCTTATGCCTTGGGATACCTATCCAATTTTATTGCTATACAGTAAGATATCAGTTCTGTGTGCAACTTTGCCCAGGGAGCTGATCAAAGAACTACCATAGTCTTCAGGTTTCAGTGCTGGGCTTGCACTCTGCATGGAGCTATATGTCACAGCCTCCCACAACACAGCTCTGATAGTTCATTTAGAAACACTGCTTTGTGAAGACAGGTGGGAAGTGAACAAGGAAAAAAACCCAAAAGAGGGAGAAAATTTTCCAGCACTGTCTGGAAACTTATGGAGTGCTGAGCAGATCTGCCAGGAACTTCTCTCCATCAGAGTATAAGGAAAACATGGAACTTAATACAGCACAGAATGCTCCATGGCCCCTCTGTCATCTCACAGTTAATCCTTAACCACAGACTCCCCGTCAAAACTGAAATCAAAGAAGCAGCACTCTGTTTTTCACGTTTTGCATTAAAACAATGAAGTCCTGCTTCCTCAACGCAGTGTCCTTGAAGATAAATAAGATACTGATTTCTGCCAGAAGCTCTTGATTTGTCACTGCCCTCAGCCTGCACAGACTGCAGCACTGTGATAGCAGAGCGTCACACTGCAGTGCAGGATCAGCTCTCAATGCAGGCATTGGAGGCTGCAGTGTAAGACTGCAATGCTACACTGCAGAGCTGCTGAGCTTTGGAAAAGCTGCAGTTAGATCTGGTTGAGCAAGCAAAGCATTCACTCGCGGGATTAAACCTATTTTGCCATTTGTGTGGCATCTGTGAGGAGACTGTGCACTTCTCAGATATTTCTGTAAGAGTCAGGAGACATGAAAGAATTTATCCTCTGTTTCTTTGTTAGGTGGGAGAAAAGGAGGCTGCTCTGGCAGACTTCTGATGTACACCCAGGCTCTGCACCAAAGAGGTCTGCATTTTCTATTGCTTTCCAAAAATGTACAAATAAGTACATTAATTAATTAATGTATTTTGCTTTCTATGATCCTATATGAGTAAGAGGGAGGGGAGAACAGTGGCACAAACCAGGGAGCAGATACAAAATAATAAATTCCTTTTCAACAGGAGTGCTGATGTTTTTCCCTTGACTGATCTGTTAAAGCCAGAAGGAATCTGGAGGTTTTCTCTCTGTCTTTCTCAGTGCTTCGAAGGGCTCACGCAGTGGTTCTGTGATGATGAGTAGCTGGGTCTGTGGGAGAAGGAGTAGCAGAGCTGCCTTTCAGAGGTGAGACAGCTCTGGCCTTTTCTTCCACACTTCTACCACACTTCCTCTTGGCTGAAAACTGGTACCTCCAAACTAGTTTTTGGTCAGAAGAACCCGATGGCAGTGAGGTTCTCAGATGTGTTGCAATGCACAGATGTAAGAAGGGCAGTGCAAGAAGGTCTGCTGATACAAGAAATTGTTTATATATCTGCTAATAACCCTGGTAAGCAAGGCCATGGGATAGTGCTCTTGTAGCCTCCTTTCATCCTCCTGTTAGCTACATATAAACCAGCTCTCTACCCTTGAAGAGATTGGTGGAAGGTAGATTTTTAAGAGGAGATGAGATAACTGCCTAGTTTTGGCCTCAGATATTTTAAATCTGTTAGTATACTGATACTAGAAGACAGCGCAAAATTTTCTGATGAATCTGGACACCTGCATTCAGCAGCAGCATGGTCTGTGCCTGTAAACAGTTTACCGAGCTGGTTCGGCCCCGTTCCATGACAATAGGTGCGGGAGACCCATGGATCCACGCCCCAGGAAAGAGGAAGGGGGAAAGGGAAAAGGGAAAAGGGAGATGGGCCTAGGAACAAAACAGAGGCAACGATCTGAGGAGGAAAGCTGATTTACTATGTAAGATATCAGAAAGCAAAATAACACAATATAATACAATATAATTGGAATTTGAGGCTAATAAATTAAATAAAATGAGCAAGAGAAAGTGTCTGATAAACCAAAGGCCTTAACACTAACGCTGAAGGTGGACAGCAGCGAGCACCCATTGCTGAGTCCATCCCAAAGGAAAGAGAGTGTCCCGTGACCGCAGACAGTTTTTATCTTTCCCTCTGAGCGAAAACACATAAAAATGCAAAGCATCACAAAGTCCTCTGGGGAATGTAGTTCTTCTCTTCTGAGACAGGTATACCCATAACTATCGATGATCCACAGAACTGGACCATTAACTCTTTAACTCTTAACATACTACATGATGTTATGATGTGTAATACCAATGCCAAAAATCATAAAACCATGACAGTGCCTCTCTTAAAGCAGCAGAGATGGTACTGCTTTGAGTTCCATTGAACAAATCTAATATTCAGCCTTCCCCTGTTGTAGTCCCCACCTGTGATGTGGTGCAACCAGACAAGGACTTCTGTCAGAGATATGTATTCAGATGCAAATAAACCTGATCAGATGCAAATATGCCCCATTCATAGACAAGTATGGATAATTATGCAAAGAGCAGAGCTCCTTCTCATATGCTGGTACAATGAAAGGAATAGCAAACAGGAGACTTATAATACTGCCAGTATTTCTTGTCTGTAGACAAGTCCCTTCTAGCAAAGAGATAGTATCTTCCCTTAGTGCTGCTGACTGGCACACCAGCATCTGCAGCAGCCACTGGAAGACTGAAAATTAGGTAAGAAACAGAGCTCTAGGATTTCTGAAGGTGAGAACTATGTACCTGATGGATGAAGTACATACCATGTTCTTGTGAACTCCTTTACTTGATCATTACATAGGACAGCTCCCTTGGCAGGTGGGCAATTGGTTCGGCACAGGAATGTTGTTCTCAAGTTCTTGTTTTGTTTTTCTTGAGATAAACAGCAGGAAGGGAAGAACTACATATTAATAAAATCAGAATCGTCCAAATTTTCTGATTTTTTAAACAATTCTGATTATTTTAAACAAAGAAACATCTACATCTTGTCTGCATTCTCCTGGAAAGCAGTGAGAATGACCTTTCAGTGATTTACCCACCCTCTTCACAGAATGGATCAATAAATGGTGAAGCTGCCATGAGGCCTTTGATCAACTCTATGGAAAATAGGCTCAATGCAAAGTGCTGTTTTCTCCTCTAAAGCCTGCAGAAAGAACCATTCTCCAGAAGCCTATTTTTAACACAGTCACTGCTTTTCAAACCAATAAGAGCCAGTCTAGCACTTCTAACACAATGGACAGCTTGAAATGAGATGTACATGCAGCTTCATTCTAGCATATTTCTTGTTCAATTATTGTTCACATAGCACATTTAGAAGGGATTGTCGCTCTGTTTGGCCATTAAGTCTTTCCAATATATTTCATCTGTGATCCATCTGTTGTCAAGGAGGGGAAAAAAGACAATTATGTTGTCAGTGCTATTATTTTCGTATTACCCGTGTAAGCTTAATGGTGGTCTTAAAGAGAGGTATTTCAAAATTCAAAAAAAAAAAAAAAAAAAGGAAAAACTGTAAAACACAATTTAGCAAAGCTTGGCACATTGTAAAAACAAACAACAACAACAAAAACAACAGCAAAGCATCTTAAATAACAGAACATTTTCTTTCTACAAGGAAAGTGCCGCAACCCTACATAGATTAATTCCTATTATGTTGTGCTGCAAATTTTCCTTCAGGGAAAAAGTATCCTTTAAAGGGAATTAGAGATGTATGTCTGACTGACATGTGTGGGAGGATGGAAAGACTTTTCATTGACTATATATGAGATGACAATTAAAGCTCTTTCTAGTTTACACTTGAAACCCATCAGAACAATTGAGCTATCATTTCTTGACATGCTATTGCTAACACCTATGTACACTAATTTAGGGAAAGTTAATAAAAATAGAAGTTGAAATTGTGATGAAGATTCAGCGGTTGCATTGCTTAGAAGAATCCACAATGCACCTTTGTCAAAAGCAGCCTAGAATGGATGAAGGATGCTCTGCACTTCTACCATCCACCTGATCAGCCATTTACTGCGGCAGAGATAGAAAGTGGAAAAAGATCCTCTGAAACTAATCCTGATTCACCAGAAAGGAAGTGAATCCTTCTTCAGAAGGGTTTTATTCTAACTTTTGTCCTGAACAACTGGAAAAATAAAAATAAATTAATTAATAAATTAATTAAAAGACCAGTCTTGGTCTTTTCTTCACAAAAGGGGAGGAGGGAAGGAGCTAGTAATTTGAATTTATTTGTCTTTCGTATGCTCTGAAACATACAGATGGAGATTTGCATTGGAGAATTAGATAATAAAAAAATCAGAATATCAGATTATGGCTTAATAATGCAATGAATCATGTTTTAAGAGACCATCATTATATCAGTGCAAAACCCCATCAAACTGTTTATAAGTAACAGATTATATTTTAGAACATTTGCATATGAATAATTGAAGTAGCTATGATGATTCTGCAAGAGCCTAATGACAAATATATCTAAGAATTTTTGTCTCTTCCTTGGGACTGAGAATTTGTGGGCTTTCATGCTTCAGAAATATTCAGCATAGCAAACACTTTTTTTTTAATTCAGTTGCTATATAAGATAGTTTTATTGACATTTGTTTTTGTGTGTGTGTTGGCTTTTTCCAAATAAACCAGTATCTGAGTTTCAGATCAGCATTACTTCATTGTTCCTGACTATTTGTGTGAATTAGTTTTCACCCAGAGTGATTTATGTTCTTAGAGTGTATAATGACAGCCTTTGTAAGTGGCGAGCTGCAGTAAACTTTGTGTATAGTATGGACAACTACAAATCCATAAAATAATGAGAAGATGTGATAGCATTAAAATTAATTAAAAAAAAACCAAACATGCACTCAACTTCCTGATGGAAAGAAAGCATGGAATTTTTATTTTTGTTTTGACTAAATAGCTATGGGTTTTTTGTTTGTTTGTTTTTGTTTGTTTTTTGTTATTCAAATGAATTCAAAAGTTTATATTAGTTTAAATTTATTAATAAAATGAGATTGTCTCACTCACATGTCTTTTCATGTGAGAGAGAGTGTACAGTGCCTCCTATGTCCTTTCTATTCCAGACTACTGTGACTGGCTACATTTCCCTGAATCATAGAACCATAGAATTATAGAACATTTCAGGTTGGAAGGGACTCATAAGGATCAAGTCCAACCCCTGGCTTCACACAGCAACACCCAAAAATCAGATTATATGTCTGTAAGCATTGTCCAGATGCTTACTGAACTCTGTCAGTGCCTTAAACAATGGGGAGTTTGTTACATGCCCACCGTCCTCTCTCCGTAAAGAATCTTCTCCTGATATCCAGCCTGAATCCAGTGTAAATACAATGGTGGCAGTGTTCTGTGACAAATAATGTGAAAAGTAGCTAAGTTATGGTGGCCAACTCATTGAAAGAGAACTGAGGACATGTGAACTCTTGTGTTGTTGCACTGCAGCCACTCAGAAAGAAGTAGTTTGGTTTGCCTGAAAGGAAAAGATTGCACAATTATTTCTGAATTAAAATTGTGTCCTGTCACTGTTTTTTTTTTTTTTGTTTTTTTTTTTTGTCTTCTTCCTATATTTTTTGTTGAAAACTTTCTGGAAGTCTAGCAGAATGGAATCTCATTTCTAACTGAAGCATACTGGAAGAATGATCATGCTTAAAACTATGAAAGAGATTCCCTCATGCTGCTACTGTTCTGGCAGTTCTTATTCTTCTGTAAACAGCAAAACAGTATGTTCTTCTGTTTAAATCTCCTCTAGTTGTGTTTTATAGATTTATTTTATCTCCTCCTAGTTTTAGGTATAACTTAAGAAATCTGTCCAATGATTTTCATCTCAAAGAGATACACTAACATAGCTGGGGAAAAGAAAGTATGACTGTGATTTGCCATCACTGTTTTCCATAGACAAGCCATGTCACAGTATCATAGAATTGTAGGGGTTGTAAGGGACCTCTAGAGATTATTGAGTCCAACACCCCTGATAAGAAGGTTCCCTACAGCAGGCTACACAGGTAGGCATCCAGGCAGGTATTGAACATCTCCAGAGAAGGAGAATCCACAACCTCCCTAGGCAGCCTGTTCCTGTGCTCTATCAACATCACTGTGAACAATTTCCTTTGCATATTGGTGTGGAACTTCATATGCTCCAATTTATGTCCATTTCCCCTTGTCCTGTCCTCACAGACCACTGAAGAGAGGCTGGCATTATCCCTTTGACTACCACACTTAAGAAATTCATAAATATTAATAAGACCCCCTCTCAGTCTTCTTTTCTCAAGGCTGAACAAACCCAAGTCCCCCAGTCTTTAACTCATAAGAGAGATGCTCCAGGACCTTTATCAGCTTGGTGGCCTTCTGCTGGACTCTCTTCAGGCAATACCTGTCTTTTTTTGTACTGGAGAGCTCAGAACTGAATACAGCACTCTAGGTGAGGCCTCATCAGGGCACAGTAGAGGTGGAAGGCCACCTCCCTTGACCAACTGACCACACTCCTTTTAATGCACCCCAGAATGCCATTGGCCTTCTTGGCCACGAGGGCACACTGCTGGCTCATGGCCAATCTGATGTCCACCAGGACCCCAAGGTACATCTGCACAGAGCTCCTCTCCAGCAGGTAATGTCCCAGCCTGTAGTGATACTTGTGGTTATTCCTTCCCAGGTGCAAGACTCTACACTTACTTTTGTTAAACCTCATCATATTATGGCATCGTGCAACTAACTGACAGAGTTGGGACAACTGCTGATGGAGGTTTACCATTGCCAAAATGCTCTGGTCTTTCCCACATGGTTTCCAGGAGGGAGATACATTGTGATATAAGAATGTGAGGATATTCTCTTTTGCTCCACACTACTTAGTTTTCATCACATAGTTAAGAGACACCCCATTCCCATTTGTCTGGTTTATTAGTCTCAATTCCTTCATATTGTAGTTTCACAATCCTTTGCCATTTAGTATAGTTATACCATTAGTAAAATAGTTTTCATCTCAACTGAGCAGCGACTCCTCCTTCTTACTTCTCCACCAGCTTCCTGCAGGATGAGGGATAGGGAGAAGGAGCTAAGCCTGTCACACAACAAAGGAAAAATCCAACCCACAGCTCCTGGGTTCAGCTGAGATCCCTCCATGACTCTCACACTGAGATGCTTCATGATATTGGGCATTTTGTATAATCTTTCTGGTCTCCTTATTTCCCTCTAAAAGATCATCTTCAATTCTCTACTTGCAATATAATAGCAGGGAGATCCCATGTCCCTATACAGAGTGCATGTCAGGGTGCTGATTTAAAGTCCGTAATAGCCAGAAATCGCAAAATGGAGCCTTGAAGAGCCTGTAGAATATGAAGAACCATTTCTGTATAAGCCACATCGAACTCAAAGGAATTTACTCCATGTTACATTCTTAACTGAACTGTCTTGACTGAGTGCGTGTCTGTACAATAGCACCTACATAGTGTAGGCTGTTTCTTTACTGTACTGTGAGAAATGTCTGGATGCAGTTTCTCCAGTTAGCTGCTCTTCAACCATTCACTATATAGTAAATTCTTCTGAGAAGAACCAGTTCTTGCAGTTATTTCTCCATTCTTTTATAATTATTTTTGTTAGCCCTACTCCTCACAAAGAAATTCTCTCATTAGGGAAATATTACTCTACCTTTCCCTGAGTATTTGGAAGTTAAGCTTTCAGTTTTCCGCACTGAAGCTAACTGTTTTGTCACTTATGGTGCTCAAAGAACAACTTCACTGTGATTGCTTAGTTTCCCTGCCAGTCATGAAGAATGTATTTTAATTTTAACAAGTGCTTGCAAATTCTTTTTGATTGAACAAATTTCACAAGGCTCAGCTCTGTGGACAATTATGCTCAGTGCTTATATCAATGATCTGGATGAGGTGATCAAATGCACCTTCATTAAGTTCACAGATGATACCAAATTAGGCAGATGAGCTGATTTGTTTGAAGGTAGGAAGACTTTGAAGAGGACATGATTAGGCTTGGTAGATGCTTGAACCTTAATTACACAACACTCAACAAGGCCAAGTGCTGGGCACCGCACTTGGGTCACAAAAAGCCCATGCGGCAGTACCGGCTTGGGGAAAGAGTAGCTGGAAGGCTGCTGGGCAGAAAAGAGCCCAAAGGCATCGAGGGCAATCTGATCATGAATCAGAGTGTGCATAGGTGGCCTACATCAGAAACAGTGTTGTCAGTAGGAGTGGGAAAGTGACTGTGCTCTTGTATGTGGCGCTAGTGAGAACATCTCAAATATTGTCTCTAGTTCTGGGCCCCTCACTACAAGGATATTGAGTTGTCGCAATGTGTAGAGACTACAAGGACTGAAAGGATAGTGAAAGCACTAGAAAACAACACATATGAGGAGCTGCTGAGGAAATGTGGGCTATTTAATTTGTAGAAAAGGAGGCTGAGGGGCAGCATCATTGCTTTGTACAACTACATAAAAAGAGAACGGTGTTGATTTCTTTGCTTAGGTGACAAGTGATAGGATATAAGGCACCAGTCTTGAATTGCAATAGAGAAGTTTTACACTGAACATGATGAATAATTACTTCACATAGAAGGTGGGTAGTCATTGGAACAGTCTGTCCAAGGAAGTGGTGAAGTTCCTCACCATGGGAATATTTAAGAGCCACATAGATGAAGTACTAAGGAGACACAGTTTTACGATGGGACTCAGTCATGTTTGTTGATGGTTTGACTTGATGATCCTAAATGTCTTTGCCAACATAAATGTTCCTGCGATTCTGTATCTGACAAGTAATCAAAGATTTTTGAAGGAAAGAAGAAAAATCAACAAAACATCTATATAGGATGGTAACTTAGTTGTCAATATTGCTGCAGTGGGGTGACTGGTGTGGCTCAGGGGAAATAAAGCAGTCTTTACTTACAATCTGCAATGTCATTATTATATTTCACTAACTGTAGGCTTAAAGTTTTCACAGAATTTATTCCAAAGCTAACATTAAAAAGTTCTGCAGAGTCAACAGTTGTCACACTTATTAGTTACTTCTTGTGGCCTTCTTGGAAATCTAAAATACAAAATATTCTAAAGCTAAAAAGCATGATCAATTCATATAGGGCTGGTCATCCAAAAGGAGAAAAGAGGCTGCCATTGGTGACAGGTATATTTAGATGACTTTAAATTGTCCCATATGGTCAGGAACTTCCTAATGTTTTTGTAGTACATTCTGGAGGCAGATTTTGTGGTAGAAATTCCAAGCCTATGCTCTGGTGATAGGAAAGGCAGAACAGAAGTATTGAATACATGATTAAAAATATATACATTTAATATTCAATTAAAGACAGAGAGTATTTTATTTGGAATAGCTTTTATTAGATATTCTTTCCATTATGCACCATTAGGCAGTTCATTAATCCAACAATTGCTTGATAGGACTTTCTTTAATTTATTAATAAGGGATGAAGAAGTAGACATAAGCACAGGGCATAGATTATGATGAAACTCAGTTTCTACTGTTTCCTTCAGAAAAAATAAGACTATGTTACTCACGTGTTCACTTTGGCCACAATAACCCCATGCAATGCTATAGGCTTGGGGCAGAATGGCTTGAAGAATGTAGAGAGGAAAAGGACCTGGGGGTGTTGGTTGATGCTTGGCTCAACATGAGCCGGCAGTGTGCCCAGGTGGCCAAGAAGGCCAACAGCATCCTGGCCTGTATGAGAAATAGTGTAGCCAGCAGGAGCAGGGAGGTGATCATCCGCCTGTACTCAGCCCTGGTACGGCCGCACCTCGAGTACTGTGTTCAGTTTTGGGCCCCTCACTACAAGAAGGACATTGAGGCCCTGGAGCGTGTTCAGAGAAGGGCAACAAAACTGGTGAGGGGTCTGGAGCACAAGTCTTCTGAGGAGCGGCTGAGGGAGCTGGGATTGTTTAGTCTGGAGAAGAGGAGGCTCAGAGGAGACCTTATTGCACTCTACCACTTCCTGAAGGGGGGTTGTGGTGAGGAGGGGGTGGGCCTCTTCTCCCAGATAAATAATGACAGGACAAGAGGGACGGTCCACAAGTTGCGCCAGGGAAGATTTAGGTTAGATTTGAGGAAAGATTTTTTCTCTGAAAGAGTGGTCAGGCACTGGAATGGCCTGCCTAGGGAGGCGGTTGAGGCACCATCCCTAGCGCTGTTCAAGAAGCGTTTAGATGAGGTGCTAAGGGATTTGATTTAGTAGTTGGGTAGAGATAGTGATAGGAGGATAGTTGGACTAGATGATCTTGTAGCTCCTTTCCAACCTAATGTACCTATGAACCTATGAACCTATAAGTTCCACACAAATGTGTGAGGGAACTTCTTCACAGTGCAGTGATGGAGCACTGGCACAGGCTGCACAGAGAGGTGGTGGAGTCTCCTTCACTTGAGATGTTCAAGACCCACCAGGACACCTACCTGTGCAACCTGGGCTAGGGGCTAGGGAGTTGCTTTGGCAGGGGGGTTGGACTAGACGAGGTCCATTCCAACCCCTACAGTTCTGTGATTCTGTGGAAGATTTTTACAGCTCTGTAAGAAACAAAACATGGATACATTTCTTCTTTTGTTTTTCTTGAAAAATGAGTTGCACATGACTCATTATAACATCATGTATCATTAACAGGTATAAATAAGAGAGGGAATTCAGGAGTAAATTTGGCCGTAATTATGATGAATGGTAATAAGAGAAGTGGAAGACTTTGGAGAAAGTTATCAATGTCAGAAGTCTATGAAATGTTTTCCAATTTTCTGAGCCAGTTCACTTCTGAGATATAAAATTCATTACCTCAGATGGGGATGATCTTGACTTCAGCTGGCAATGCAGATGCCTCTGTTGTTGAGGGCACATTATAAAGTCCTAATTACATGTGTTTACAAACAAAACGGCAGAGATCCTCTCTGAGGCTGAATTTTCAAATGCAAATAGTAATGTGTGAGGAAAAACCTGTCAGAGCTTTGCTCTCAGTTCACCATTTTGGTCTCCGACTCCCACCCCGTCCATTCTGAAGTCTTTTGTATGCTGGCCATGCACCTGCCTCCATTGTCTTCATGGCAAATTGCAGACCAGCAACAGCACAGTATCTATGACTAAACACAATACTGTCATAAAATCTAATTACTTGCTTTTTCCATCTCAAAAACGTAGAGCTTTAGTGCATCAATTAATTTTCTCTGCCTGTAAAAATTCCACATCATTACTATTAACTCTTTGTTTTACGGTGCGTTCCAGAGATTCTCATGGAGATAGAAAAGATGCATTGAGTTAGGCCCATGGAATCTGAATTAAACTCAGAGGAGTGAAAGCTAAGTCTCTTGGGTCTTGGTCCAACAGTCTGTCTGCTCAACATTTCTTTCCTCCTTCACTTGGATTTATGTCATTCACATTTCATTACAAAATGGCAGCCTCTACCCTGCCTCTAAACCAAAGCTGATTTTTCACTTTTATTCTTTCAATATAATTTCCGTACAAAATCTTTCTTGAGAAAGATGAATAGAGATGACGCGCATTGAGAAAATCAATGCTTTAGATAGTGTGGGTTCATATAGCTGCAGAGAACTGATGGAACTATTGGAAGAGTAATAAGTGAATTCTTAACCCCAACATTTCTATGATATGGAAGAATGTCTTTTGTGACACAGACTCCTCCTTTCAGTGATCCCAGCATGAAAAAGACAGGTTCTTTTGAGAGGTGTTAAATTTAAGGAAGAGAGACAATGTGCTTGTGTTCTTCCACAAAGTTTAGGATATACGGCTTATAACTGAGATGGACCACTTTTGGAACTTGCAATTGTCATGTTCCAGAGTACATGAACAATAATCTTTGGTGTGACTGGAAGTGTCGATCTACTGTAAGACCCTTTGTAGAGGGTCTTTGATGAGATTACCCATCAATCTGAGATTATATTGTGCATGACTTCAAAGCATATGTTCACCAAGAGGAGGTAATGCTCAACCAACCTGGTGGCCTTCTATGATGCTGTCACTGGCTGGGTGGATGGGGGGAGGGTGGTGGATGTAGTCTACCTTGATTTCAGCAAGGCATTTGATACTGTCCCCCATGACATCCTTATAACAAAACTAAGGAAGTGTGGGATAGATGAGTGGACAGTGAAGTGGGTTGAGAACTGGCTGACTGTCAGAGCACAGAGGGTTGTCATTGGTGGTGCAGAGTCAGGTTGGAGGCCTGTAACCAGTGGTGTCCCCCAGGGGTCTGTGCTGGGTCCAGTCTTGTTCAACATCTTCATCAATGACCTTGATGAGGGGATAGTGGCCACCCTCAGCAAGTTTACTGATGATACGAAGCTGGGAGGATTGGCTGACACGCCTGAAGGCTGTGCTACCATTCAGCGAGACCTGGACAGGCTGGAGAGCTGGGCAGTCAGAAACCAGATGAAATTTAACAAAAGCAAGTGTAGAGTCTTGCAGCTAGGGAGGAATAATTGCATGCACCAGTACAGGCTGGGGGATGGCCTGCTGGAGAGGAGCTCTGTAGAGAGGGACCTGGGTGTCCTCGTGGGCAACAGGTTGACCATGAGCCAGAAGTGTGCCCTCGTGGCCAGTAGGGCCAATGGCATTCTGGGATGCATTAATAAGAGCGTGGCCAGCAGGTCAAGGGAGGTGATCCTCCCTCTCTACTTTGCCCTGGTGAGGCCTCATCTGGAGTACTGTGTCCAGTTTTAGGCTCCCCAGTACAAAAAAGACAGGGATCTCTTGGAAAGAGTCCAGCGCAGGGCCACAAAGATGGTGAAGGGCCTGGAGGATCTCCTCTATGAAGAAAGGCTAAGTGAACTGGGTGTCTTTAGCCTTGAGAAAAGAGGACTGAGAGGGGACCTGATCCAGATTTTTAAATATCTGAGGTGTGGGGGGACAAAGTGGTGAGGCCAGACTCTTTTCAGCAGTGTGTGGAGACAGGACAAGGGGGAACGGACAGAAACTGCAGCACAGGAGGTCTGCACGAATGTGCACAAGAATTTCTTTACGGTGAGGGTGACAGAGCACTGGCACAGGCTGCACAGGGGGGTTGTGGAGTCTCCTTCTCTGGAGATATTCAAGACCTGAATGGACGCCTACCTGTGCGACCTGGTGTAGGGAACTGCTTTGGCAGGTGGGGTTGGACTCGATGATCTCTAGAGGTCCCTTCCAGCCCCTATGATTCTTTGATCTGTGATTCTGTGATTCCTTGATGACTTCCATTCTGTGGGCTCCTCAAAAGAGAAAGAATTTGCCTTCACCCTGTCAAAATGAGACTTTTCGGTGCCTAGGAAGTTGGGAAGTCATCTGATATATATGATTTGTTTGTCATTCCTTGTGAGATTCCCACATTCTTCAATTCAATTTATATGTATGTAATCCAATGTCATCCTCAAAGCTAGAAGTGAATTCAGACCAAGTTGTTTAAGGCTTTATTCAGGGAAGTCTAGAAAATGTCCAAAGTTGAACACTGCAGTCCCTCTGGGAAACCTATTCCAATTTCTGTGATGTCAAACTGGGTAAAAAGGCTGAAAAGTAGCCCACAGGAAAGGATGCAATGGTTTAAGTTGATGACAATTTTGAATGTGGAGCCAGCAGTGTGCCCTGACAGCCAAAGGGCTAGCTGTACCCTGGGGTGCATCAGAGTCAGCAATGCCAGCTGGGCAAGGAGAGAGGTTGTCCTGTTTTGGTCTGTGCAGGTGCTGCCCCAGGTAGATAAACTATGACTGATTTTTATGCCATCCTCATGTGTTGAGGTGCTTCACATCTTATTGTTCAGCTCATTGATAGCAATATCAAATACCAACTAGATTTCTGGATAAAACTCAGGAAAGCCACCCGTGATTGACCCCAAGTGGACTAGAAGGCTAATTGTATTACTGGTAAACAAATATTTCCAGAAGGTCAAGGGAAGAGATCCTTCCACTCTACTAGCATTGATCAAACCCCTTTGAGTGTACTGTATCCAGTTCTCTTGCCCCCTGCTAGTGGGACCAAGCACACCAGAAAGAGTTCTGTGCATGGCCACCATGTTGAAGGGACTAGGAGCATCTCTCCTTTGAGAACGTACTGAGAGAACTCGACTGCTCAGCCTGGAGAAGAAAATGCTAAGGTGGCATTTATCAGTGCATATAAGTACCTGAAGAGATGGTGCAAAGAAGCCAGACAAGCTCTTCTCCGTAGTTACCAATGATACAAGAATAGGCAGAGGGTACAAAATGGAATGCAGGAGGTTCCACCAAGCATTAGGAAGCACTTTCAGGCTGTCCAGGTGACAGAGCATTGGCACACATTAATCACAGAGGTAGTGAGAGGAGTATCCATCCTCAGAGATCTTCAAAAGGCACCTGGACATGATGTTGAGTAACCTGTACTAGGTGGCTCTGCTTGAGCAAAGGGCTGGACAAGAGGATCTCTAGAGGTTCCTTCTAACCTCAACCACTCTGTTAATCTGTGATTCTGAGTACCCATCAGGCACTACTTTCTGAACACAACAATCCAATCACAATATTTCCACCATGTAATAATCTATCCATGTAGATCTGTCTCAGACCCATCCCCATGCTGCAGGACAGCATGCTGAAAATCTTGTCAGACTGAGGTCATCAGACATCCACTGACTTTCCTGCATCTACATCTTTACCCCAGTCCTCTTCTCACACAATCTTAAATACCATACTGTTTTCATCATTGTACCTGGAAAAGATCTGTATCATCATGAAAGTAAAATGCCTAGACAATTCAGTCAAGCTGACATTACTGATATCTCATAGAGATCATATAGTTCTGAAGAGCTCCATTAGTCTCTTCTGTATCCGTTCCTGAACACTGCTTCTTTTGGATTGCTTTCTTCCTGACATTGATCTCTTGAAGATTTCTAGTCTGTGACAACAGCTCCTCTGCTCACATGGGAATGACTAAGAGACAGAAGGATGGGGAACAGATTATTCCTGGCAAGTCTGACATCAGTCTTGCTTTGGAGGAGGCAGTAACCTCATACTGAGGTGATTTAGAGCCAAGGAGGTGGCATTTCCCTTCATGATTAAGAATATGTTATTTTTTTTTTTACCTTGGGATAAGTACTCTATGTGAACTACCTATCTTAAGAAGAGAATGGTAATATATGTTTTTGTTTCAACGCAAGACTTCTTGGCCAAAGGGTTAGTGCGGAACTGAGGCAGATTGTTCCATCTTCTTGCAAACTGTCTCTCCTTGTCTTAACTTCTAGGATTGTTGTGAGGCTCTGTGGTTACCCTGAGGTTAAGAGAACAGCATGCTGCTTTCTTATAAACCAAGGAATAGAAGCAGAGGGACTGAATCACTGAAGATAGGTCAGAGAAACAGCTTTTGCTTTCTAGCATTTTCTTGGTGTTCAGTGTCACTGCATTTCAAATATGTGGTAACTTCTTATTTATTTTTTTGACATATCCTCCAGACCCTTCTGCTTCTGGCCAGAGGCAGATTTCTGATATTAGTAAGTATCTGATAGAAACAAGCCTTCATCCACCAATGAGCCCTGGAGCCTTTCTACTCTATATTGTATTGTGTAAACAAGATGAGAGTTATCACCTCATATGTGAAACTACTACGAACTACTTGTATAGCAAAAGGTCACACAGCACATATTGTGTGGGAAAGGAATAAAGGAAAACAAAATTCTGAAAAGGTACAAAATAATCAATCTTTTGCTGCTTTATACTTAGATACTGGGTGGTGTAAAGGAGAGGGTCACCAGGATCATTGACAGTGCTCTAGACCTTTGTTGAATCTTGCAATAAAACCTCATTCTCATTTCTTGACTCTGGTCCTAACGTATTAATAAAGTTTTTGCTCTCCTGTGCATCTTGGTCTGTAAAAGCAATATTCTGTGGAGCTTTCCACAAAGAATTCCATCAAATTTAACTTAGAATTTTACATTTTGCTGTATTTTTTTTAATACACTTGTACCCTAGGAAAGCTTCAAAAATACATTAATAAGAAACTTTAAACTTCTGGGATTTTATGCTGCTTGTTAACGGCTGAAGATTATATGCCAAGTCTTCTCATTTCCCTGTAAAATAAAGCATTATTTATAATATAAGATGCATATGAATGCAAATATATACAGACAAAAAATTATAAAAGCTGTGAAGTACAAAATTGTGGGATAAAATGCAGTCCCTAGATCCTACAAAAAGTTTGGAGCACCATGTGGAAAGCTGAAAGAAATTAGAGAGCTCTGAGTTTGTCCTTCCTGCATGAAAGCATTAGGCTCTGTATAATTTACAGAACACATGGAAAGCCTGGTTCTAATTTTAGTAGACAACTGGGATTTGTCTTTATCCAGCAATGCGAAACAGAAGCAGAAGTCCAAAAATGTAACTTCCTGTATTTTGAACTGTTGAATTGTCAATGTGTAAAATGGTAATAGCAAGAGAATTAAGTTTAAGGGCTTTCCATCTTTCAGCACTGTCACAGCTTTCTGGTACAGCTTGGAAAAACTCATTCCTCTGCTTTCTACATCAGTGATAATAATTATTGGTTCTTGTGCCTTGCCTGTATAACAATGCTGAAAACTCTTCCCAGGAGGGGATGACCACTGAGCACAGAACTACACCCATAGAGTCCACCTCTATGGATGCTATTGGACATCATAGCTACTACTCATGCAAGTGATACATGAAAGGCTGGAAGAGTATCCAGCATTTCCAAGAGAGCTAGAGAGGGATGAATAGTGTTGTAGAAAAAAAGAAAGAGAAGAGAAGAGAAGAG